>NC_079220.1:42652057-42969132 GCF_029633865.1 Lampris incognitus | reverse complement strand
GGTAATATTTTAACCGCATGTCGGCGTGTCAGCTTCTCCAGCTCCGCACTACTACTGACAACGGGCATAGTGCCCGGCTGCCAACCGCACTACCAAGCTACACCCAAAAAAATTAACCACCACCACCTAACAACAAACTAAAGTGATCACGAAAATAGACACAAAAAAGAAAGAGAAAGCATAGAATTTTCGCTCACACCGAAGCAAAAAAACGCTGTCACTCCGTCCACTCACTCGCAGTTCCACTCCCGCTCGAGAGAGAGAGAGAGAGAGAGAGAGAGAGAGAGAGAGAGAGAGAGAGAGAGTGAGAGATGTGTTTCATGACAGTGATACTGTAAATATACGTCCTCACCTTGTAGTTAGTTTGGTGAAGTTAACGGTGGTGTAACCCAGCCAGAAATAATGGGTTAAAGAAAAAGAAACTTATTTAAACACTATATAAGTTATAAACATTATTTTTTTACGTTCATGTTTTATTTTATTTCATATTATAGTTATGATTTATTACTTCGTTAAAATCGGTTACCTCTATCGGCTCCATTCTTACCTGCCTCGATTGATCGAGTCTAGGGTAGAAAGAGTGTCTGTGTGAATAGAGAAGGGAGGGGCAGTGACACCTGAGTCGAGAGAGTGGACGCTGCGAGCACCTTATCAAGCGATAATTGCTTCGTAACGTGCGTGAGCTTGCACGAGCCACGGGCTGTGAAGAGTGCCGTTTTAACGAGGTTATCGCATCCCACGTGTCTTGGTCAGGTTTTTTTTGTTTTGATCGGAATCCTGAGAAGCCATTTGAGAGCTGATAGATGGCGAGCCACCAGACCAGAGTAGCAGTAAGAAGCGGATCTGAACCTCTGCAGGACAACTCTACTTACCATCCAGTGTGGCAAGTTGTGCCAGTCACCCAGACTGGTATCCTTTGAACAAAACCCCAGAGTGCACTCTGACAATTAACTCTGACAATTAACTCTGACTAGTCATTGACTCATTGATGTGTAGAAAATCCCACTTCAGGACTATTTCTTTATTTTAGGGGCCCAGTTTATTATTTTCATTGAATTGTAAATTGTATTTGTATTTTCCAGCACACTAAAGGCGCAGTTCAGATTAATTTGTGTGTGTGTGGTTATTACACTGCCCTTAGCTCCTCCCGAACCTAAAACATTGCGCATCCCAAGAGTGGGTTACAGGGTCCAACTTGGCGAGCCAGCCAGGAGCTTTGTGCAGTAGTGTGGTACCATAACACATGTTATATGTGTTTTGATTTGCAAATTGTATATTTTTACTGTGCCTTTAATCTTAAATTAGTATAGAAACAGGTAATTTTGAGTGAACTAAAAGAAAATCAAGATGGTTGTAATTGAGTCAGAATATGTCAGGGTTCCAAATGCCCTAATCATTACAGGTTTGTCTCATACAACTATAGATGAGGAAATGTTTGACTTTTTGAAGCAATATGGGTCTATTGCTAGGATAATCAAAGTTACAGATTCCAGTTCAGACCTCCATAAAAAGGTTATTGTGGAGTTTTCTTCTGGCACAGCTGTTAAAGCACTTGAAAGGATGTTGCCTTTAGATAGGCCTACTGATGCAGATGCAGATATTGTCCATCATGTTGAAGCTCTTTCCAGTCTTTATTCATGTGAAAAGGGGACAGGCATTACACAAACATTTTTGTCTGATCTGAAAGGTGTGGCAAAACATAGCGGTAAGTCATTTGAGGAAGTTTTGCGAGATGAGTTAGCCAGAATCACTGAGTTTGTGGGAAGAGAAAGATGTCACAGTAACACAGAAATCAGCTCAAGTTGTGCAACAGAGTGACATGGCTATGAATTCTCCCTTGTTGAAACCATGAGAGAACATCCATTAGTTGTGTTCGATCTTCTCTCAGATGAGCCTAGCCCTGCTCATAAAGCAGCTGCAGCACCAGGTTCAAAGGAATCAATACACGGATTCAAGCTGTCACGAGATCACCTTAGCCCACCTGAGGTACAGCGTGTTGTAGTGAAGCACATTGTCAAGAGTACAGATCTCCCCTCACAGTTACATTCATCAGCAAAGCTGAGACCCTTTTCCGGTCGAATACCTTGTCCCAAATTTGAGGTTGATTATGACACTTGGAGAAGCAGTGTAGAGTTTTATCTAGCTGATACCACTATATCAAGCACTCAGCTAGTGAGGAAAATAGTTGACAGTCTTCTGCCTCCAGCTGTCAATGTGGTTAAGTCATTAGGTCCACATTCTACTCCAAGAGCTAACTTAGACTTACTTGACTCCGCTTACGCCACAGTTGAGGATGGAGATGAGTTATTTGCAAAGTTCCTCAGTATTAACCAGAACACAGGTGAGTTAGTCTTGAGTAAAGATGAAAGCTATCTCAGTAGGTGATGCAGATAAGCAGCTCCTGAAGCAGTTTTGTAGGAGATGCTGGAACAACAACTTGATCACTACACTACAGCTAGAGCAAAAGAAAGAACACCCACCTACCTTCTCAGAGCTTTTGCTGCTTTTGCACACTGAAGAAGATAAACAGACAGCTAAAGCTAACAGGATGAAACAACATTTGGGTTTTACTAAACCCAAAGCTCAGTCTCAGGCACATATTGCTGGCTTTCTTGATGATGATGGATATGACTTACCTGCCCCAGTCAGCGCTGAACCTTCAGCAATAAAGCAGCTCCAAAAGCAAATAGTTGATCTTCAAGCCCAGATTGCAGCTCTCTCATACCTTAAAGAAGAAAAACCTGAAAAAAAGCAAAGCAGCAAAGAAAAAAGCTAACCCAAAAGAAGAATTTGTTAGTGCAACACAAACTCCAAGCAAACCTGTCTCTACAGCTAAAAGACCCAAAGCCTGGTATTGCTTTAGATGCGGCGAGGATGGTCATGTTGCTAGCACTTGCAGCAATCCTCCAAATCCCACATTAGTTGAGGCCAAAAAAAAAGAGCTATAAGAAAAACAGCAATCTTTGGAAAAAGACAACACAAACAAAAATAGTTTCACTTTAAACTAGGAACTGTTTCTATTGAGGGACAAATGGAAACAGATGAAAATAAAAGTCCCAAACCTGAGCATGAAACAAAACTGAGAGCATCGCTAAAAGAGCACAGAAATGTACGAACCAGAAAACTACCTAAAGGTCTTGTTGGACGCAAGAGCATGGCAAATATTAAAGTTAATGGAGCTGACTGCAACTCATTGCTTGACACAGGATCACAGGTTACTACAGTTTCTCAATCCTTCTACGACCTGCACCTGTCTGATCAGACCATCCATCCAAATCAAATCAATTCAATTTTATTTGTATAGCCCAATATCACAAATTACAAATTTGCCTCAGTGGGCTTAACAGCAACACAACATCCTGTCCTTAGACCCTCTCATCGAATAAGGAACAACTCCCTAAAAAAAAACCTTTAACAGGGAGAAAAAAATAGGAAGAAACCTCAGGGAGAGCAACAGGGGAGGGATCTCTCTCCCAAGACGGACAGCGTGCAATGGATGTTGTGTTCACGCAATTTACATAATACAATATTGAAAGTAGGTAACAGAATTATAATGGACATAAAATTTATGAAGAACATGATGCACAGGATGCCAAGCAGTGTCCACATGCCAACGGAGCAGTCCAGGACCCAAGCCATGCGACCAGCATCATCATGTAATAAAAGAGAAACTTATGTGAGGAGTGGAAGGGCAGGCAGCATCCAAATGATGACCACCATCACCACGGAGACCTGGAAGGACAACCGACTGCACATGCATGCAAGAGAGACTCACATGACACCATTCAAACACAGAAAAAGAGAAAGGAGAAGACATCATTCAGAGAGAGATAAAATATATGTTAGAGAAGAGAACAGTTTGCAATAGTCATTAGCCATAATCAATTAAGTCATCGATTCGTCATAATCTATACTCTGTAATCTATACTCGATAATCTCGTCGGCAGAACAGTGGTTGGTAAATTCATTGAGACAGAAAACCAACCCGCCATCCAGTACAGGTTGTGAAGCACTCAACTTAAAGGCAACTAATTGTAAATAAGTCAAAAAGATGAGTTTTAAGTTTGGATTTAAAGGACTCAACAGACTCTGATTGTCTGATGGCAGCAGGCAGGTTATTCCACAAAAATGGAGCCCGATAGGAAAAGGCCCTGCCACCAGCTGACTTCTTTTTAACTTTGGGTACACACAGGAGCCCTGTATTTTGAGAACGAAGTGCTCGAGATGGCATGTAAGGTTTAAGGAGATCAGAAAGGTAGGATGGGGCAAGCCCATTTAGGATTTTATAAGTCAGCAGAAGCACCTTGTATTCTGATCTAACATGGATAGGAAGCCAATGAAGGGAGGGAAGAATTGGTGTAATATGGTCAAATTTCCTAGTTTTAGTTAGGATTCTAGCAGCAGCAATCTGAACCATCTGAAGACTTTTAGTACTAGAATGTGGCAGACATGAGAACAGAACATTACAGTAATCAAGTCTGGATGAAACAAATGCATGTATTAGAATCTCTGCATCAGCCATGGAGAGAAAAGACCAAATCTTAGCTATGTTACATAAATGAAAAAAGGCAGTCTGGGGTTTTTTAATGTGCTTAATGTGCTTATCAAAGGAAAGGCTGGGATTTTTGGCTGCCACATGTTGTGAAACCACAGAGTTGTCGATTGTTATCGTTACTTGATCAAATTGGTGTCTGTGTCTAGCTGGGCCAATGACTAACATCTCGGTTTTATCTGAATTTAAAAGCAGAAAGTTAAGTGACATCCAGTTTTTCACAGTAGCCAAGCAGGCCTCTAAGTTTGTGATTTGAGTATGATCATCAGCCCTTATAGGCACATACAACTGAGTATCATCAGCATAGCAATGGAAATGTATTCCATAACTGCGTATAATTTGGCCAGTGAGGGATCTACTGGAAATTGAAGGAGCAAATGGTGAGTCAGTTCCATACAGTGGCTATATACATTTAAATGTGCGTTTTCCAAAAGAGTTCATTGCTTCCGAGCCTGAGGTTGAAACTCTCGCTCTAGTGGTGTCAGATGTCCGTTCCAACAGAAATGTACCAGTGTTGATTGGAACCAACACTCTGGATCGACTCTATGAGCAGTTCCGTGATGATAGCTCCCTTCATGCTAATCCATACTGTGGTTATCACCAGGTCCTGAGAACTCTGCAGCTCAGACACAAACAAAATAGTGAAGGTCGACTTGGCTATGTCAAACTGCGAGGCCGTGAGCCAGATGTCATTCCTCCTGGTCAGAAAGTTGTGTTAGAAGGCTTTGTCAGCATCAGTAGTGTGAACAATGAGAAGTGGGCATTGCTTGAACAACCCACCATCACATCCTTACCAGGTGGAACCTTCACAGACAGGTGCCTCGCCACTCTCCCAGCATATGCACCCTATAAGATCCCTATTGTATTGAGAAATGAGACCAGTCATGGTATTATCCTGCCAACCAATTGTGTTATTGCAGAGCTCAGTGTTCCTCAAGAAATTATTAAAATCCAGAACACTGCTCACAGTCAGCAACAAGAAGCTACTCAGTCATGTCAACCACAAACAGCTAGCTGCTCAAGTCAACAACAAAATGCTAACTAGACAAGCCAACAGCAGTGTGATATGAATGCTAATCTCAAGTTTGACTTCGGTGATTCCCCATTTTCTGAAGAGGGGAAAGCTCGAATAACCAAAAAGCGGAATTCCTACTCTGACGTATTTTCACATCATGACCTTGACTTTGGTTATGCAACAAAAGTCAAACATTGTATTAAACTCAAGGACCCAACACCTTTCAAACATCGACGACGTCCAATCCACCCACGTGATTATGATGCTGTGAGGCGTCACCTGCAAACACTTCTGGAAGCTGGAATCATCCGTGAATCGGAGTCAACATTCTCATCACCTATCATGATTGTCAAAAAGAAGAATGGTGATGTTCGATTGTGCGTGGATTACAGAACACTGAATATGCAAACAATCAAGATGCTTATGCACTTCCAAACCTTGAGGAGTCATTCTCTGCACTTACTGGATCTCAATGGTTTTCAGTGATGGATCTTAAGTCAGGGTATTACCAGATTGCGATGGAAGAAAGTGACAAGGCAAAGACAGCTTTTGTGTGTCCACTAGGTTTTTGAGAATGGAATCGTATGCCACAAGGGATAACAAACGCACCAATAACTTTCCAACGCTTGATGGAAAAATACATGGGCGACATACACCTACGGGAGGTGCTTGTTTTCCTTGATGACCTTATAGTTTTCTCTAAAACATTAGAGGAACACGAAGTTAGACTGACAAATGTCCTGAACCGCTTGCAAGAGAACGGTTTGAAACTATCACCAGAAACATGTCGCTTCTTTCAGACATCAGTGCGCTAACTCGGACACATTGTGTCTCGGAGTGGGGTGGAGACAGATCCTCAAAAGATTGAAGCACTCAAGACCTGGCCAAGACCTTAGACCTTAAAGGAGTTAAAATCCTTTCTTGGATTCTCTGGTTATTACAGGAGATTTGTGCAAGATTACTCAAAAATCGTGAAACCCTTAACAAATCTCACTGCAGGCTATCTACCAACCCGGAAAATGACCAAAGTGACCAAAACAGACGCCAAATACTTCAACCCTAAGGAGCCATTTGGAGAAAGATGGACACCAGCTTGTCAGAAAGCTTTTGAGGAGATCATTGGGAAACTAACATCATCCCCAGTCCTAGGGTTTGCAGACCCTAAGTTACCCTATACTCTCCATACGGATGATAGCACGACAGGCCTTGGTGCAGCATTGTACCAGGAGCAGGATGGGCAGAGTCGTGTTATTGCTTATGCAAGTAGAGGTCTGTCAAGATGTGAGGCTCGGTATCCAGCCCACAAGCTGGAGTTTCTAGCCTTGAAATGGGCTATAACGGAAAAGTTTCATGACTACTTGTACGGCAACACTTTCACAGTGGTAACCGACAATAATCCACTCAGGTACATACTTACCACTGCCAAGCTTGATGCTACCAACTATCGCTGGTTGGCTGCCCTGTCCACCTTCTCATTCGACATCAAATATCGGGCTGGAAAGCAGAACCAGGATGCTGATGGTCTGTCAAGGAGACCACATGGAGAGTTGACCAATGACAGCTGCTCTCAAGAGGAAAGCTTGAAGATCCATGAGTTTACCTCTCATCACCTGGCACCTGAGGAGGTTGTCAAGGCAACCTGTCAGGTTCATACTATGATACCGAATGAGCTCCTACTATCTACCTGCCTCATTGAGTCACTAGCAATTCATCCAGATGCTATCCCAGCTGCATTTCAAGAGGAGGAAGGGTCCTTTAATGGTCTATTTACAGTCCCAAAATACAGTGACACAGAGCTAATCAGACTATAGCAGGCAGATCCTATCATCAGTAAGGTCATCAAGTTGCTTGAATCAGGGGAGCTTGTGAATGTCAGTTCAAGGTCAGAGTCGCCAGAACTTTCCCTGATGCTCAGAGAAATCGCTCGCTTTGCAATTAAAGATGGTCTGTTATACAGGAAACGACAATGTGATAACCAAACAGTGTATCAACTTGTCCTTCCAAGTGTGTTAAGAACGTCTGTACTCACCAGTCTCCATGATAAGATGAGGCATATGGGGATGGAACGCACAATTGAATTGGTCAGATCCAGGCTTTATTGGCCCAAGATGTCATCAGATGTTGAGTCAAAGATCAAAACCTGTGCAAGATGTGTTCAAAGGAAAAGTCAGCCAGAAAGGGCTGCACCTCTGGTCAGTATCCAAACCAGCCGTCCTATGGGACTCATCTGTATGGACTTTCTGTCTATTGAACCAGACAGCCACAACACCAAGGATATCTTGGTCATTACTGACCATTTTACAAAGTATGCCGTGGCCATACCGACCAGAGATCAAAAGGTCACTACAGTAGCTCGATGCCTTTGGGAACAGTTTCTTGTACACTATGGATTTCCTGAACGTCTCCATAGCGATCAAGGCCGTGACTTTGAATCTGCAATAATCAAGGAACTGTGTGCTTTAGTTGGTTTTAAGGAAACCGGAACAAGTCCTTATCACCTCAGGGGTAACCCAGTTGAACGGTTTAACCGTACACTACCGAGCATGTTTGGTACTCCAAAGGGGAAAGAAAAGATAACATGGCGTGAGTATGTGAAGCCTCTCACTTATGCATATAACTGCACGAGGAATGAAGTAACCGGGTTTTCACCCTACGAGCTTATGTTTGGGCGCCAGCCAAGACTGCCTATTGACATTGCTTTTGGATTAGGCAGCTCACCCATATCACACTAGCAACATGTGAAAAACTTCAAGTCTCACCTGACAGCAAGCTATCAATTAGCTATAACAAACGCAAAAAAAATTGCAGTCAATCTTCGTTCCAATCCTCACCTATGGTCATGAGCTTTGGGTAGCGACCGAAAGAGTGAGATCGCGGATACAAGTGAGTGAAATGAATTTCCTCCGTAGGGTGTCTGGACTCAGCCTTAGAGATAGGGTGAGGAGCTCGGACATCCGGGGGGAGGTTGGAGTAGAGCCACTGCTCCTTCGCATCGAAAGGAGCCAGTTGAGATGGTTCGGGCATCTGATTAGGATGCCTCCTGGGCACCTTCCTTTGGAGGTTTACCAGGCACAGCCAACTGGGAGGAGACCCCGGGGTAGACCCAAAACTCGCTGGAGGGACTACATGTCGAATTTGGCCTGGGAACGCCTTGGAATCCCCCAGGAGGAGCTGGAGGGCGTTGCTGAGGAGAGGGACGTCTGGAGTGCCCTACTTAGCTTGCTGCCACCGCAACCCGACCCCTGAAAAGCGGCTAAGATGAGATGAGATGACATCGCAAAACACATAAACAGCGACTGATTGATAACTGATACAGCTGCTGATTGTCATTTTACAGCTGCACGCGGAGCCTGTTATCTGCACGTTCGCTTGAATTTTGAACGGCTCATTAATCAATGGTTTCGATGGAGAAAAGCGTTGGCCGTATCAGGGATGACCATGAGGTTAAATGGAGCAACATGGTGACAGTAGGAGTTACTCTGGGGAGCGTTATGGTGCTATTGCTTTTACCTTCATTACCCACACATCACCCCGCTTACATACAAACACCGCCTTAACAACATCCTCACAAAACAACCCTTAAAAAAAGTGAGTGAGTGATGGAGGGGGGGACCAAATTCTCTTGTTTTACTTAAACTTAGCTCTGGCACATTGTCGTTACCAGTGACGGAATAGCTCTCTGTAATGATTCAGCCCCGTCTGTCGTTTCCTGTCTCTCTCATAGTAATGTGAAATGAAACGAAGGGGTGAAGGGGGCGGGGGTACCCCTATTAGTGCCCATTGCCCTTGTGATGGCCACAACCAAAGATGCTCAATGCCGTGGGATGGATTCCGTAAAAGAAGTCGGTGCTGGTTAACGCAACTGTCCAATCTGGTGGCACTTCCCAAATGATTTCATGTAATAGACCCCCAAATAGTAACATGCACGAGGCAACAGACACCATTTGAAAAGGTTTTGTTCAATGAAAGTTTTTTTTTTTTAATAATGAGTTATGATTAAAGATCCAGTCCAACGATTCTAATTCAGGCATACAAGTTTTATTGTGGAATATAATGTTAGGAGTGTCATATCTTTTTAGTTTCACATGTATCATTTGAGTTTTTAAAACTTTTACTGCCCCCTATCTTGGCATAGCCATTCCTCGGGAGGTTGAGATGGTGTGGCTATGAGTTTACAAGACCGTTTAGCTAGCTAGCTAACTAATTTGCATGATGTTGGTAGGCAACTATTTGAAAACAGACCAAATTACAGACTGATGATGACAAAGCATTAGTCACCATTAGACCCGCGGGTTGGGCAGGTTCGGGGTAAGCTTACAATAAAATATCCCGGGTTCAGGCGGGGGGGCGGGTCAAAAAGTCACAAAACAGCGTTCAGAGTAAGTTATAAGTAACTTACAGAGACATTGTGTGGAATAGGCTGTGCATTACTAGTCCACCTCCTCTTCTCCTTTCTGTCACTTATATTCGCTCTCTCAAGCACGCATGCGCACATACGCAAGCAAGCTTTATCATTAGTTTGCGATTGTGGTTTTGGTCAATGCATGTGTTTTAGAGTGTTGAGGCTTCACCTGCCAGTACGAGTCCCCCCCAAGTGGTATCTCTAGCTTTTGATTACGCCAGGGGTTTTCAAAGTGTGAGGCGCGCCTCCCCTGGGGGGCGCCAGAGAGCAGAGGCGCAGCGTGAGAAAAAAAAACGAAGAAAAAGTAACCATAAACATCTAGCTAAATTTAGTTAACTTCAGCAATGCTTGGAGCAAAATGGATCGATTTTTAGTAACATTACCTACAGTGAGAAAGGAGACAGCGTCTGCGGCAAGCAGAAAACGGAGGAAGTATGACCATGATTATTTAAAGTTTGGATTTTCATGGATTGGTCCTGATGACGCCCTACTGCCGCAGTGTGTTATCTGCAAAGAGGTGCTAGCTAACGACAGTATGAGACCATGTAAACTCCGGCGTCATACTGATACGAAACACCCACGTTTGGTGACCAAGCTACAGGAGTTTTTTGATAGGAAGCTAAAGGAATTGTGGTCACAGAAGAAAGTCATTGACACATTTAGCACTGTAAATACCAAAGCAACCGAAGCATCATACCGAGTGGCGTTGCGCATAGCTAAGGCAGGTAAACCCCATTTTAAAACATAAAGATAAAGATGTTTAAAAATGGTTGACAAAGATGTTTAAAAAATTTGAAAATGTTTAAAAAGATGTTTAAAACATAGAGATAAAGATGTTAAAATGTTTGAAAAAGATGTTTAAAAAAATAAAAGACAATCTTCAAAGATATATCATTTATTGTTGAAACCCGTTTTTATACCTGAGTGGAACATACATTATAGCAACAACAATAATAGTAATAATAGCAATAATAATTGGGAGGGGGTCGCAGCTGTTTTTATGTTCTCTGAGGGGAGGCTCACTTTCCTACACTCTGAAAACCCCTGGCTTACACCGTCAAACCTGCTTTTTTTGATCAGACAGAGGGTTTGTGTGTGTGTGTGTGTGTGTGTGAGAGAGAGAGAGAGAGAGAGAGAGAGAGAGAGAGAGAGAGAGAGAGAGAGAGAGAGAGAGAGAGAGAGAGAGAGAGAGAGAGAGAGAGAGAGAGAGAGAGAGAGAGACGGGGGGGGGCATTCGCAGGTCATGCCCCTGCAATTGAGTTATTGTGCCCCATCCCCAACCCCACCTGTAGGCCAAGCATTTGATGACAAACTTTGTGATTTATTGATTTATATTTATCATATTAAAAGTAGTGAAAACCTTTTTGCCAAATGAAATGAAATAAAAACAAAAATAACAAGAAACAACACAACTTATTGGTCATATTTGTGTAAGTTCACATTTTGGGGAAATAGTATGCTCATTGGTCTGTTGCATGACCTATGACTTACTGGTTTGATTTGTTATTACATCAATGTAAGTGCGTAACATACAGTGAACAAGTCAGATGGCGCTTGGCGCTAACATGTTTCAGTGAGAGCAAACAACTATTAGACTGCACTTCGAACAGAGGAAAATGGATGTAAGAAAATGGTTAGGCGTTGCTGTTTCTTCAAGGCCTCCTCCAGTTTCACCAACTGAATAAAACGTGTCCAGCCCCGCCACCTCTGAAGAGCAAGAGGTACCTTCTGTGAGCAGCCATGACGAGCCTGCTAACTTAAGCACAAGCTGTGGAACTTTCACATGTTATGGACTAGGGATGTAACGGTTACCGGTTTAATGATTAACCACGGTAAAATTCCCGACGGTTAGTATTACCGTTTCAAATTTTGATTATCATTAAAACCGTGTTTGACTACCGCGCTTTGAAAAACTCACAGTAAATACTGTCCAGCATAGTCTCTCAGACGCAGGCGCGCAGGCGCAGCATGCAACGTGGGTTTGTTTTGCCTCAATGAAACATGGAAGGCACAGGCAGTGACGGCGCTCGGGAGATTTTTTTGCCTACTAAGAGGACTAAGGCGTTTGGTAACATGAAAGCTCAAGTTTACATTATTGACAAGCTATTAGCAAGTTAGACATGCAAACCATGACATTTTCCCCCATTCCGAAGTCCCCACATCAGGCATTCAGCTAAAAGTTAACTTACCTTGCACTCGCTGTAAAGTTGTGGATGGTGGTCACGGAGATGACTCATAAGATTAGAGGTGTTGCCTCCTTTCGCAGCGATTTTCTTTCCGCATGTTCTGCAGACAGGGTAACCATTTTCGATCAATTGTCCCTCAGCACTCTTATAAAAACCAAAATACGACCACACTTCAGACTTGGGGTGAATCCCAATTCCTATCTTAACCCTCAATCTTAACCTTCAGTCTCAAAAATGCGCGCTCCCGCGAAGTGCTAGTGCTGTCCCAATTCTCAGAGTTTTAAGTTGAGAGACAAGATTGAGGGCTGTATAGCCCTCAATTTTAAGATTTTCCAGCACCTCCCTCGGCAGTAAGTGCTATCCCACAATGCCTTGCGTATCAACATCCAAAGCAAGATGGTGGCGAACACGGCAGGAAGGCGAGCTATAAATGTAAGTATTTTCTTTGTTAATAGAGATCTAAAATTACGAAAACCACTGTAGCCGTAGAGATTGATATCTAACGATAGTTACCCTGTTGTTTCGCTTTAACGTTAACAAAAGGCCGTGCTATGCGGTGGCTTTCCGCTCAATATTGTGGTATTTATACAGTGTGGTGACCCACATCTATATATCGAGAGACATTCACCTAAGAGGACGGTGTACCTTTAAGGGAAGAGGCGAGGGGTCAAATAATGCACTTCCGCTTCCGGTTCACAGTCAGTTCAGTGTCGTTGTCGAACGTATGACATGCAAAGTTGGAGCTAGTAAACTACCTCGACTACGTCTACTCTCACGTCTCCTGTCTCGTTGTTTTCTAACTCCACATTGGTGACCCCGACGTGATCGAACTACTAATACAAGTATGTCTGACAACGACGACGCCGGTGCTAACAACATGGCTATTGCTAACGCTAGCATTTACACCGCTACTGTGAAGCTACCCGACTTTTGGCAGCATAATCCACGGCCGTGGTTTCAACATGTGGAAGCCCAGTTCCAGCTGAGAGGGATAACGCAGGATGCAACGCAGTACTTCTACGTAGTGGCGGCGTTAGACGCATCGACAACGGCGCGAGCAATGACTCTGTTGGAAGCTCCGCCAGCTGCTGGCAAGTACGATGCTATAAAGACATTCCTCCTGAAACTATTTGAACTGTCGGAGCTGGAGAAGGCAGACCGTTTACTGTCCCCGAATGGCCTCGGCGACGGCAAACCGTCTGAGTTAATGGAAAAATGCTGTCTGTGCTGGGATCGGCTGATCCGGCCTTTCTTTTCACACACATTTTTCTGAGGCAGCTCCCCGCACCTGTATGCACAGCACTGGCCAGTTCTCCTCTCGCCGCCTCCAAGGACTACCGTTCTCTGGCTGCTGAAGCAGACAGGGTTTTCCTGGCCAACCGGCAACAGTTTGTGCATGCCCTGCTACCCCACCAGACCGCCCCACCACCACCTGTGTACGACTATATGGACACCGCGGCTGCGGTGACAGCCCGCCGCCAACCTGAGGACGGGCTCTGTTATTACCATGCCAGGTTTGGGGCAAAAGCAAAACGGTGTCGCAAACCCTGCAGTTACAGGGTTCAGGGAAACGCCAAGGCCGGCGCTCGTTAACGGCTATGGGCGCCGGCCGTGACTGCAAGCTGTTGTTCATCAGAGACTCCTTGTCGGGCCGACGGCTGCTGGTTGACTCTGGCGCTCAACGCAGCATACTACCAGCACAAGCTGTGGACACGATGACCGACAGTCACGGCCCCCAGATGGACGCCGCCAACGGCACGTCCATTCGGACGTACGGTATCAGACATGTGGACGTGTGTTTTGGCGGCCGACGTTTCGGCTGGGACTTTGTGATGGCTGCTGTATCCACCCCACTCCTAGGTGCGGATTTCCTCTGTGCTTTCAACCTGCTGGTGGATGTTAAAAACTGTCGCGTGATTGATGCCGTCTCTTTTGTGTCATACCCCTGCACGCTTTGGGGCGCTGGAGCACTGTGCCTCGCTAACACACTCTCCACCGGGGATCCATACCAACGCCTGCTCGCAAATTTCCCCGAGCTCACCACACCCACCTTCTCCTCGGCGGTGGCCAAGCACGGCGTGGAACATCATATCACCACAGTGGGCCCCCCAGTTTACGCCCGGGCCCGACGCCTCGACTCGGCCAAGCTCGCAATAGCCAGGGAGGAGTTTTCGACTATGGAGCACCTCGGCATTGTCCGCCGTTCTGACAGCCCGTGGGCTTCCCCTCTTCACATGGTTACTAAGGCCGACGGGGGTTGGCGCCCGTGCGGGGACTACCGTCGCCTAAACAATGCCACGACCCCCGACCGGTACCCCATACCGCACATACAAGATTTCTCTACCCACCTGGCGGGCGCTGCCATCTATTCCAAAATCGACTTAGTGCGGGGGTATCACCAAGTGCTGGTCCACCCACTGGATGTCCCAAAAACGGCTGTCATCACACCCTTTGGGCTCTTTGAGTTTTTACGTATGCCTTTCGGCCTTAAAGGGGCGGCGCAGACGTTTCAGCACCTTATGGATTCTGTGCTCCGCGACATGCCATTTTTGTTTGTGTACTTAGACGACATCCTCGTGGCCAGCGCGTCGGCGGAGGAACACATGACGCACCTCACACAGCTGTTCGACAGGCTCAGCGAACACGGCCTCATCATCAACCCAGCTAAGTGTCAGTTCGGGGAGTCGTCCATCACCTTCCTCGGGCACCACATCACTCCACAGGGGGCCGTTCCCCTCCCTGCCAGGGTTGAGGCTGTCACCATGTTCCCCCGCCCCCGCACTGTACAGTCGCTGCAGGAATTCCTGGGCACGGTGAACTTTTATAACCGTTTCCTGCCCCGTGCCGCCCACATCATGCGTCCCCTGTATGAGGCCCTGCGGGGTAAGAAGTCTTAGGACGAGCTGGACTGGTCTTCGGGGATGGACGAGGCTTTTGTGGCCGCCAAGACCGCGCTGGCCAACACTGCGCTGCTAGCTCACCCGTCGCCTGCCGCCCCCATAGCCCTTACAACGGATGCCTCCGACTACGCCGTGGGGGCCGTGTGTGAGCAGTGGGTGGAGGGGGGCTGGCAGCCGTTGGCGTTCTTCAGTAAACAACTCCGTGAGAGCGAGCGCAAATACAGCACCTTTGATAGGGAACTACTGGGTCTCTTCCTCGCAACCAGACACTTTAGGTTCCTATTGGAGGGCCGACAGTTAACCGCTTTCGTGGACCACAAACCGCTGACGTTCTGTATGGCCAAAACCTCAGAACCGTGGTCTGGTCGTCAGCAGCGCCATCTCGCGGCGGTTTCCGAGTTTACCACGGACATACAACACGTGTCGGGCAAGGATAACTTCGTCGCCGACTGCCTTTCACGGGCAGTTGTTAACGTCGTTCACTTGGGACTCGACTACGCCGCTATGGCAGCGGACCAAGCCAAGGACGCGACCGTTCAAGACTACCGGTCGACCCCTACGGCGCTACGGCTGGAGGAAGTGACGTTCGACGCGGCCAACACCACCCTCCTCTGTGACATCTCCACCGGTCAACCGTGCCCCCTGGTGCCTACTTCCTGGCGGCGCCGAGTTTTCGACACCGTCCATGGCCTTTCCCACCCGGGAGTGAAGGCCTCGACTAAGCTGGTGAGCGTCAAGTTCGTTTGGCCTGGGCTCCGTAAGGATGTTAGAGCCTGGGCCGGCTCGTGTGTGGCGTGCCAACGCGCCAAGGTGCACCGCCATACCAAGGCCCCTTTGGCGCCGTTTGTGGTTCCAGAGAGGCGGTTTGACCACGTCAATGTTGACCTGGTGGGTCCCCTGCCCCCCTCCCGTGGTTATACGTTCCTCCTCACTATTGTGGACAGGGCCACCAGGTGGCCAGAGGCTATTCCCTTGTCCTCCACGACGGCAGCAGAGGTAGCGCGGGCGTTCATCGGCTGCTGGGTGGCCCGTTTCGGCACGCCTGGTGACATCACGAGCGACCGGGGCTCCCAGTTTACCTCTGGACGGCGGTCGCTGAGCACCTGGGGATGAAGATCCACCGCACTACGGCGTACAACCCGCAGAGCAACGGACTTTGTGAGCGGTTCCATCGGGACATGAAAGCCGCTCTGCGGGCAAGCCTCACTGGCTGCGACTGGATGGACCGGCTCCCGTGGGTCATGCTCGGCCTGCGTTCGGCCCCGAAGGAAGACCTCCAGACCTCCTCCGCTGAGCTGGTGTATGGCCAGCCCCTGCGGGTTCCGGGGGAGTTTCTTCCGGATGCTACGGCTCCCTGATCGGCCGCCTCTCACCTCAGTGCGTCCCGGAGCGCTGCCGGTGCCTTCGCTCCCGTTCCGATGTCTCAACACTGCCTCCCCCGGTCCTACGTCCCCAAGGATCTGCCATCGGCGAGGTACGTCTTCATTAGGCACGACAGCCATCGGTCCCCGCTGCAGCCCCCATACGACGGGCCCTTCCGCGTCCTGGAGGCGGGGGATAAGAACTTTGTGGTGGACATGGGGGGCAGGCCGGAGCGGGTCGCTATAGACCGTCTCAAGCCCGCTCACTTGGACATTGGGGAGCCAATGCAATTGGCCCTACCCCCGCGGCGGGGGCGCCCTCCTAGGTCGGCCCTGGCACCTGCCTCTGTTCCTGCTTCGGCCCCGCCTATGGCCCGGGTTTCGGCCCCATCTGTTTCCCCTCCTGTGAAGCGCAGCCGTTATGGCCGCAGGGTCCGCCCTCCGACTCGTCACCTGTTTTCCCCGTGACTTTGCACTATGTCATTGACTGTTCTGTTGTAGAGTCTATTTTTATGTTCATGACTTGCACTTTTGCTGTTTTGCATTGTTTTGTTTAGGTGAATTCTGGGGGGGCCTGTGTGGTGACCCACATCTATATATCGAGAGACATTCACCTAAGAGGACGGTGTACCTTTAAGGGAAGAGGCGAGGGGTCAAATAATGCACTTCCGCTTCCGGTTCACAGTCAGTTCAGTGTCGTTGTCGAACGTATGACATGCAAAGTTGGAGCTAGTAAACTACCTCGACTACGTCTACTCTCACGTCTCCTGTCTCGTTGTTTTCTAACTCCACAACAGGTTATTTGATTGAATATCAACTCATAACGAACTCAACGAACTTATAAGCTACAGAAAAAACGAATAATGTAACTAATACATTACAGGTAGCCCACAACAATTTCATAAACTTTTGAACCCATGCATCAATAATGTAGAATCGATGATAGCTGCTTTTGTGGGTTATGATTACATTGGCAGTCTTAACAGTGAACAAAAACCCCTAAAGAAACTCTAATGTTATCCCTGTTTCATTTCAGGGACTACAGAGGCAACGCGGGCCCTGATTCATTTCAGGGCCTCCAATGAGGAGAAGTTTCTAGAGGACCAATTACATTTTCTCAACCATTTTTTGCCAGTTTTTATTTTTATTTATTTATTTATTTTAATATGTTTGTTTACATTGTTTATTCAATTATATATATATATATATATAATTTTGTCCAGAATTCAGTGGGGGTGGGTGTAACAGAGTTGAAAAAGACCTCAGTCAGATAAAGTGAATTCTCCCAAAATTTGTATTTTAACATGTTATTGTAATCCAATGCTTTTTGATGGTTTGTGTAAACCCCAGATGTTGTACCGCATTCACTAAGGTTAAATATGAGGCTGCGCGACTGTTTGTCTATTTACTTTCGCTTTGACACATTTTGGGCATTTGCGCTATCCTTACCTGAGAGCTAGACCATCTCCGCTGGAGACTTGTATGCAGTCGCGTTGCAGCACAAATCTCATGGATTGTTGTTTTATTTGTGAATGCAGGCAATAAAAGCCACTGTTAGGAACCCCTGGTCTGAATCTCTATCACGAACACCTGCACAAGTGAGGGTCGTTACATTTACATAAGGAATGTTATTATTTTATTTATTTATATTATTTTAATGTTTATGCAAACAAAGTGCATAGTGCTGCTAATTTTATTCGTGGTTTTCAAAATAAAACTTGGTGAAATGATTTCCGTGTGTGTATCAGTACTTTTTGAACATTTTCAGCACATTTTAACAATACCGCGGTAATACTGATAACCGTGATAATTTTGGTCACTATAATCATGACATGAAATTTTCATACCGTTACATCTCTATTATGGACCTTGTTGTGCCCCCACGCCCATGCCAGTCACAGTCATTGTCACGTGTTTAACTTGACCTACTCACGGGTGTACGTGCAGTGCGTGTGACGTATACAGGAAGTTAGACGCGCATGTTATGAAGGTTGTATGTTGGATGAACGCTAGTAAAAGCTACACAGTTAAGAACCTACGAAGTCGGCTCATTCTTGAATTATTCTTATGTCAGTAAGACAAGGCGTCTACGGACATTACATGGTGTCAGAATAGTCTGTGTATCTGAACACGAGCGGTCATGCCGAAGTTTAATCCGCCGAGTGAATTCAAGTTTGACTGCCCCGTTGAATGGCCGGAGTGGAAACAACGGTTTTCTCGCTTCAGGCTCGCGACAAAGCTGGATAAAGACGACGGGGAGATTCAAGTGAGTTCGCTGATTTATGCAATGGGAGGCAAGGCTGAAAAGATATTCAGCTCGTTTGACTTCGCGGCGGAGGGTGATAAAGTGGACTATGATATCGTACTGAAAAAGTTCGACGACTACTTTATTCCCCGCCGTAACATCATACATGAGAGGGCGTGCTTCTATCAACGTAGCCAGCAGCCAGGAGAGACAGCGGAGACGTACATCCGGACATTGTATGAGCTGTCTGAACACTGTGAGTTTGGGGACAAGAGGGATGAACATATCAGAGATCGTCTGGTAGTGGGCATAAAAGACAAAGTGCTCTCCCGTCAGTTCCAGCTCACAGCGGACCTTACTCTGGTGAAAGTCATTGAACAAGTGCGCCAGGCGGAGGCAATAACAAAGCAGCTCAGCCTCCAGGATAACCAACCAGAGGCCCAGCTGGCTAACGTCAATGTTGTCCGACGGCGGGATGGACGCCAAAAGAAAAAGGGCGGACAGCGTCATGGTGGCAGCAGTCCTGCAACCAACAAAGTAGATGAATGCGGGAGGTGCAGCAAGACGCAGCACACCGATGAGCGGAAGTGTCCTGCAATGAACAGTAAGTGCAACAAGTGTCATAAAAAGGGACATTGGGAGCGTGTATGTCACTCTAAAGTGGTGAGAGAAGTCACTGAAGAGGTTAAACAGCTGTACTTTCTGGGAGAAGTTGGCAAAGAGAGCAGTCAAGAGGATTGGACTGTTAGTTTAACAATACGTGATGTACCAATAACCTTTAAAATTGACACGGGGGCTGACGCTACTGTTATCAACCAAGGGACATTTAAAAAGCTGAAGCCAAACATAAAACTGGGACCTCCTGACACATGCTTCATAAGCCCAGGTGGAAACATCAGCTGCATAGGACAGTTTCAAGCCACAACCAACTACAAGGAGAAACAATACTCCTTTCCAGTGTATGTGATCAAGGGGAGAGGCAGCTGTCTGCTGAGTCGTCCAGAGGCAGTGGAGATGGGTCTAGTGAAGCGGATGGATGAGGTCAGTGGAGTTTTCGGCTCAAGTGGACTGCTGAAAACAGACCCAGTGAAAATAGCTCTGGTGGAGGGTGCCCAGCCATACGCGGTGCATACAGCCAGACGGATACCGCTGCCACTTGTACCACTGGTTAAGAAAGAACTGCAGCGCATGGAAAATAAGGGCATTATTGAAAAAGTGACTCAGCCCACAGAATGGTGCGCCGCTATGGTGCCGGTGCTGAAACCGAACAAGACAGAGGTTCGCTGCTGCGCTGACCTCAGGAGGCTGAATCGAGCGGTGAAACGTGAGAAATACGTGCTGCCCACTATGGAGGAAATAATGCCAAGGCTCGCAGGGTCAAAGTTCTTCACAACGTTGGATGCAGCAAGGGGGTTTTACCAGATCCCCTTGCATGAAGACAGCAGGGGGCTCACCACTTTCATCACCCCATTTGGGAGGTATGCTTTCTGCCGCCTTCCATTTGGTATAACGAGTGCTCCAGAGATTTTCCAGAGAAAGATGGCGGAAACTCTGACCGGGCTAGAGGGCACAGAGGTGTACATGGATGACATCCTTATACATGGAGAGACTGAGGAAATCCATGACCGGCGCATAGCAGAGGCGCTGGGGGTCATTGAAACAGCAGGTCTCAAACTGAACCAAGCGAAATGCAAGTTCAAACAGAAACAAGTCCGCTTCCTTGGTCACATCATCGACGAGGCAGGCATCAGACCTGACCCGGACAAAGTGGCCGGAATAGAGAACTTTCCTCAGCCCCAGAACGTGACGGAACTCAAGAGGTTCCTCGGGATGGTGAACTATTTGGCAAAATACGTCCCAGAGCTGTCCACTGTAGGTCAGCCGCTTTATGGACTGCTTAAAGCAACGACAGAGTGGCTGTGGGGACCTGCACAGAACACAGCTTTCCAAGACCTTAAAGCAGCACTCGCCACCGCCCCGGTACTCACCTTTTATGACGTCACTAAGGCTACGGTGGTGTCAGCAGATGCCAGCAGCTACGGGCTGGGGGGCGTTCTGCTCCAGCAGCACGGGGGACACTGGAAGCCCGTGGCCTACTGCTCCCGACGGCTGAGTGACGCAGAGACAAGGTACGCACAGATCGAGAAAGAGTGCTTAGCCAGCGTCTGGGCATGTGAAAGGTTCGAGAAGTACTTGACAATTTCAGACTTGTCACCGATCATAAACCACTAGTGCCTCTCATGAACAGCAAAGACTTGCATAATGTGCCCATTAGGTGCCAGAGACTGTTAATGAGGCTGATGCGTTTCAATGCAGTGGCTGAATAGGCACCAGGAAAAACGTTAGCTGTGGCTGACGCACTCTCCAGAGGCCCAGAGCAGCGCTACGGAGATGGTGCTTCTCATGATGATGTTGCGGCACACATTGATGCCATCGTGTGCCAGGTGCCTGCCACACCTCAAAGGATGCAGGAGATAAAACCGAACACAGATGAGGATCTGCAGCTCCAGACAGCGTTGGGCTTCATCAGACACGGCTGGCCTGAGTATGTCGATAAAGTGCCGGAGACAGTCAGAGACTTTTATCAGGTGAGAGGGGAGTTATCTGAGGTAGATGGTTTAGTTATCAGAGGCAGTCGTATCGTCATTCCCACAGAGATGAGGGAGGTGATCTTAGAGAGAATACACGACGGGCACCAGGGGATAGTTAAGTGCAGAGAGAGAGCTAGCCAGTCAGTGTGGTGGCCCAAAATGACAGAGCACATTACAACAAAGATACAGCAATGTCAATTCTTCAGAGAACACAAGAACACACAGAGAAAAGAGCCTTTAATGTCAAGTGAGCTCCCATCCAGACCATGGCAGAAAGTTGGCATAGACCTGTGTGAGTACAAAAAGCAAAACTACTTGATAGTGTCTGACTATTATTCCAGGTTTTTGGAGATCCTAAATCTACCAACAACTACTAGCAGTCAGGTTGTAGCTAGGCTGAAGGCTACATTTGCACGTTTTGGTATCCCTGAAATTGTAGTTAGCGATAATGGGCCACAGCTAGTTTCAGAAGAGATGAGGAGGTTCAGTGAGGATTATGATTTCATCCATGTGACTTCAAGCCCACACTACCCCCAGAGTGATGGACAGGCAGAGAGGGCTGTTCAGATAGCCAAAAGCATATTAAGACAGGAAGACCCTCTCCTCGCCCTGTTGACATACAGAGCTACACCCTCTTCTTCCACTGGAGCCAGTCCAGCGGAATTGCTCATGGGTAGGAGAATCAGAACCACCTTACCCACATTGCAGCATAACCTGAAACCGGCCTGGCCTAAAGAGGAACTGATCAAAACCGCTGACGCCGCAGCCAAATCAAGGCAGGCTTTCTACTACAACCGCAGGAACGGCGTGCAGTCACTGCACCCACTGAACTCGGGTGACGCAGTACTCACCAAACTTGATGGACAGAAAACATGGACAATGCCAGCAGTTGTTCACAGTCAGAGCTCCACTCCCAGATCCTACATAGTGGAGACAGCTCAAGGTGAACATTACAGAAGGAACAGGCGCCACCTGTTGGCCACACCCAAAACACTCACCTTTGTCAGCAGGGATCCTGACCATGTCACTCCAGGGGAGAGTGGAAACACGGATGAGTCCCAAGTAGCAGAAATGCCAACTTCCACACCATATGTTACTCGCTCTGGCAGGGTGAGCAAGCCAGCCATCCGGCTGGATTTGTGAGGCGTATGGACTTTTGTACTGTGGGGGATTTTATTTTTTTTGTGAAAAGGGGGGTGATATACAGGTTAGAAAATCATCTTAGAGGGGGAGATGTAATGAATGAAAGATGTTATTATTTTGAAGGTCCTGTCACGTGTTTAACTTGACCTACTCACGGGTGTACGTGCAGTGCGTGTGACGTATACAGGAAGTTAGACGCGCATGTTATGAAGGTTGTATGTTGGATGAACGCTAGTAAAAGCTACACAGTTAAGAACCTACGAAGTCGGCTCATTCTTGAATTATTCTTATGTCAGTAAGACAAGGCGTCTATGGACATTACAGTCATTGTTTCCAGTCCCACTCAACACGTCACCACTGAAGTTGGGCCGGGCGTCTCCTTCAGCAGCAGGTGTTGGCAATATCCATCAGGCCAGCTGTACACAATTACCATCTGGGCATCGCTCTACCTAAGGCTGCTGAAGACAGACGTCCGACGCTTGAACGTTTACAACTGTATGGTCAATCTAGCCTGCTGAAGAGCATGAGTTTTCCAAGAACTTAACCAGTTTCTCTTAGTTTGCGTCATTTTCCTGTCAATGCCAATCTACCTGCTGTCTCCTCGGTTCTCTTCGAGGCTCCCTCCGCGGCTTCCAGGCTCCCTCCGCGACGTCCACGGCTCCCCGCGTCTCCCTCGCTCCTCGTCCTCAGCGACCATCACGTTTTCCTCCGGACCCCCCCCCCCCCCAGCGACCTCCTTCCGCGTCTCTCTCCCTGGACCCCTCCCTTCGGACTTGACTTCCTGGATCTCGGACCCGGACTTCCTCGGACAACCCCTCGCTCTACGGATTCGGACTTTTGTGGCTAGGTTCGCATGCACATTTACAACGCTCACTCCATTTACATTGCGCCAGACTTAGCTTTACGCACGTTAGACACTAGCTCTCCACACAACCACATAGCATAGCACACACCCCATTTTCATTCTGTCGAGGCACCCACACACTACACACTAGCATAGGTTTAGATAGGGACTTGTTTTATTAATAAAACCCTTATATTTGTTCCCTTGTCGCTGAGTCTCTGCCTCTGGGGTACCCGGCACATTTGGCTGCTCAGAATCGGTTGGGTCCTTAACAGAACGTTCGAGCCATTATGAGCCAAGCCAGGACCCCAGGGGCAGGGAATGAACCCTCCCCAGAATTACCTAAGGTAGTTTTTAATCAAGCCGCTTAACTCAACTAATTGAAGGCCGAACTACAGAAGGCTTTCCCCTCGGTCCAGTCCCAGATCGCCGTTCTCGAGAACACTTCCCAAACCACCATCAGTACAGTCGCTAGTCTCACAGCCAAGGTGGACACCATTTCAGGAGCCCTGGCATCTATCCAGCTCGATGCTTTAGCTGCCGGTGCGACTTCTGCCCCTAGTCCCAGTCCAGAACCCAGTCCTCCCAACATCCCAGCTGACCCCGTTCCCCCTGCCCAGTCAGTTCTTCACTCCAAACTCAGTTCAGTTAGCCCCAGAGCGTTTGATGGCGACTTAAACCAGGGCAGGGGTTTCCTAGTTCAGTGTGAATTGCTGTTTACGCATCAGCCTTCCAAGTACTCCTCAGACGGGGCCAAGATAGCATTCATAATGTCACTCCTAGCCGACAAGGCCCTTAGTTGGGGCATAGCTGCTTTTGAAAGCAACACTGCTTATTCCACTGATTACCCCCTGTTTAAGAGCGAGTTCTGTTCAGTTTTTGACCATTCCAGATGGGCAGGATGCAGCTAGACGGTTGCTTGTTATCCATCAGGGGTCTTGTTTTGTGGCCGATTACACGGTCGAGTTCAGGATCTTAACCACAGAGAGTCGTTGGGATGACAGAGCCCTCCTCAGTATATATTGCAGGGGCTTGAGGGACGCTTCCAAAGACCTCATCGTCCGAGATAGTCCACAAACCCTTAACGACCTCATGACTCTGGCTCTTAGGATGGACTCTCGGCTACTAGAACGCCGTTTGGACCGAGCCCAACGTATTGCCCCTCGTCCTGCCCCTAGTCGCTCAACCACAGTAGCTACCTCCCCGTCTGCTTCTTGCTCGACCCCGCCCCCTCTCCAGCACGTTCTACCTCCTACCACATCTACATCCGGGTCAGGAGAGCCCATAAAGATTGGCCGTTCTCGGCTCTCTCGAGAAGAGAGGGAACACAGAATGGGTAACCAACAGTGCCTCTATTGTGGTAAGGAAGGACACTTCATCCAGGCCTGCCCAACCTGCCCAAAAGACCCCGCTCACTCGTAAGGGGTATACTGGTGAGCAAAGCTTCTCTTCCCCAGCCCCAATATAAACTTAACCACCTATTCCCTGCTACCCTAGCCTGGGGTAAAGAGACCTTGTCTGTTAGCGCCCTCATAGACTCTGGTGCAGAAGACTGCCTTATGGACGCCTCCCTTGCTCACTTGGCGGGTATCCCTTTAGTCCCCTTAGATCAGGAGTTCTTAAACTTTTTCACACCAAGGACCACTTGATCATAAAAAAAAATTCCGTGGACCACCTAACCAGCCGGCCAACACCCCCCCCCCAAAAAACCTTTTAAAAGTCTATATTAGGCTTACAATAGCATATTATGTTTTATATTACAAATTATGTCTGCAGAATATTACAATACAAAATATGTAATAAATAGGCTACTAGCAAAATTAGGCTAGGCTTCTACCATATACCTTGACCTTGATTTTTGTGAGATGTATGTGTAATTACTGTTTCATATTAATTTTGTTCAGAGCTGTTGCCTTTGGTTGTGATGTGATGAATAAAACATGGGAATTTATATGAAATACCACTGTCTGGGTGAACTCAATGTGAATTCATCATTAAAAGAGTGAACTATTAATGTTACTACTACTACTACTTTCGGCTGCTCCCGTTAGGGGTCGCCACAGCGGATCATCCGTTTCCATTTCTTCCTGTCTTCTGCGTCTTCCTCTGTCACACCAGCCACCTGCATGTCTTCCCTCACCACATCCATAAACCTCCTCTTTGGCCTTCCTCTTCTCCTCTTCCCTGGCAGCTCCATATTCAGCATCCTTCTCCCAATATACTCAGCATCTCTCCTCCACACATGTCCAAGCCATCTCAATCTTGCCTCTCTTGCTTTGTCTCCAAACCGTCCAACCTGAGCGGTCCCTCTAATATAATCGTTCCTAATCCTGTCCTTCTTCGTTACTCCCAGTGAAAATCTTAGCATCTTCAACTCTGCCACCTCCAGCTCCGCCTCCTGTCTTTTCGTCAGTGCCAATGTCTCCAAACCATATAACATAGCTGGTCTCACAACCATCTTGTAAACTTTCCCTTTAACTCTTGCTGGTACCCTTCTGTCGCAAATCACTCCTGACACTCTTCTCCACCCACTCCAACCTGCCTGCACTCTCTTTTTCACCTCTCTACTGCACTCCCCGTTACTTTGGACAGTTGACCCCAAGTATTTAAACTCAGATGTCTTTGTCACCTCCACTCCTTGCATCCTGACCATTCCACTGTCCTCTCTCTCATTCACGCATAGGTATTCCGTCTTGCTCCTACTGACTTTCATTCCTCTTCTCTCCAGTGCATACCTCCACCTCTCCAGGCTCTCCTCAACCTGCACCCTACTCTCACTACAGATCACAATGTCATCCGCGAACATCATCGTCCATGGAGACTCCTGCCTGATCTTGTCCGTCAACCTGTCCATCACCATTGCAAACAAGAAAGGGCTAAGAGCCGATCCTTGATGTAATCCCACCTCCACCTTGAACCCATCCGTCATTCCAACCGCACACCTCACCATTGTCACACTTCCCTCATACGTATCCTGCACCACTCCTACATACTTCTCTGCAACTGCTGACTTCCTCATACAATACGATCCGCATATTTCATTTGGCAAAGATTTTACGCCGGATGCCCTTCCTGACGCAACCCTCCCCATTTGTCCGGGCTTGGGACCGGCACTAAGGATGCACTGGCTTGTGCATCCTCAGTGGCTGGGTTAGTGAACTATTAATGTTAATTTAACAAAAATTTATTTTAATAGGAATCAAATCTTTGTATTGGCTATTGTGAAGCTATGAAATTACACATTTCAAATAAGCATAACAGCTTCACAGGTAGCAGCAGTCAACAACTAATGGGAGGAATGCTGTTGCTTTTGCTGTTGCATCACTGACTCAATGTCTGGCTCCACACTCGAGAGTTTCAGTCTCATACAGGGGGCTACATCGATCTTGTTCCTCTGCTTGGTTTTCAAACCAACCAGTGTGGAGAACCCAACTTCACAGTTGTAGGTGGTTGAAAACGGCATTAACACTTGCAAAGCAGACTCAGCCAGCTCAGGATGTTCAGGTTGGACGAGAACCCAGAAGTCTGTCAAGCATTTTTCTCTGAACGCCATTCTCAGTGTTCCATCTGATGCAATGTCCACAAGACTAATCACCTTCCGTGCTGATAGTTTGGAGCTGACGCGCTCAATGTGAGGTTGGTCTCCAAATGGATTTCTGACCCATTCAAGGTCCACATCCAATTCTGGAAAGTATCTTCCCAATTGCGTGTGAATGCCTTGCAAATGTTCCTTGAAGGCTGCAAGTGTGTTGCTATCCAGAACCTCTTCAGCTTCGAGGACAAAATCGGCTAGAGTTGGGAAACAGTCAAACTCCTGGCGATCAAGACGCGCGCACCACAGATCCATTTTGATACGAGTGGCTTTAACTTTGTCCTGCACTGTAAAAACCGTGACCGCTTTTCCTTGCAGTGCTAAATTCAGGTTATTAAGCGTGCTGAACACATCAGCAAGAAAGGCTAGTTTTGCGAGCCATTGAAAGTCATGCATTCTGCCATAAAGTTCATCAGTTTGATGCAAAAACAGCTTGACTTCATCGCGCAGTTCAAATAGGCGGGTGAGAACTTTACCACGCGATAGCCAGCGAACTTCTGTGTGGAAAAGAAGTCTTGTGTGCTCACTCCCCATTTCTTCACACATAACTTAAAAAAGTCGTGAGTTCAGTGCCTTGCTTTTAATTAAGTTGACAATTATGGCCTCGTCCAAAACCTGTTTAAGACAGGGAGGCATTTTTTTTTTTACTGCAAATTGCTCTCTGTGGATACAGCAGTGCGTCGATGCGGCAGAGGGAGCGACAGCGCGTACACGCGTAACCAGGCCCTTGTGTTTGGCTGTCATCGCCGTGGCACCGTCAGTGCACACGCCAGCACACCTCTTCCAACCAATGTTATTCTGCTCAATGAAGTTATTTAGGGACTCAAATATCGCCTCTCCTGTGGTGTTGGTTGGTAGGGATTGACAGAAAAGAAAATCATCGTGAACAGCACCCGCATGTATGTACCGCACAAAGCAGAGGAGAATAGCCTCGTTACCGATGTCCGTGGACTCGTTCAGTTGGAGAGAGAAAAAAAGACTCTGACGCAGACGTGTCACCAGCTGATCTTGGACATTTGCAGCCATGGATGTTATTCGCCGCTTGACTGTATCATTGGACAGAGGTACTTTGTAAAGTTCCTCACTCGCTTTCTCCCCTAGCATTATGTTGGCCATAACCTTTGCAGCTGGCTTAACCAAGGTCTCGCCGATTGAGTGAGGTTTGCCAGCTTTCGCAATGAGTAGGGAGACCTTGTATGAGGCTTCGGTAGCTTTCGCGTTTTCTCCTGGCATAAAAACTGTGTGGCTTCCTTTCTCGTGTGTCGCTCAAGCTCTTCACGTTTTCTGTCAAAAAATTGCACAGGTTTCGAGGTGTATTCCTTGTGTTTTGACTCGAAGTGACGCTTGAGTTTGGCAGGTTTCATTGCTTCATTAGCTAATATGTCATAGCACACAACACAATGAGGTTTTGGATCCTCAGCATCTCCAGTCCAGAAAAATCCAAATTGAATGTAATCGCTACTGTATTTACGTTTCACTTTTGCAGTCGCTTTTTCAGAGTGTTGTGCTAGCTCCTGCTGCAAACTGTTAGCACTATGGGACTCGATGCTAACACTGACGCGCTCAATGTGAGAAGGAAGACTTTGCACCTTGTTGCTTACATTGTTCGTCGTTTCTCCGGATTTTCTCTTCAGCCACCGATCCATGATGTTTGTATTTTGAACGGTTCACTTCACTCTTTGTTAGATTCTACTTAATTTTCACAATAGTCAGGAGGTCTTTGATATGAAAATCCTCTTATTGGAATGGAAGCTAACTAGGTAACCTAGGTAACACAGGCTAACTGAAGAGACATGACTCAAAACGCAGGTTTGCATTAGACAAATTGAACAAAATTCTTAGGCTTATTTAGGCTACATTTTGATTCACTTTTAATTTAGAAAACATTTAGAAAAAGCTGTACTCGTAACTTTGCATTGGAACGCAGATGAAGGTGATTTGAGAAACACGATTTTTTTGCAATGCTCCCGCGGACCACCTGGGGGCGCTCGCGGACCGGTCCGCGGACCACACTTTGAGTATCACTGCGGCTTAGATCACTCCCGCTCTCCCTGGGCCATCGACAGGCATTCTTTGAGTACTATCTGTCACTCCAGTGAGCTTCTCACCCTCACTCTTTTGGGTAACCACACTGAATCCACTCGTTTCTTTGTTCTGCACGCCCCTACAGCGCCCCTGGTGTTGGGAAGACCATGGCTGGAGAGGCACGACCCTCACATCTCCTGGGCGTTTGGGCGGGTCATGGGTTGGAGCACAGCATGTCATGCAACCTGTCTGCCCACCGCCCTGTCTCCGTCCAGTGGTCCCAGGCCTGTGACCTCTCCCCCGGATTTCACTGGTGTTCCCCACGTTTATCATGACCTTGCCCTGGTGTTTAGTAAGGACAGAGCCCTTTCACTTCCCCCTTACCGGCCATATGACTGTCCCATCGACCTCCTTTCTGGGGCCGCCCTACCTAAGGGGCGGCTTTACAACCTCTCCCTCCCGGAGAAGGAGGTAATGCGCAATTATATCGCTGAGTCCCTTGACTCAGGAATTATAAGACCATCGTCATCACCCCTCACGGCAGGCTTCCTCTTTGTGGCTAAGAAGGATGGTGGCCTGAGGCTCTGTTTTGACTATTGCGCTCTTAATGAAATCACAGTGAAGAATAGGTATCCTCTCCCCTTCTTAGTTCCACTTTGGAGCCACTCATGCACGCCCGGGTGTTCACTAAGCTTGACCTCTGCAACGTCTACCACCTAGTCAGGATCAGGGAGGGCGATGAGTGAAACATAGCCTTTAACACCCACCTCGGCCATTTTGACTATCTTGTCATGCCGTTTGACCTCTCCAATGCTCCCGGCATGTTCCAGGTCCTCGTCAACGACATGCTCTGGAACATTCTCAACATCTTTGTGGTGGTGTACCTCGACGACATCCTCGTGTTTTCCTGGTCTATGGAGGAACACCACCAGCACGTCTGCCTGGTTCTTCAGCGGCTGCTGAAGAACAGGCTTTATGTCAAGGCCGAGAAGTGCGTCTTCCACACCAACTCCGTGATGTACCTGGGCAACGTGGTGGAGGACGGACAGATGCGCACTGACCCTGCTAAGGTCAAGACAGTGGTGGAGTGGCCGCGACCCACCGACCGGACCGAGCTGAGATGATTCCTGGGGTTCGCCAGCTTCATCCGGTGGTTCATCAAGGGGTTCAGCCAGGTAGCAGCTCCTCTCAATGCCTTAACCTTCCCCTCATGCCCCTTCTCCTGGACACCCGAGGCTGGGGCAGCCTTCTCCAGGCTTAAGGGTCTGTTCACTACGGCTCTCGTGCTCATCCACCCAGAACCGTCGAGGCAGTTCATTGTTGAGGTAGATGCTTCTGACTCTGGCATTGGGGCTGTCCTTTTTCAGCGGTCTGAGGAGAACCACAGGGTTAATCCGTGTGCCTACTTCTCTCGGCGCTACAACCACATCGAGAGGAACTACGGCGTGGGCAAGAAAGAGCTGCTGGCGGTTCAGGACGCACTAAGGGAGTGGAGACACTGGTTGGAGGGAGCGAAGCTGCCGTTCTTGGTATGGTCAGACCACAAGAACCTGGCCTACATGAGGATGGCAAAGAGGCTTAAGTCCAGGCAGGCCCGTTGGGCCGTTTTCTTCAGCCAGTTCAACTTCACCCTCACCTACCGCCCGGGCTCCAAGAATGTCAGGGCTAACGCCCTCTCCCATCAGTTCCCTGGGGAAAGCCCGGACGTCCAGGAGGACCCCGACACTATCCTTCCCCTCGGCCGGGTGGTGGGTGTCGTCACCTGGGCCATCGACTCGGTGGTTAGACAGGCCCAGTGGGCACAGCTTGACCCAGGCAGCGGTCCATGCAACCGGCTGTTTGTTCCCACCGCCGTCCATCCGCAGGTGTTGGAGTGGGGCCACTCCAGTCACTTCGCCAGTCACCCTGGTCAGCACTGGACGGCGGAGTTCATCAGCCGGAGGTTTTGGTGGCCTCCCCTTAAGGAGGACATCAGGAAGTTTGTGGCTGCCTGCAACATCTGCAACCCCTTCCCGTACCAAGTCGCCCATGGTCCCACATAGCCCTGGACTTCGTTACTGGGCTCCCCGTGTCCCATGGTTATGACACCATTCTGACCATAGTCGACCAGTTCTCTAAGGCGGTCCACTTCGTTCCTCTCCCCAAGCTCCCGTCCGCTGTGGATATGGCGGGCCTCCTAACCCTCCATGTAGTCCGCCTACATGGCATTCCTTCAGACATCATGTCCGACCGTGGTCCCCAATTCATCTCCAAGGTGTGGCAGGCCTTCTGTAAGGGAATTGGTACGGCCAGCCTCTGCTCTGGGTATCACCCTCAGTCCAAAGGGGAGGTGGAGCGTGCCAACCAGGCAGTTGAGGTGGCCCTTTGTTGTATTACCACCAGCAACCCCTCCTCCTGGGCCAAGTTCCTTCCCTGGGTGGAATACTCCCTCAACACCATGGAGAGCTGCGCCACCAGTATGTCACTGTTCCAATGTTCACTCGGTTACCAACACCTTCTGTTTCCCCAAGAGGAGTTGGAAGTGGCGGTCTCGTCCACAAGGGCCCACCTCAGCCGGTGTCGATGCATCTGGAAGACCGCTCCGTGCCACCGAGCGGGCCCAGCGTGGAGGGTGCCTGCCCCTGACTACCAGCCTGGCCAGAGGGTTTGGCTTTTGGCCCGGGACCTGCCCCTCCCAGACCTCCTCTCTGAAGTTGGATCCCCGTTATATCGGTCCCTACACCATTAACCGAATCATCAGCCCCACTGCAGTACGTCTGATTCTCCCGCCTGCTCTCAAGGTTCACCCTATGTTCCATGTGTCCCAGCTCCAATCCGTGGCCACCAGCTCCTTGCCCCCCCCCCCCCGTTTCAGCTCCTCCGCCCCCCCCCGGTCCTGGCTGATGGAGACCCTGTGTGGCCGGTTTGAAAGCTGCTTGCTGTCCGCCGCCAGGGGCGGGGGGTCCAGTATCTGGTGGACTGGGAGGGCTTTGGCCCTGAAGACCGGAGCTGGGTGCTCCCGTCCTATCTTGCTGATCCCTCCCTCCTGGACGACTTCTAGGCGCTTCTAACCCAGGCGCTTCTGGGCGGTCGTCCAGTGCCTCCCCTCGAAGGGGGGTACTGTTGTGCCCCCACGCTCATGCCAGTCACAGTCACGTTCTCAGTCCCACTCAGCACGTCACCACTGAGGTTGGGCCAGGCGTCTACTTCAGCAGCAGGTGTTGGCAATTTCCATCAGGCCAGCTGTACCCAATTACCATCTGGGCATCGCTCTACTTAAGCCCGCTGAAGACAGACGTCCAATGCTTGAACGTTGACAACTGTACGGTCAGTCTAGTCTGCTGAAGAGCCTGAGTTTTCCAAGAACTTAACCAGTTTCTCTTAGTTTGCTTCATTTTCCTGTCAATTCCAATCTACCCTGCTGTCTCCTCGGTTCTCTTCCAGGCTCCCTCCGCGACTTCCAGGGTCCCTCCGCTACGTCCACGGCTCCCCGCGTCTCCCTCGCTACTCATCCCCAGCGACCATCACGTTTTCCTCCAGACCCCCTCCAGCGATCTCCTTCCGCGTCTCTCTCCCTGGACCCCTCCCTTCAGACTTCCTGGATCTCAGACCCGGACTTCCTCGGATAACCCTTCACGCTACGGATTCGGACTTTTGTGGCTAGGTTAGCATGCACATTTACTAAGCTCACTCTATTTACATTGCTGACCACTCTTAGCTTTACGCATGTTAGACACTAGCTCGCCACTCACCCACGTAGCATAGCACGCACCCCATTTTCGTTCTGTCCAGGCACCCACATACTACACACTAGCATAGATTTAGATAGGGACTTGTTATATTAATAGAACCCTTATTTGTTCTCTTGTCTCTGCCTCTGGGGTACCCGGGGCGCATTTGACTGCTCGGAATCGGTTGGGTCCTTAACAGACCTGTCACGATCGCCTAAAGCTGAGGCAGAGTATGCAGTTACAAAATAGCTTTTCAGCCCCCAAAAAGAAAAGAAAGGCCTAGTTGGTTCAGCTAGCGTTTGAGAGAGACTTAACCCGAAAATGCACAACTGAATGGAAGAACACACCATTCTTAGGAGGTTCAGCACCAACACTCGCCAACTGCAACTCTTCTAAAGGTAAGACATGCGTTTAATTCACTTTATGATTGTCATGATTATTATGCAGTGTTGAATGATTTTTGGGTATGTCCGAATTTATTCGGTAAGAGTGGTGTGTGTGAGGCGGAACGAGACATGGTTTTCACGTAGACTATAATGTGTGTGTGTGTGTGAGAGAGAGAGAGAGACTTTGCAGCATGTTTTGAAATTAGAACTGGGTTGGTGTGTTTGTTGTCGACGGCAAAGTCGTATTATAGATTGAGTTCTCGAATGGCAATTTGTACCCCCCCCCCAGGTTCCCTAATGCCCCCTGATGAGATTTGTTCTGACGCCGACTGGTTTTTATTTAGTAGCCTGGACCCAGACGCTATTAGGCTAATATACAATAGGCGATACCTTGCAATCAGTGTATTATGCTGGGCAAACAGCCCAAAACTGAAATAGTGCAACACTGTTCACTTTGCTGTAAGCTAGGCTAAATTTGGAGGTTTTTGGGTCGGTTCGGGTGGGTTAATTAATGCATATTTTAACGGGTCTGGCAGGGCGGATTGGCTTTCATAACGGGTCAGCTGCATCACTATTGACCAATCAAATCAGGGTATTGGAAGATGTAGTTTATTAGCAAATGCAAATTGGTTTGCTGAAATGGTCTAATTGTGTGACAACTAGGAGGACAGTTTCTCAAAGGGCTTTGGTCATATTTTCACATCAGCTCTAACATTTTGGCTATTTTTATTATAAAATAGTTTTTCTTAGAAAATACAATAAGATTGGAAAACATTGATTGGACTGGGTCTTTTTTAGTATTGTCACTGCTGGTGAAGAAAATTTAGTGGTGAGAGTGAAACCTACGAAAAAGAGTAGTAATTCTTCAGTGGGGATAATTTCTGTGGAATAAAATTATAGTCAAACCAAATATTTAGAAGGACCCCAGGTAGTCTTTGCACCTTTTTTTTTTTGAACCACTGCTCTAATAGCTTGATATTTCTGTATCTCTTGGGCTCAGGATGTTTTTTTGTTGTTGTTGTTTTTTATTTCCAACCCTCAATAAAATTATAACTAGTAGAGTGCAGATCTCTTCCAGGCGTATCCGTATGGTTAGCGCTGTTGCCTCACAGCAAGGCATGTCATAGACTCTGCTGGAGTTTCCCGCTCCTCTTAGCCCCCTCCCTCCTGCTGCTTCTCCTACAGACACCCCTCTGCTCATTCTCCAATCAGCACCTGCCAGCTGTTACCACCAGTACACTGTCCCCACCCACTGGCACTCCCCCCTGCATTATCTGTCAGCCTATCAGTTGCTCATTCTGCCACACTTGTTGCTTATCAGTATATGTTCTAGTCAGTTGGCCCTTTGCCAGATCGTAGATTGTGCTCCTTTGTATCCCGCCTGAGTGTATGTATTGTCTTTTTTTCTATTCCAGAGTGGGGAGATGAGCGTGAGGACAGTATGGAAATTAGCCTGGAATCTGAAAGATCAAGAGAAAAGCGAGGAAATAACTCTGCAAAAGTTGATGCAAAGAAACTTAGGAAAGTGACGACTAACGATGAGGGAAGAGGTGGTGAAACGGGGGATGAAGGAACTGAAATAAAGGTGATACTCAGGTTCAGCGAAGGGAATGGTGTTCAATATGAGTCCAGTAAAGTTAACTAAAATATTAAAAAAATCAGGTTGGTGAGGTTAAACTAGCTAAAGTGTTGAGAGAATCCTGTTTCCTTGTTTGAACCTTTCGCTTTATGCCCTTGCCTCGGCTTGTTTTTTTTATCTATGGAACGGATTGTACTTTGCCCTGCCAGTAACATCAGTAAAGGCACTCTTTTTGCCTAACTTCTGCCTCTGCTCAGTGATTCTGCGTGTGGGTCGTCTCTGACTTGTGACAAGGAGGTCCTGGGTTCGAACCCCAGGCCGTCCCCGGTCCTTTCTGTGCGGAGTTTGTATATTCTCCCCGTGTCTGCGTGGGTTTCTTCCGAGTGCTCTGGTTTCCTCCCGCCATTAAAAAGGCATGCATGTTAGGGTTAATACTACCGTCTGTGCCACTGACCAAGGCAATGGAAAAAAGAACTGGAGTTGGTCCCCTGGTGCTGCACGGCAGCTGTCCACTCCTCCTAGCTACACAGGTAGGATGGGTTAAATGCAGAAAGTAAATTTCATTTGTATGCATTTACAAAATGACTAATAAAAGAGCGTTCTATTCGGTGCTTGGACTTGGGTGAAAACCCAGCTGAGTAGTTGGCGGTCAATTGCGGTATTTTTTCAAATATTTTAAATCACTGCAACCACTAGAGGTCCTTGAACATAGTCATAACCGTTACGTGCACAAAAATTATTAGGCTGACAGGCCCAGTAGTAGTAGTATGTGAGATTAGCAGCGGACAGATGTATTCACACACGGATATATTTAAAAAAAAAAGTTGTTTTCCTGCCATTATAAGTCAATTGAATGGGAAATATCGAAAACATTTTTTAATATGCAGCACTCTGTGATGTTCAGTATTAGGGGAATACACCTTTAAGGACACAGGCAGTTATGGGATAGTAAACAGAGCAGCCACGCGAGCGGGAAGGTAGACCAGAAGCAGTCGGTTTATGTGCACGTTATGCATGGAGCGAAATAAACATGCCGAAGTTCCACGGCTAATTCAGAAACGGTGTTATCTATGAGAGTGAAAAGTAGGTCATTACAATGGCGACGAGGACTTTGTGGATTGACGGAACCTGCACTGCGGAATTGAATTATGAACTCTAATCAGTAGCAACAAAAGGGTAGTAACGTTCAACTAACTGCATTAGCTGAGCTAGCTAGCACGAATCAACAAATTCATCCGAGTCATCCGCCATCTCCTCATAGCAAAGTTTTTCGCGTCGAGCGACGCGTTCCCGGCGTTTGATATCCATGGAGGTTCCCCGGGGACGTTGGGACCTAGATGGGAGAAATGGAAGACTCGTTTCGAAAATTTCTTGTTGGCCATGGACATCAAAGACTACTAGGAAACGTGCCATGCTACTTCATTATGCGGGCGAACAGGTATATGACATTTTTGTGACACTGGCTGATAAGGGAGACGCTAAAGACTTTGAAGCCGTTAAGGCACTTGAGACTTATGTTTCACCAAAGAGGAATGTGGATTTTGAGGTGTGTAAGTTTAGGCAATCTACACAGTCTGAAAATGAAACCGTTGGGGAATACTATGTCCGCTTATGCACACTTGCAGTATCCTGGGAGTTCTCTGATGTTGACGCAGAAATAAGACGCCACATTGTGCAAACCTGCGTATCGCACAAGCTTAGGAGAAAAGCTCTCGCTGATCCCACGGTGACTCTGACAAAACTCCTGGAACTAGCCAGGCTGGAAGAAGCGTCTGAACAACAAGCACGTGAAATGGAGAAACGATCAGACACCGTTTCGGATGGTATTTTGGCTCTGCGCCACCGAGAGCGCAGGAATCCGCGGGCTAGGCAACCTGCACATTCTGCCCGGCAGCCTGCACATACGGCCCCAGGCGCGCACGGACGTGAGTGCTTCAACTGCGGTGGCTCATTCCCTCATCAAGGTGACTGCCCAGCACATGGGCTTGCATGTCGCAATTGTGGCAAACAAAATAATTTCTCAAAAATGTGCCGGTCGCGCCCAAGACAAAGTATGAACTATGTACAATGTCAACAGTCAGATGACACCTCAAAATCAAATGCCCCAATGAAGACCGCACAGACCACTCCCCCAGATATCTTTTTACATTGAAAGACCCAGCTATCACAGCGCCAAAACAGACCATTCAGATAAATGGGTCACCTCTTGAAGTGCCGGTAGATACAGGAGCCTCAGTCAATGTAATGGACTATTGCACATTTCAATCACTCCCAGCCCTCCCAGTACTGCAGAACACATCAGTCCAGATTTTTGTTTATGGCTCCCGCACGCCTCTGCCAATGCGCGGGCAATTCTGCTCACAACTCAGCTTCCGAGACAGAATTGTCAGAGAAACATTCTTCGTGGTCGACAAGCCAGCAATTCCTGTAGTAAGCTGCCAGACAGCAGTTGCCCTCGACCTAGTCCGCCTGGTCAACAATGTACATGTGCCGCTCATGCTTAAAAAAAAAATTCCCCACCGTTTTTCAAGGCATTGGAAAGCTCAAGGATCACCAAGTGAAAATCCACATTGAAACTACAGTGCAGCCAGTGGCTCAACAACACAGGCGCATCCCCTTCCACATGCGACAGCTAGTGGAACCGGAGCTTGAGAACCTAGAGGCGCTAGACATCATCCAACGTGTTGAAGGCCCCACGCCATGGGTCTCTCCGGTGGTAGTAGCTCCAAAGCCCAAACAACCAGGAAAAATCAGACTGTGTGTTGACATGAGACGCCCAAACGAAGCCATCAAGCGTGAGAGGCCACTCACTCCCACAGTGGACAACATTCTAGCAGACCTCAATGGGGCAAAAGTGTTTTCCACACTTGATCTGACAGCTGGCTACCACCAGATTGAACTCCATCCTGACTCCCGCTACATAACCTTCACAACACATGTGGACCTGAGGCGCTAAAAATGACTCAACTTTGGGATATCTTCAGCGGCAGAGATTTTCCAAAACACCATTAGAGAGACACTGTCTGACATCCCGGGTGTTCTGAACGTCAGTGATGACATGCTGGTGTATGGCACTAGCCAAGAAGAACATGACAAGAGCCTAGAGGCGGTCCTTACGCGTCTCAGTGAATGTAACCTCACACTCAGTGCTGACAAATGCGACTTCAACAAGACCAAGGTGGAGTTTTTCAGATATGTATTCTCAGATCAAGGCATCTCAGTGGACCCCAAGAAGGTGGCTGCAGTCAAGGAGACCCCAGCCCCACGGAACCCAGGAGAGGTCAGAAGTTTCCTTGGCCTTGTCACATACTGTGGTCGTTTCATTCCAGGTCTAGCCACCCTGACACAGCCTCTCAGAGAGCTCACAAAGAAAGACCAGCTATGGGACTGGTCCCCAACTCACCAGACAGCTTTTGACAAACTCAAAAATGCACTGAGCAGCGACACAGTCATGGCCTATTTTGACCAATCGAAACACACAGAAGTTGATGTGGATGCAAGCCCTGTAGGCCTAGGGGCTGTTCTTACCCAAACTGACTCTGATGGTACACTGCACACACTTGCCTATGCCAGCAAAACACTGTCACCTGTCGAACAGCGATACTCACAGACTGAGAGGGAGGCTTTAGCTATAATCTGGGGCTGCCTTCATTTCCAGCTATACCTACTCGGATGCTCATTCACAGTGGTTACTGACCACAAGCTGCTGGTGCCCATGTTTAACAAGCCATCTTCCTCTCCCCCTCCCAGAATTGAACGCTGGCTACTAAAGCTACAGAACTTCAACTTCTCTGTGACCTACAAGGCAGGTGTTAGTAACCCAGCAGACTACTTCTCCAGACACCCAGTCCCCACACACGAGTCGAATAGCACACATGCCACCGAGCTGGCTGAAGCACATGTGCATTTCATCATTGACCATGATGTTCCCCGCGCTATGACACTGCAGGAGATCCACACTGCCACACAGTCTGACCCATGCCTCCAGCGGGTCATAGCTGCGGCCAGAACAGGACAGTGGCACACTCTTCTGGAACAGACAGCAGACATGTCTCCAACCCCAAAATCACTCCTCCGATGTTTTCATGTACAGAGGTCAGAGCTCATGGTGTCCACATCTGATCTCCTTCTCAGAGGTAACAAGCTGGTAATACTCTCATCCCTGCATAACCGAGTGATTGACATTGCTCACGAAGGCCACCAGGGGTTGGTAAAGACAAAGAAACTTTTGAGGGGAAAAGTGTGGTTCCCTGGTATAGACCAAAAGACAGAAGACTGCGTCAAAACCTGTCTTGCTTGGCAAGCAGTGACAAACACAACACAATCTCACGCACCCCTCCAGATGACTCCCCTTCCAGCTGCACCCTGGACTGAGGTGATTGTGGATTTCTGCTCACTGCCAAATGGAGAGTACTTACTTGTAGTGATGGACGATTTCTCAAGGTTCCCGGTGGTGGAGAATGTGTCCACCACATCTGCAAAAGCTGTTATACCAAAGCTAGACAGCATGTTCTCATTATTTGGCATCCCAGAAGTTGTCAAGAGTGACAATGGTCCTCCTTTCAATTCTGAGGACTTCTCCAGGTTTGCTTCATACCTAGGCTTCCGCCACAGAAAGATAACCCCTTATTGGCCCCAAGCAAATGGGAAGGTTGAGCGCTTTATGAAAACGTTGAAAAAAAAACGATCCAGATTGCCACACATGAATGCAAAAACACTCAACAAGCACTGAATCGCTTCCTGAGAGCATACAGAACAACCCCACACAGCACCACTGGGAAACCACCTGCCACAGCCATCTTTAGCAGGCAGGTGCGCATAACACTACCCAATGTCCAAAACACAGTTCCAGACAAGCTCATGAGAACCAGAGACACACAAGCAAAAGAGAAGATGAAAGGGCATCACGACAAACACTTCTGTCGCCCATCCCCTGCTCTGAAAGCGGGTGACCATATGCTGGTGAAAAGACTGCGACCAGAGAACAAATTCCAGTCCTTTTTCCATCCGGAGCCGTTTCAAGTCACTGCAGCAAAAGGAACAATGATCACTGCTCAACGGGGGCAGCAGATGGTGACAAGAAATGCGTCACACTTCAAGCGAGTGTCCCCCACACTTGGTCCCACTGGTACACTGGGAGAGGACAACAGCACGCGGAGTGAGACTGACCCAAATTACTTTGTTTACAATGATGAACCCAACCCAACGTCAGGCCCAGTGACCTCAGGCGCCCCTCGCTACCCATGAAGGGTTGCCGTGAAGCGGCCAGAGTACCTTAATGATTTTGTGCCATGACATAACACCTTGGACTGTGTTGTGGTGGAGCATTAGTTTGGTTTTTGTATGCCGTTAATTAAAAAAAGTGTTTATGTTGTGATACCTCTAGTGGGATTTGTTACAAAGAAACGTCAACCCCTATCCTATTGCAGGAATGTAATGTTTAAACTTCAACCCCTATCCTATGGCAGGAATGTAATGTTTACTTTCTTGGGAATGTTGGAGGGATGTGATGTTTAGTATTAGGGGAATACAACTTTAAGGACACAGGGAGTTATGGGACAGTAAACAGAGCAGCCACGGGAGCGGGAAGGTAGATGAGAAGCAGTCGGATTATGTGCACGTTATGCATGGAGCGAATAAACATGCCGAAGTTCCACGGCTAATTCAGAAACGGTGTTATCATCTGTGAGAGTGAAAAGTAGGTCATTACACACTCAAGCTAAAAAATCTACCTAATGAAAACGTTTTGTCCGTCAGTTTGTGGATGTGCGGCCTCCTACATGGATGCTGGCTCGCATAAATGTGAACAAGTCTAATATGAACTAGCACTTTCCTTAAAGAAAAGGTTTGCTATGCGACCATTTTGTTTCCTTGTTTTTCTCTTTATTTTCGTAACATAATGAAGCTGGGCAGTGACAAGATGCAACCTAGAGGAAGTTGTTCCTTTATAACTTTCACATTTTTTGGATTATTAATATTATTTTAATAACTTTAGATTATGTCGCTGCCTGATCTGAGTCAACTGAAGACGGAAGTCGCGCATGTGTGAACGTAAAGGGTTTACCCAGCTTTATTATATTATGAAAATAAAGACAGAGGTTATTATTTTTGGTTCATTTGGTTAGGTTTTTTTTTTGGTGTTGCCCCAGTTCTCCTGTGCTGAGATCATGATTTGCTGACTTCTGAAATACGATTAACTTCTTGTTTACTTTCAAGACTCCTACCCGAATACATAATGTTTTGACACTCCCTGCTTGTTCTGAGTCAACCATGCATAGCTCATCACACTCAAATCGGGCAGTAAGAGAGAGCGGCGTTGGTCGAGTGGGGTAGAGAGGGAATGAAGAGGGGGAGCGGTGGCAGTGAGAACACAATTTTTTTCAAAGGTTTTTGAATCACCGCAACCACAAGAGGCTCTTGATCATACAGTCATAATTGTGCACAAAATATATTGGGCTGATAGGCCCAGTAGTATTGGCGATTTTAGACCCTTTTTAGGGGTGCTCAGGCACCCCTAAATTTCATCTTAGCACCCCTAAATACATTTTACAATAGCGGTTTTAATCAGAATTATAATAATTAGTTAGCATTATCATTATCTGAAATCATGTTAGCCCTCTTTCATTAGATTTTGCGAACTTGTCTGTTAGAGACAAGTTCAAACGGCTTTGATGAAACACGTTTATGCCTAATGTCCAGGAGCTCGGGTAGTTGACGTCACACAATAGTTGAAATCAAAACACCGCCATTTTGACAGGAAAGCGGGACTATTGCTAGGCAAATGACTGCTAGCTAGCAGCAAGTCTCTTCGCCTGCTGTATTTATACAGTGAATATGGTGGATAGCTGTTGTGCGCCGGGACGCCAGAACACTCGCGGACAAGTAAAAGGTGTAGTAACTTGAACGACACGTATACTTTATAATAAGAAAGCTTTACTTAACTGAATGGGACCGATACATAGCCGAATTGCAGTGCACTAACCGTCCGCGAGCACTAACATGGCACATACAGTGGCTTGCAAAAGTATTCATACCCCTTGAACTTTTCCACATTTTGTCACGTTTCGACCACAAACATAAATATATTTTATTGGAATTTTATGTGAAAGACCAACACAAAGTGGCACACAATTGTGAAGTACAAAGAAAATTATACATGATTTAAAAAAAAAAAATTACAAATAAAAAACTGAAAAGTGCGGTGTGCAAAAGTATTCAGCCCCCCTGAGTCAATACTTTGTGGAACCGCCTTTTGCCGCAACTACAGCTGCAAGTCTTTTGGGGTATGTCTCTACCAGCTTTGCACATCTAGAGACTGAAATTTTTGCCCATTCTTCTTTTCAAAATAGCTCAAGCTCAGTCAGATTAGATGGAGAGCGTTTGTGAATGGCAGTTTTCAGGTCTTGCCACAGATTCTCAATTGGATTTAGGTCTGGACTTTGACTGGGCCATTTTAACACATGAATATGTTTTGTTTTAAACCATTCCATTGTAGCCCTGGCTTTATGTTTAGGGTCATTGTCCTGCTGGACGGTGAACCTCCGCCCCAGTCTCAAGTCTTTTGCAGACTCCAACAGGTTTTCTTCCAAGATTGCCCTGTATTTGGCTCCATCCATCTTCCCATCAACTCTGACCATCTTCCCTGTCCCTGCTGAAGAGAAGCACCCCCAGAGCATGATGCTGCCACCACCATGTTTGACAGTGGGGATGATGGTGTGTTCAGAGTGATGTGCAGTGTTAGTTTTCCACCACACACAGCGTTTTGCATTTAGGCCAAAAAGTTCAATTTTGGTCCCATCTGACCAGAGCACCTTCTTCCACATGTTTGCTGTGTCCCCCACGTGGCTTCTGGCAAACTGCAAACGGGACTTCTTATGGTTTTCTTTTTACAATGGCTTTCTTCTTGCCACTCTTCCATAAAGGCCAGATTTGTGCAGTGCACGACCAATAGTTGTGCTGTGGACAGATTCCCCCACCTGAGCTGTGGATCTCTGCAGTTCGTCCAGAGTCACCATGGGCCTCTTGGCTGCATCTCTGATCAGTGCTCTCCTTGTTCGGCCTGTAAGTTTAGGTGGACGGCCGTGTCTTGGTAGGTTTGCAGTTGTGCCATACTCTTTCCATTTCCGGATGATGGATTGAACAGTGCTCCGTGAGATGTTCAAAGCTTGGGAAATATTTTTATAGCCTAACCCTGCTTTACACTTCTCCACAACTTTATCCCTGACCTGTCTGGTGTGTTCCTTGGACTTCAGATGCTGTTTGCTCCCCAATACTCTCTTAACAAACCTCTGAAGGCCGTCACAGAACAGCTGTATTTGTAGTGAGATTAGATTACACACAGGTTGACTCTATTTAGTCATTAGGTCAACATTCGATCATTCAGCAATCATCAGGCAACTTCTGAAGGCAATTGGCTGCACTCAGAGAAAAGGGGGCTGAATACTTTTGCACACTGCACTTCTCATTTTTTTATTTGTAAATTTTTTTTTGAATCATGTCTAATTTTCTTTGTACTTCACAGTTGTGTGCCACTTTGTGTTGGTCTTTCACATAAAATTCCAATAGAATATATTTATGTTTGTGGTCGTAACGTGAAAAAATGTGGAAAAGTTCAAGGGGTATGAATACTTTTGCAGGCCACTATACACAACAGACTGACGGACAGAACACATTTTCTTCCTGTGTGACGTCCTAAAGGGTCCGGGGACCCCATAAAATAATAATAATAAAACTAGTCCTGTTTAACTAATTATAACACTTGCAACAAAAGGGTAAGCATTTTATCGGTTTCCTAAAGATCCCGAAAGACGACATAAATGGATTACTGCCATAAAACATGGTAGAAGCAAACAGAAGAAAAATGAGCGATGGGACCCCACAAGCAACGGATTGCTCTTGTGTAGTGGCCACTTCATATCAAGTACAGAAACAACACTTCCTAAAGTTAATATTTATTTAACAGGCTTTTATTACGGTTTCTGACAATTTTATTATACTGTGGCGAATGTAGAAGTAGCGACAAAGGTAACTTTTCAGTCTCCTTTATTGAACTCACACAGACAAGAACTTACGAGAAATGTGACACAAGACATGGGGGTCATCTACTCGAACAACAAAGTTGAACAGGGTTTCAGTACCAAGGTTACACAACACAACAGAATGACAACTACAATTACACCACAACAAATATTAATTACATAAACACATAAAACCACATAAAACACTTAAACATTTAATAACAACTGATAATCTGCACGCAGTGCCTGATGGGTAAAACAGGACGGCACACTTTTGACGGGGTAGCAACTTCGCTACATTACCCCCTCCAGCATGTCGCCTGTCCTCAGCCGACAACAAAGTCCCTATAGCGAAGGGAAAGCCGTCTCCGCCACTGCGGGGGCACGGGTCCCTGTTCCCCACTGTCCGTCCGGTTGGTAGGGCCTGTGGGTGTAGGAGGGACCGTCCTGGGTGGGCTAAACTGATCTACAGGTTCTTCAGCCAAGGGGCGGTAAGGTGCCAAATGGTCCTGGTGCAGAACTACCACCCGCCCCCGGACACACAGTTTCAGCCGGTACACAACATCCCAAAGCTGCTCCAACACCTCACAGGGCCCCACCCACTGGCTGGCGAGCTTGGGGGAGACTCCTCTCTTCCGGGTTGGGTTGAAGACCCACACCTTTACTCCTGGGGTGAAGGAGCGGCCCTGACAACGAGCGTCATACACCCGCTTTTGTTTCGCACCTGTCTGTTCCTGATGCTGCCGAGCAAACTCATGTGCCTCGGCCAGACGTAGTTGGAGGTCCCGCAGGTACTCGAAACCGGGTTTTGGGAAGGTCAGTGCCCGGGGGCATGCCAAAGGCTAAGTCCACAACAGTCCGCAGTTCTCTACCGAACATGAGCGCGGCCGGTGTAAACCCAGTACTTTCTTGTACTGCCGACCGGTACGCCCACAGGACCAGGGGTAGATGACAGTCCCAGTCTCGCTAGTGCAGCGAAATTCTCAGCGAACTGTTCGAGCAGGTCTTTCAGCTGTTGACTCTGCTGAGGGTCCAGCCCTTCACTGCTCCGCTGATACAGATCCTGGATGGCGGCCACAGTGTCCAGCGAGGGTGTCTGAGGAATGGCAGCCTCAATGAGGGTCGCCGTCATTGTTGGTGGGCCGGACAGTGTCATCATCCCCTTGGTTGGCAGTGGAGGTGGGGGCAGCGGCATGGTGACAGGTGGAGTTGGCTGGATGTGGATACGTCCCACCTTCCTCTCTGGACGGCGCCGGAGGGCCAGGGTATCTGTGCTGGGGTGAATGGCATTCCTCGACACATCGACCAGAGCCCCCCAGCGAGTCAGCAAGTCCATCCCGATGATGCAAGGTTCTTGTATTTCAGCCAACCAAAACTCGTGGGTGGCTGCAACTTTCTCTGCCCGCACCTGCAGTGCTCTCTTCTCCAGCATGCTGGTTAGTTCCCCAGTCACAGTTCTGATTTTACAGGTGGTGTGCCTCCAATCTGTCTCTGGCAGCACCCCTGGATGCACAGTGGAGATGGTGGACCCTGTGTCCACAAATGCCCAGCAGCAGTGTCTGTCAATGGAGCAACGAAGACAGAGACCGTGTGCGTGGCCCACTCTGCCGATCTGGGAAGAGTTCTCAATGGGGGATATGGTCGGTTGGCTGGGTAGCAGTCTCCGCGCGTTGCCACCCCATTCTAGTTTTCCGACTGGGGAGCGCTACGGTGTCGTGGTGAGGGGGCTGGGCAGTCACGGGCCTTGTGCCCGCCTCTCCACAGCGGTAGCATGGATCACGAGGCGACCAAGGTCTGAAGGGTGGTTGGCGTCGGCCTGGTTGCTTTCGGCGTGGTGACGGACAAGCCTGGCAGACGACCCCTCTTTTGACGTCTCCTTCATCTGCTTGGACCTCAGCCTGACGCACTCGGGGTCTTGGTTGGTTGTGTGGGGCCATCACAGCCTCCACCCTCTCTGCCTCTTCCAATGCAGTGTTGAAGGCTGTAGGTGCCGTGATGCGGAGGTGCTCCTTCAACCTCTCTGGGGTGAGCCCCTGGATGAAGGCACTCAGGGCTAACTCGTCACATGCTGCTGGATCAAAGGTGGGGTAGCCATGATGTGCAAAGAAGTGCACGTCTGCTGCATAGGTTCCCAGGGTCTCGCCCTCTTGGCGGCGCCGGCGGGCCAGTCGGTCTTGCATGCTGTCAGTAGAGACCCGTTGACCAAAGCGTCATTGTAAAGCAGCGGCCAGTGTCTCGTAATCCTGCTGTTCTGATGGCATAAGGTCGAGCAATACCTGCAGTGCATTCCCTTCGAGCGCCAGTGCAACATGAGCAGCAGTGTCTTGGGTGCTCCACTGGTTGTGAATTGCTACCAGTTTCACTTGAGCTAGGTATAGCTCCAGGGCCGTGATGCTCGCATACCGTGGGAGCTTGAAGATGCTTGGGGATGGCAGCCTCACATTAGCAAGGGGTGCTGGGGTTGTAGTGACGTTGGTCAGCGAAGTGGTGACGGTGACCGGTGACGTAATGGCGGCGGCATGGCGGCTGTTGATAGTGGATGGACGGCGGCCGACGTTGGCAATGAGACGGCGGTGGAGACAGCGGCGGCCAGCGATGACATGGCGTCGGCCGGCGGCGGAATGACGGCTGTTGGTACTGGGTGGGTGGCGGCCGGCGGTGACGTGGTCGGCGTTGAAATCGAAGTGGGCCGCGACCTCTCGGCGGCAGTTGCCGACTCCGAATCGCTGAACCGGCCGGCCGTGTCGGGTCCTGAAGGACGGGGGGCGTTGGCTCCGTCGGCCCTTCCTCCGCGGGACATCATCTTCCGAACAGCGGTGCTCTTTCCCCGGGAAAGCTCTTTTTCCAGACGCTCGATACAGTCCTCAATCTCACGGAGCTCTACATCGAAGTTTCTTGTTGACGTTGCCATCTTCGATTTGTGGGTATTGGCTGCGATCCCACATCTGACACCAGTGTGGCGAATGTAGAAGTAGCGACAAAGGTCATTTTTCAGTCTCCTTTATTGAACTCACACAGAGATAAGAACTTACGATCCGGGGGCGCCCCGACCAACCAGAGGAGGCGCTAGTGCAGCGACTAGGACACATACCCACATCCGACTCCCCACCAATTGTGTCTGTACGGACGCCTGACCAAACCGGAGGTAACACGGGGATTCGACCCGGTGATCCCGTCTTGGTAGGCAAGACGGGAAGAAGAAGACGCGATTTATCTTAAAGGGGACCTATTATGCAAAACTCACTTTTTCAGTGTTGTTTTTCTTCAATTATTTCTGATTTTTCTCACAATTTAGTGGCCAATCGATTCCTATTTTAGTTCAAACACCCGCCCTCGTACTGCATGCGTTCGCCAACTGCATCTGTCCGGCCGGCAGTCTCGAAGGAGACGCCTCGGGTGAATCCAGGCCGAACCACTGCCTTTTCCGACAAACACAGAGACGCATTCATGTGACGAACACAAGCCGACTCCGCCACCCTCCCGCAGACCGCGTTGCCAATTGTTGCAGCTTCATCGAGTCCGGCCATAGCCGGATCTGACGAGACCGGGGCGCAAACCCCGCTCCCCAGTGGGCAACTGCATTGATACAAAGCCGATGCTTAGACCGCTACACCACCGCGGACCTTTCTCAGTGTTTTTGCATATACACGTGAGTCTCTGATGGGCCTACTAACACAAAAACTTTGAAGTAAAACAACCCAGTCATTTTGTTGTGGCCGTCAAATTGAAAACTTAGAAAAAAAAAAAGAAAAGTTCAGACACGCAAGTTCAAATAGCCTTCCGCCCTTTACGTCACGGAAGGAAAATCATTATAATAATACCGCCTTCAGTTGAATATCTCCACCCACCTGCCTTACATGGCTATAAAGGTCGACATTTTTTGCAGGTACCGCTAGGACTGGCTGTCTGGACGGGGTTATCTGATGGGATATCACCCGGCATTTGAAGCGGTCGAAGCGGTTTTGAAATTGAAAAAGACTTGACTTTTTGACTTGAGTTGGGAGTGAACTGAGTTGGAGGAGCTCATCGCCATCGACTTCGAGGAGGGACCTAAGTGTTGTTGGCTGCAATCGACAAGACACAGGGTGAATGATGGAAGAAAAAAAAAGTTTACAAGTGAGTAGAAATAGGGAATCGTTCGATTAATCTGAGAAGAAACGGCGGTTGACATCGGAAAAGAGGGATTTCTCTGACAAACATGGGAAGACCTGACAGAACAATGAAAACTAAGGCGGGCACAGCTATGCTGTGGATGGGCCAGAGTGGGGAGATTCAGAGGGAGATGAGCGTGAGGACAGTATGGAAATTAGCCTGGACTCTGAAAGATCAAGAGAAAAACGAGGAAATAACTCTGCCGAAGTTGATGCAAAGAAACTTAGGAAAGTGACGACTAGTGATGAGGGAAGAAGTGGTGAAACGGGGGATGCAGGAACTGAAATCAAGGTGATACTCAGGTTCAGCGAAGGGAATAGTGTTCAATCTATGAGCCCAGTAAATTTAACTACAATATTAAAAAATCAGGTTGGTGAGGTTAAACTAGCTAAAGTGTTGAGAGATGTGAATCTGTTGATTGTGTGTAGAGGTGTAGAGCAGAGAGAAAGGGCTTATAGGATGAAAGAGGTAGGAAAGTGGTAAGTGCTAGCCGCGTTGAGAAGAAAAACAGATGTAATAAAGGAGTGATATGGGGAATACCAGTTGAAGCCACCATGGACAAAATAAAAGCAAATTTGAAAGGTGGGAGGCTGAAGGAAGCACAAAGGCTGCATGTGTTCGGGGAAGGGGTGAGGACAGATAGCGAAAGCGTACTGTTGGAGTTTGATGAAGAAATCCTCCCACAAAAAGTTGTGCTAGGATACATGGCCTACTCTGTCAGGGAGTATGTGCCAAAACCTTGAAGGTGTTTTAATTGTCAGAGATTTGGACACACTGCTATGACTTGTAAAGGAAAGAAGGTGTGCTAGATGTGGTGAGGATCATGAGTATGGACAATGTGGGAGACGGAAACAACCAAAATGCTGTAATTGCTGAGGCAATCATAGAGTGGCATATGGAGGATGTGAAGTCATGAAAAAGGAGGTAGTGCAAAACAAGATCAGAGTGCGAAACAAGACCACATATGCAGAAGCGGCCAAGATGGTGAACGAGAGGAGCGGGAGGGAGACAGGAGACACAAATGGTAGCCAACATAACAAACAGCTGGAAGAACCAAAAGAGGGTAAAGTGTGGGTTGATCTAAAGAAATTAGTCACTTTCATTGCAGGAGTGATAAATGTTACAATGGAAACAAAATCAAAAACAGAAAGAATACAAATAATGGTAAAAGCAGCAGCAAACCACCTGAATATTAGTGAACTGACATGGGAGGAGGTGAGAAATTACCTCAGTGCTCATCAGGCAAGCCAAGAGTCAGCATGGGTTGGTTAAAAGAAGTATGATTATTTTATTACAGTGGAATGCAAGAAGCCTGGTGGCAAACGGACAATAATTTTAAAACTTTATTGATCAATTACCAAGGGCATCAGAAGTTGTTTGTGTACAAGACACATGGTTAAAACCAAATATATGGTATTAACCATGTCTCTTGTAACCAAAGACTCGAGCAGCAGCATTCTGATTCAGCTGCAGCTGTTTGATTTTTTTTTTTAGAAAGACCTGCAAAGACACCGTTACAGTAGTCGAGTCGACTGAAGACAAATGCATGTGTAACCCATATGACATATAGGGCTACCAATAGTCATTGATTTAGAGGTGTAGTGACATGCCACTCCTTAAGGGGCGCACTATGCAACTTACTAGGGTAGAGACTGCTACACGCAGTCGTCATTTCTTTTCTCTTTTCTTTTTGTGAACATCCTGGAAATTGTGCTCTTGAACCGACGACTGGATTTTATTATACATAGCCTCAGAAAGTTAGAGTATTGACATTTTTTGATTCTGAAAAGTGTTATGTATAATCAGAATCTCATCTGTGAGCTTACGAGACGAAGGTCTGTCGAGTTTTAAGTATCTTGAACTCCGATTGTTTTTATTTTAACTACCAGATAGGATTTGGAAAATGTGAGGGCGAGCCCAGCCCAATGAGACTGTGGACGATCATAGAAGCGGTGACCTACCGTAGGATCTGTCCCAGGAAACGTCTGACAAGCCTGAATCATGCATCCAGACGCCAGGCAAGAACCCATACACACTAGCCTATTTCCTCTACTAGGGTAGAAATAGTCATCGTTGAAGTATATTAAATACACTCACGGATCAGGAACTGAACTCTTGGACCAACATATACACTCAAGGACAAGGAACTAAATGTTTCTTTCACCTCAAACTGCTAAAACTCATTGAGGGTTGTGATTTGAACGAGGTTTTCTTTGGTTTATTATTTTATTTACTTTAAAGAGCTCTATTTTGTTGTATTTCAACTCTTTTATGTAAAAGTCAGCGTTGTGTATATTTTGCTGTTGTGAGGCAATAAAATTATCAACTGTACAATCAACTCCTCTCATGAGTTAGTTAAGGCAAACCCCTCACCGAACCTAGTTAGATGTTAGCCCCTTTACTGCTACCCCTAGTTTGCACTGGAGGTGCTACACATGGACAATTTTTTTCAAACCTTGCTAAGACATAAATCTTTTAATTCCTAATATATATTCTTCAGGTGATAGTAGGCAGACTGTAATTGTCTTAATGTGGCTATCACCATTCAGGTCTGAGTCAATGACTATTTTAAGATTCGGGCATGGTTCGTTGTTTTTAACATTACCGATTGTAGGTGAGTGCTGACTTTTAATTGTTCTTCCTTGGCTCCAAAGACAAGTACTTCTGTTTTATGTTTGTTTGACTGAAGAAAATTCTGAGACATCCAATTATCGATTTGTTCAGTGCACTTACTGAGTGCTTGTATGGGATTATAGTCCCCTGGTGATACGGTTATATAAATCTGCGTGTCGTCTGCATAATCATGATAACATATTGTGTTGTTTTCCATAATCTGGACTAGTGGGACCATACAGATGTTAAGTAGAAGCAGCCCCAGATTGGAGCCTTGGGGAACTTCACAGGTCATTTTTGTACGCTCATATTTGTAATTACCTACAGACACAAAGTAGTCCCTCTCCTAGTAGGATTCAAACCAGTTTAGTGCTGTGCCAGAAAGTCCCACCCAGTTTTCCAATAGGTCCAGTAATATGTTGTAGTCAACTGTGTCAAATGCAGCACTGAGGTCCAATAATACCAGGACTGAGATTCTACCACTGTCTGTGTTTAAGTGGATGTCATTAAAGACCTTAACAAGAGCATTCTCAGTGCTATGGTGGGGTCAAACTCCTGACGGGAAGACATCGAAACTGTTTTTTAGTGCCAAAAAGTTATTGAGCTGCTGGAAAACAGCTTTTTCAATTATTTTACTCAGAAATGTGAGGTTTGATATGGGCCTATAACTGTTCGTTAGTGAAGCGCCTAGATTATTCTGTTTTAAGAGTGTACAAGGTCTATTTAGTTCAGCATAAGTAACGTTATAGCCAGCGTCAAAACAGCATCAGCAAGCTAGATAAAGTTAACTAGCTAGTTTAGAGCAAAAAAAAAAACTGACTAAAATCACAATTCTGTTCATTCATAGTTAACTTTGCAGCAATATCGGCGAGAAATAATTATTTTTACAATATGTGATATCAATATTTAAACTATTTACCGGAGCTTCTTTCACAATTCACATGTTTTGTTAGTTAACTTTAGTCGATACCTGTAATTGTGGAGCGGGAGACAGAGCAGAGGGCTGTATCTGTACCCACTCGTGATATGACTGTGCTGCCTAGAAGGATTCTGATGGGTCAGCATTTGCGATCCAGAGAGCCCGATCTGACTGTGACCACGCAGGCAGAACAGAGGTACCGGTGCAACATAAAGACAAGCATGGTTCACAGATTTACTGCTACATGCCAAATAAGAACCGCTACAATATGCCCCAAAAATAATTGATAATTTATTGTCATTATTCTTATTACAACCATAATGCTATGGGGTACCCCCCCAGCTTATTTTTTCCTTTCTTATTGGAGGTTCCTTGTTCGTTATGGAGGGTCCAGACCCCAAGTCCCCTCCCCCTCAATTCGAGCCCTGCCCATGGCCGTCCCGCCGCCTCCAAAGTCTGTTTGCCCCGCGGCCGTCCCGCCACCTCCTAAGTCTGTTTGCCCAGCAGCCCTCCAGCCACGGCGGTACTGTCGGTGTCATCCATCTGCCCGTCCGCCGGAGATGCTCTGCCTCCTGCGTCTTGGTTGCCCCCCCCCCCCCCCCCCCGATCGGTCCCAGCCCTCGGGCCGCCCGCCTGAGATCCCTGGCCCCATTCGTCCTCCCCCTGGGCCCCTCTGTCCATCCTGCTGGGTAATCTGGGTCCTTTGGTTTTGGTACGTCTGGAACCCGTACCTTGGGAGGGGGGTGCTGACATGATCACAGGCCAGAGGACCAGCAGTCAATAGGTGACATTTCCCTATTGGCCTGCAATCAGCCAATATGAGTTGCACCTGTGTATTGGTTGGCCTGTGATCATGTGCACCTGTGCTGGGGACTATTTAACGGGTTGTTTTGCAGACATCTCGATCGAGGTTTGGAGAGGCTTTACGTCGGTCTGCGGAAGCTCTTGTATCCTGAACCCTCATCTGCCTCCGTGTGATAGTGTTGTTGCCAAGTGCTTGTATCCTGAACCCTCATCTGCATCCTCTGCATGAGGGTGTTGTTGCTTAGTTTAGTATTTTTGTTTATTCAAGTTTGCATTATTGCCTGCCCTGTTTGGCAGTGGTCTTTTGTTATTGTGTGTTTTGTGAAGTCCAGTAAAGAGACTTTGTACTTGGCCAACTGCCTCTGCCTCTTCTCTGCAATTGGGTCCAAGTACGCAGTGCTACACTTACTACTGGCATTATACGTAAGAAACCGCACCTCAGTCCAGAGTCTCTTAATAACTAGCGACCCGTCTCTAATCCTCCATTCTTTCTAAAGTCCATGAGTTACCCATTGAGTTACCTCAGGATTGGATAGCTTGGCAGTAACTTGCCAGTGTTGTTCCAGGAGAGTCTCATGTGGTATGCACTGTTCCATCTTGTACTGACATCCTGGATCAGCTTGTGCTGTGGTGTGCTCATTTGCTGCTGTTTCACTTTCAGTTTTGTATTGGCGAGGTTCTACTAAGTTTCTTGCAGCCCCGACAGCTCTGTTGATGCTGGGATCTTTGATGGCATTGTTAACTATGAGCTGGAGTATGTGCCCAGTGCAGCGGACAGAGGCCCAATTGGGTTTTTCTTCCTGCATTCGCATTGCTGCCACCTTATTGGACCCATTGTCATGAACTACTGATTTTATTTTTGTAGGCAAGATGTCAAATTTTGTTACCACCTCCTTAAGCCATGTCATTACGTTTGCACCAGAATACCTCTCAAGAGGTATGGTGGCAAGGTTCAGAATCTTCATTTGTCAATCTTCATTTATGAAATGGCAGCACACACCAAGGTATGCCTCTCTTGCACAACTAGTTCAGACATCAGCTGTTGGGGGAGGGAGCGTTTGACTTCTTTAATGTTCTCCTTTATGTTTAACAACAACGGGGGATTTTAGTTAACATTTTGAAGGGTAAAGACCCATACAGTATCAGTTTTAAATGTTATTTACATTATTGCAGCCATTTAGAAGAAGGAATTAGTAGTATATTAGAGGGACAGCTCAGGTAAGACGGTTTGGAGACAAAGCAAAAGAGGCAAGATTGAGATGGCTTGGACATGTGTGGAGGAGAGGCGCTTGTCATATTGGGAGAAGGATGCTGAAGCTGCCAGGGAAGAGGAAAAGCGGAAGGCTTAAGAGGAGGTTTATGGATGTGGTGAGAGATGACATACAGGTGCTGATGTGACAGAGGAAGATGCAGAGGATAAGAAGAAATGGAAATGGATGATCCGCTGTGGCGACCCCTAATGGGAGCAGCCGAAAGTAGTGGTAGTAGTAGTAGATTGCAGCCATTTATGCTTTAATCAAAATCGAATTATTGGTCAGCGATCTTAATATTAGTTCTTAATCAATTATGTCATATCAAATAAAAATTGCTATTCTGTGTGTTCGTGTGTGGGGTTGAATGTATGTGTAAGGACCTCTAAAATCTACTGTACATACTTTGTGGTACTTCATTTACCAGCATGTTTTGTGTCTTGGGCATTTCCTATGTTCTTCTAAGTGTCTAGTCATGTGGACCAATGGTTGGTTTTATGCCCGCGAAATCGCGAGGTTGGGAACGGTCAATCTCCTCACGGAGAGGGAGGATTTTGGGGAGTCCAAGCCGGTACTCCGAGGAGAGACGTCCATTTTTTTTCTGCTGCTCCGTCTCAAGTGCCAGTTTCGTGGAGACTTCATACACAGCCCGTGTACTGGGCCCGCATTTGAGTTCAGGAGTGTTGCGATTGGCCCGCGGTCGTATGCTTGCTGGTGGGGTTTGTTTTAGTGTGCCGATTGTTTTGTTTATGCCCCATAGCCAGTGTCGCCGCTGGCTATCTAAGTGGATTTAGCATCCAGTGCTAGTGTGTTGGCCGACTAGAATTGTGGAGGCTGGCAAGAAGTCATCGGGCTGCGCTGGACGGTGATCTAACTGGGGGAGCCGCTCTGCTCTATTCCTGGGACCTGTCTGCTGTCCAGGGAGGACTCGTTTCATCTGCTCTCCGGCGCTGGGCCCACCGGAGGACCACCATCTTCACCGGGGTTTTCTGAACATTGCAACCTGTGGCCATCTTGTGGGTGGAGGCTGCTACTGGGGAGCTGACACCTGCCAGCCGCTAGGCTAGCATTACGCCTTCCATCCTCTAGACTGCACACAGCCTCCCGGTCGAGGGAGCGATGGGTTGTGAGTAACCAGAAAATGTCATTTATACTGACACACACACACACATTTCACACACACACATTTCTATCTCGTTGCCTGGGCATCGTAGCGACTGCTGCCAGACCCTCCGCTCAGAGAGTTGTTTTATGTGCACCAACGGGCCCCAACGGAAAGTGCTGGGTATTTTTGTGTTCTTTTGTTACTTTTCTTTCTATTTATTTTGACCGGTTGTCACACCCTGTGTAATTTCAATTAATGTTTATTTAATCAATCAATACTACACTCGTGTGGTACTCTCTCTCTCTCTCTCTCTCTCTCTCTCTCTCTCTCTCTCTCTCTCTCTCTCTCTCTCTCTCTCTCTCTCTCTCTCTCTCTCTCTCTCTCTCTCAGTATTATCAAATACATCATATTATTATTAAGGTAACACTTTAGTATGGGGAACATAAAACAACTTAATTACTAGTGAATTAGTAATGATGTCACTTTAGTATGGGGAACATATTCTAAGTAACAAAAACTTAATTTACAGTAATTTAACACTATTAACACTTGTAGTTTTGTGTTTTGTTATGTAAGAACAGACCATATTCATTAAGTGTTAGTAAGGGAGAATAACTCTTCTTGTGGTACTACCACCTTATAAAGTCCATACTAAGCAAAGCATATTGAGATGGTACTACTACTACTACTACTTTCGGCTGCTCCCGTTAGGGGTCGCCACAGCGGATCATCCGTTTCCATTTCTTCCTGTCTTCTGCGTCTTCCTCTGTCACATCAGCCACCTGCATGTCTTCCCTCACCACATCCATAAACCTCCTCTTTGGCCTTCCTCTTCTCCTCTTCCCTGGCAGCTCCATATTCAGCATCCTTCTCCCAATATACTCAGCATCTCTCCTCCACACATGTCCAAGCCATCTCAATCTTGCCTCTCTTGCTTTGTCTCCAAACCGTCCAACCTGAGCGGTCCCTCTAATATAATCGTTCCTAATCCTGTCCTTCTTCGTTACTCCCAGTGAAAATATTGAGATGGTACTACTAATCAGCAATAATTCTGAGGTTATAGAGGGAAAACGCATAGTTAATGGGTTACTGGTTGTATAATAAGGCCATGCAGAATAAGGCATTAATGAGTACGTAATAATGACCAATTAAGAGCCAATATGTTGCTAATTTGCATGCTAATAAGCACCTAATTAATGGTGACTACGTTCCCCATACTAAAGTGTTACCATTATTAATTATATTTCGGGTGTATTGGCAGCTCATTTTCCGCTTATGCAAAGCCTAGGTTACTTTTAGAGTGCTGGTAATAAGCTTGTACAGTACTTCAGTACACAGCAGGGTTATAAGATCTGCCTTAACTACATGTTTGTTTAATTCTGGGAAGATACACCAGGTAAGTGTAGTATTTTCACAGTGGAGGCACTGCGCTACTAAAATTGATTATTATCTTGTGTAATTATTTCTATTATCATTTATCACTAATATTGTCATTAGTGGCACTAGCCTACTAGTACACAGGAAGTTCAGCCAGCTCACCATTCCACCGCTGAGAATTCAGGATCCTGTTGCGCTATTGGATTGGATTGTAACACTTTGGTAGCTGGTAGCATTGGGCTTTTGTCTTGTTTAAATGTGCTTGGTGTTGCCCGCCAGTGAAAAAGGGGTTACATATGTATGTGAGAGAGTTAAACACTTGTACCTTTAGAATGGTTGTTTCATATTTATTTTCCGTCAAATGAGTGAAATCTTGAGGGCAGTCACTTCCTGGCGAGTATAAGTCTGCTTCCTTTGAAGAAAGCCAGCTATGGTAGCATTACTGGCACAGCTCCTGTGGACACTGCATTTGATGTAAAAAGACATATTTGTCAGGCAAAAGTCCCAACTCTTTACCCTTGTGGAAATGCTGCGGGAAGCATGGGAGTTTTACCAGCCAGTCTACAGTGGGGAAAATAATTATTTGACCCCTTGCTGATTTTGTAAGTTTGCCCACTTACAAAGAGTGCAACAGTCTATAATTTTAAGTGTAGGTTCATTTTAACAGTGAGAGACAGAATATGACCCAAAAAATGGAATAAGACGTTGCATGAATTTTATGAATTTATTTGCATAGTTTTGGTCCAAAATAAATATTTGAACCCCTGGACAAACATGTTAATATTTAGTAGAAAAGCCATTATTGGCCAGCACAGATGTCAAACGGTTTTTATAGTTTCTGACAAGGTTTGTGCACATTTCGGCGGGGATGTTGGCCCACTCCTCCCTGCAGACAGCCTCCAAATTGTTCAGGTTTCGAGGCTGTCGCCTGGCAACCCGAAATTTAAGCTCCCTCCAAAGATTTTCGATTGGATTCAGGTCTGGAGACTGGCTAGGCCATTCCAGAACCTTGATGTGCTTCTTCTTCAGCCACTCTTTGGTTGCTTTGGCAGTGTGCTTTGGGTCGTTGTCGCATTGGAACACCCATCCACGACCCATCTTCAGCGCTCTCTCTGAGGGAAGGAGGTGTTGGTCCAGAATTCCACGGTACATGGCCCCATCCAGCCTCCCTTCAATGTGATGGAGTTGCCCTGTCCCTTTGGCTGAAAAGCACCCCCAAAGCATGATGTTGCCACCTCCATGCTTGACGGTGGGGATGGTGTTCTTTGGGTTGTACTCCGTGTTCTTCACCCTCCAAACACGGCGAGTTGAGTTGAGCCCGAAAAGTTCTGTTTTGGTCTCATCCAACCACATCACCTTCTTCCAGGCCTCTTCTGAGTCGTCCAGGTGTTCATTGGCGAACTTCAGACGGGCCTGTACATGTGCCTTCTTGAGCAGTGGGACCTCGCATGCGCTGCAGGATTTTAATCCATGATGGCGTAGTGTGTTACTAACCGTTTGCTTTGTAACTGTGGTCCCAGCTGCCTTCAGGTCATTAACCAGTCCCCCCCTTGTGGTTCTGGGATGATTCCTCACCGTTCGCATGATCAAGGACACCCCACGAGGCGAGATCTTGCGTGGAGCCCCAGACCGAGGGAGGTTGGTGGTGGTGTGGTGTTTCTTCAATTTCCTGATAACTGCACCGACAGTTGTTACTTTCTCTCGAAGATGCTTTCCAATTCTATTGTAGCCCGTCCCAGCCTTGTGCAGGTCTACAATCTTGTCCCTGGTGTCCTTAGACAGCTCTTTGGTCTTGCCCATGGTGGAGATGTTGAAATCTGATTGATTGGGTGTGGACAGGTATCTTTTGTACAGGTAACGAGGTGATGCAGGTGTATTTTATGTGGGTAATTAGTTGGGATTGGGAGTGCATCTTAAAGAAAAACTAACTGGTTTGTGAGAGCCAGAATACTTGCTATTTGGTGGGGGATCAGATACTTATTTTTCTAAATCAGGTGGTTATTAATTTTTATAAATTCATATGATGTGATTTTCTGGAATTTTTTTTTTGATTCTGTCTCTCACTGTTAAAATGTACATATGATTAAAATTATAGACTGTTGCATTCTTTGTAAGTGGGCAAACCTACAAAATCAGCAAGGGGTCAAATAATTATTTTCCCCACTGTACATGTGTTTTTTGGACTTGGAGAAGTCTTACGACCATGTACCTCGGAGCACTTTGTGGGGGGTACTGCGGGAGTATGGGGTACCGGGGCAGTTGCTACAAGCCATCCAGTCCTTGTATAACCAAAGTGAGAGCTGTGCCCATATTCTCGGCACAAAGTCAAACATATTTTCGGTGGGTGTCAGACTCCGCCAAGGTTGTTCCTTGTCTCTGATTCTGTTTGTGATATTCATGGACAGGATCTCAAGGCACAGCCAAGGTGAGGAGTGTGTCCGTTTCGGCATCCTCCGAATTGCATCTCTGCTCTTCGCAGATGATGTGATTTTGTTGACTTCATCAGAACGCGACCTCCAGCGCGCACTGGGGCGGTTTGCAGCTGAGTGTGAAATGGCCAGGATGAGAGTCAACACCTCCAAGTCTGAGGCCATGGTTCTCTATTGGAAAATTATGGCTTGCTCCCTCTGGGTTGGGGGTGAGTTGTTGCCTCAAGTGAAGGAGTTCAAGTATCTCAGGGTCTTGTTCACGAATGAGGGCAGGAGGGAGCGGGAGATTGACAGGCGAATTGGTGCAGCATCAGCAGTAATGCGGACGTTGTACCAGACCGTTGTGAAGAGGGAGCTGATCCAGAAGGCAAAGCTCTCAATTTACCAGTCAATCTTTGTTCCAGCCCTTACCTATGGTCGTGAGCTTTAGGTAGTGACCGAAAGGGTGAGATCGCGGATACAAGCAGCTGAAATGAGTTTCCTCTGTAGTGTGTCTGGGCTCAGCCTTAGAGATAGGGTTAGGAACTTGGAGTAGAACCGCTGCTCCTTCGTGTCGAAAGGAGCCAGTTGAGGTGGTTCAGGCATCTCATTAGGATGCCTCCTGGGTGCCTTCTTTTGGAGATTTTCTGGGCACGTCCAACTGGGGGGAGACCCCGGGGTAGACCCAGAACTTGCTGGAGGGACTGCATGTCCAATCTGGCCTCGGAACACCTTGGGATCCCCCAGGAGGAGCTGCCAGCGCGACCCGACCCCAGAGAAGCGGCTGATGATATGAGATGAGATTTCAGGCAAAAGAGTAATATTACTTTTTTAAACTCCAATACTCCATTTAAAAAAAAATCAACATTCAAGACATGTTTTTTATTCTTGATTCTGGAATCCTGTGTAGATACTGAAATGCACATTGACATGTGTTCTGACTTGTGGTGTTCCCAACACAGAATATTAACCAGTGTGGGTTGGTTGGTTTTGAATGTGCACATTCAAATGTGATTGGTGCTGAATGAGGTGGAGGTCAGCTATTGATTGTTCCTGAAGAGTATATAAGGCAGAATCTCCACCAGGGCGTTCTCTTGGTACTCCGCTCTACTCGGGATAGCTAGGTTGTTACAGCGTAATAATAAATATACTACGTTACTGTCATAAGTCTGCCGTGTGCACTTTCCAGTTATCTACTTAAAAAGTTTAGAACAGTATTAGTGTTTCATACACGACAGTTTGGCGACGAGGATGGGATGTTTAAGTTGGAAGTCACAGAGTTAGCATGTCAAGCAGCTCCAGCGAGGCAGAAGTAAACGACGAACAACCAGGGAGACGTTCGGTGAGTGAAAGGACCGTCGAACAGAAGATGGCATTCGGTAAGCCAGAAGATTTCCACTTCGAGGAAAGTGAGGAAAGTTTTGATAGTTATCGCCAGCGGTTAGAGCAGTACTTCGCAGCAAATGGATTGGACACTCGAGATGAGAAAACCAAAGTGGTATTTCTTACAGTGGTAGAAAAAAGGGCACATAGCTTGCTGATTGATTTGTGTGCACCAGATAAGCCATCGGGTAAAACATATGAAGTACTGGTGGGAATGCTAGAAAAGCACTACATCCCGAAAACCAACTTTATTGCCGAGAGATGCAAGTTTCACGGAAGAAACCAAAAGGACAAGGAAACAATAAGTGAGTACATTGCAAGTTTGAGAAAGTTAGCAGCCACATGCAAATTTGGAACATTTTTAGATGAAGCACTGTGTGATAGGTTTGTCTGTGGAGTTAAGAGCAGTGAGCTAAGAGATCGGTTACTCAATGCTGCTCACACAAAAGACTTAACGTTACAGCTCGCAGTCGAAATGGCGCTTTCTTTTGAGGTAACAAAAGGCAACATTGCGCAACAGTTTGCACAGAAAGGCTATAAAGCTAATGTGGTAGAAAAGAAGGCTCACCTAAAGCATAGAGAGGCTACGGTAAAGTCTACAGCTAATGGAAAGCCCTGCTATCACTGCAATGGAAAAGGCCACAGACCGGATGAATGCAGGTTCAAGGACGCAGTGTCACCAATGCAAGAAAAAGGGACACATCGCAAAAGCATGCCATTCACCTAAAGAAGGAAGCTATGGCAAGGCATCGAAAGGGACCATGCATTTGGAATGTTGCCACGCTCTCAAGCACGCGACATGTACAAATTCCAGCGCCATCAAGCAGCAGGGAAGACTTGGTTGCAACGCTCCCCAGCACGTGGACAAGAGCAACGCTCACAGTCTTCGGACAGATGGAGATCCTATCCAGCCTCAGCTCTGCAGTGCCAGAGACGACTGCTGTGTGCCGACAAGGTGCATGGTGGATGCTGTACAGAACATTGACGCTGGTCAGACATTGGACAGTGGAGGGGCCGAACTTTTTGCAATGGACACGAGTAAAGGTGACATTGTGAAACCCTACTATGTGTATTTCAGTGTAAATGGTACAAGGGTGAAAATGGAGGTAGACACTGGCGCAGCCGTGTCAGTGATATCTGAAACTCTACTTAAACGCAGGTTTAAAGATGTGAAACTTAGTCCTGCAAATTATGTGCTGAAAACCTACAGTGAGGAATCATTGCCGTTGATAGGAAAATTTGCAGCAAAGGTGAAATGCAAGGAACGCTTAGAAAAGCTAGAACTACTAGTCGTGAAAGGAAGAGATCCTGCATTAATGGGCGGAGACTGGATAAGTCAATTAAAGCTAGACTGGTCAAGAGTCAACAGAGTGGCTCCTGATACAGTGGATGATGTGTGTGCCAGACATGCATCAGTGTTCAAACCTGAGCTAGGCAAGTTAAAAGGTATTGAAGCCAGACTACATGTCGTTCCAGATGCAGTGCCCAAGTTCTGTAAGTCTAGAAACGTGCCTTATGCATTAAGAGAAGCCGTAGAGAGAGAACTGGCAAAATTGGAAGCCGAAGGTGTCATCTCACCCATTAATTACAGTGAGTGGGCAGCTCCAATAGTTTGTGTGCCTAAAAAGGATGACAGTGTGAGAATATGTGGAGACTACAAGGTCACCATCAATCCATGGTTGAATGTGGAACAGTATCCACTACCCAAAACCCAAGATTAGACTTGTTGCAGGCTTATCAGCAAGTTCTGTTAGAGGACAATTCAAGACATTACCTAACTATCAACACACACAGAGGGTTGTATCACTACAACAGGTTACCCTACGGTGTTGCTAGCACCCCTGCTATTTTTCAAAAGATTATGGATCAGGTTCTTCAGGGCATGGAAGGGGTCATCTGTTATTTAGATGACATCTTAATTACTGGAAAATATACAGAAAGGCACCTGACTAACTTGGAAGAGATGCTTAGTAGACTTGAAACTTACAATCTCAGGGTTAAAAGAGAGAAGTGTGCATTCATGCAGAACAGCGTTTCATACTTAGGGCATGTCATTGATGCCATGGGCATACATCCAATGAAGTAAAAGACAGATGCTATTCAGAGGGCTCCAGTTCCGAAAAATGTAACTGAACTCAGGTCATTCTTAGCTCTGTTAAACTACTATGGGAAGTTTATCCTTAATCTATCTACTCTGATTCATCCAATGACAGCATTGCTGCATAAAGATGCAACCTGGGAATGGTCAGAGAAATGTCAAAGTGCATTTGATAGTGCAAAAAAGTCTTCAGTCAGATAAATTGTTAGTACATTTTGATGCAGAGTTACATATCATATTAGCATGTGATGCTTCTCCTTATGGAGTTGGTGCTGTAATCAACCACAAAATGAAAGATGGAAGTGAGAGACCTATTGCATTTGCATCCAGAATGTTAACTAAAACAGAACAGAATTACTCTCAACTGGAAAAAGAGGCACTGGGTCTTGTTTTTGGAGTTATGAAATTCCATGAGTATCTTTATGGAAGGAAATTCTTGTTATTGACAGACCACAAGCCACTGTTGAAAATTCTGGGGCCTAAAACAGGTGTGCCAGCACTGGCCACCGCTAGATTACAAAGGTGGGCTCTAATTTTGGCAGCGTATACATATGAAATCCAGTACAAGAAGTCAGAGCAGCATAGCAATGCTGAGGCTTTATCAAGATTACCTGTGAAGCCTGATGTAGATGTGGTGTCAAACCCAATTTACAGAGTGTCTTACCTGGAAGACTTACCTCTTACTGCTAGAGAAATAGCCAAAGAAACAGACAGAGATCCTGTGTTAAGACTGGTTAAACAGTTGGTGTTAACTGGGTGGCCTAAACATGTACAGGATGAGTCACTGAAGCCTTATTTTCAGAGAAAATTAGAGCTTAGCATTGAGGATGATTGTTTATTATGGGGTTACCGTGTGGTAGTGCCTGATAAACTAAGAGACAGGCTATTGTCAGAATTACATGAGCACCACTGGGGAATAGTTAAAATGAAGTCCCTCGCCAGAAGTTTATTCTGGTGGCCTACATTAGATGACAGTATTGAACGTGAAATGAATCAGTGTACTATTTGTCAGCAGCAGTGTAGTATGCCTGGTACCGCACCGATACATACATGGAAATGGTCTTCGAGTCCATGGGAAAGAGTACATCTTGATTTTGCTGAGGACCACAAGCAGATGTTTTTAGTAGTGATGGATGCCTATGCTAGATGGCCAGAGATAGTTCCCATGGCCACTACTACTTCATCTAAGACAATTGAAGCAATGAGAAATTTATTTGCAGCTTATGGGTTGCCTAAAGAGGTTGTAAATGATAACGGACCTCAGTTCGTATCGCAAGAGTTTGAGTCATTTTTGACTAAAAATGGAGTAAAACACATCAAGTCACCTGCATACCATCCTGCAAGTAATGGTTTAGCTGAAAGATTGGTCCAAAATCTTAAGAAATCCCTTGCAAAGAATAGAGCCATTGGTGGTATGACGCTTGAGCACTGTGTAGCAAATTTTCTGATTGGGTACAGAAACACACCCCATACTAAGACAAGAAAGACCCCAGCTGAGCTATTTCTGAGAAGACCGGTGCGAACCAGGTTGTGTCTTATCAAACCAAAGTTCTCTCAGAGAATGCAGACCGAGTCTGAACCAAATCTTCCTCATGTTAGGTCTTTTAAGGTTGGTCAACACGTGTTGGTAAAAAATTACAGGGGAGGGGAGAAATGGTTGAATGGAGTTATAAGTGAAGTGCTGGGTCCTGTCACATACAGTGTTGAAGTAAATGGAAATTGTGTGAAAAGACATGTGAACCAGATGTTGGGCGTCAAGGGAAATCCAGATCAGACTCAAATGGACTCTTGTGATGGAGCTTCTTGGGAGATTGATGATTTCAATGCAGACACTGATGTGTCAGAACATCCTGAACCACAGGTTGTGGAAGAACGACCTGTAGAACCACCACTGCCAGTTGTGGAAAGGAACACTCGTCCTGTGAGAGACAGACGTCCTCCTGATAGACTGAACTTGTGACTGACATGTAGATTGGTTATGAAAAAAAAAGAAAAGAAATCTGTAATGTAATATATGGTTACTGTTGAAGAAATACTGTACATGGTTATGAGCTTAAGAGCAAAAATGATATGTTAGAATACTAGAAAAAAAATGAAGTTTGAATTTACAGGGGAGGAGCTGTGGTGTTCCCAACACAGAATATTAATCAGTGTGGGTTGGTTGGTTTTGAATGTGCACATTCAAATGTGATTGGTGCTGAATGAGGTGGAGGTCAGCTATTGGTTGTTCCTGAAGAGTATATAAGGCAGAATCGCCACCAGGGCGTTCTCTTGGTACTCCGCTCTACTCGGGATAGCTAGGTTGTTACAGCGTAATAATAAATATACTACGTTACTGTCGTAAGTCTGCCGTGTGCACTTTCCAGTTATCTACTTAAACAGTTTAGAACAGTATTAGTGTTTCATACACGACATGAATAAATGTTGCCCCTCTATATGTCCAGTTTAATGATAAATGGAAATGTCAGTTATTAGGACTGTCTCAATTGTCCACAAGTCAAGTTCGAACGAGATCAAACAAACCGATAAATCTGTCAAATTAATTCGAATGCGACTCACATTGGGCACGCAGGCATAGACATGAGTTGAAGCTTCTTTTTTTTTTCGAGATTTAGAAAGCATCAAATTCTCAGGTGTTCTCTAAACTTGCGCGATTTGCAGCAACACATTCTCCAGCCGTAAATGTCATCATGACAACGATGCAAAGTTCAAGATTGTAAAGTAAAGGCATATTTGGAATGTTAACAGGATTATTGTGAATAATAGGTTTCATTTGCTACTCTGTATGTTCAACGCTATTAACAATCCATTGATCAAGAGAAAGTGTTTCAAAATAGAAAATGTTACAGCTCAGGTAACATAGTTTTTAACATTAGATAGCTAGCTAACTAACTTACCAAAATGAATCTTCATCCAGAGAGCCAATTTGCCTCCTCCTCAGATGCTCCAGCATAATTGAGTGCTCCTATGCCAGGCAAGGTCACTTTTGAAATTGTTGCTGTTCACAACTTTTTTGGCCAAGTTAAGAGTAAAATGCTCCCACACTTTAGAGGTTTTTGGTCGTGATGGTGTTGGCATCGCTCTATTGTTCACTTAACTCCAGTAATGCTTATGTAGCAGCCACCATATGCAGTTTATGCCCCTAAATCAACTCAGTAGCCATGTTTTGATTTGTTGTTTGATTTGCTAATTTATGCTTGATTTGTGTTTAAAGTTTTTCAGTTTTGTTGCATGTATAGCTGACATTGGTTTGTTTTCTTTTTAGCATGAGTTCGTTTGCTTTGGATTGGTTAGTTGGCTGCCGAGTGTGAGGAGGCAAGTGGACTGATTGGATTATCTGTTGCAGGTGTGTTGCTCTATGAGGATAAAAGCCCTTTGTGCAGAAGAGGTAAAGAGGCACTCTGGAGTTGGAGTAGTACGGAGAGGGTGTTATGACCGGAAAATGGTTTTAAAGTTACTATTTATTATTTTATTACAACTTGGTTTTATTAAGATTCGCTGATCCTAATGGTAAGCATTTTAGATTGGCATTGCCGTGACGGCAACCCGGACGGTTGCGAGTTGTAACTGGAGACACACTTCATTGTTTGGTGTAGTAGTTTTTATCATCTGATCCGTGCTGTACCAATTTTATGTCGTTTTAATTGGGATGCATCTCTTTTAATTCTGCTGTATATTGAGTGTTGTGTTGGACATTGTTTGGTGCCTAGGAATGCTTTTTAGTCCACTGTGTTAAATAAAAACTCCCTTTTCCCAGCTGATCATTGCTGTCTCTATTGATGCTTGGTTACACACAACCTCACTGCAAGAACCTGTGTTTAGTGTTTTGCAAAAGTGCCTCCCGCTTTTCTTGATAGGGAGTGGCGTTGTCGATTTTTAGTTTAAAATTGCTCTGAAACACTAGCCGTCGGCTACACTTGCATATCAGAGCATTCCAATTCAGCGCGAAAAACACAACTCATGAAGTTATCAACTGATTGACAGTTAAATTCGTTGGCAACTAATTTGGTCATCGATTTTAGTTGACTACGCCAATTGTTTGTTGCACTCTCTGTGTCATATATTTGAACAAAGCAGTGGCATATAAAAAATGCAGTTTGTCAAAATGAAATCCTATCAACCACAGAAGTGTGAGTAGATGCTGGTAGGAGCCGTTTGCCAGTGATTTTTTTTTTCTGCACACGTGGTGTAATTTATCGTTTTTACTGAAACACCCTGATCGGTTCTGGTGTTCTCTGGGCAGGGTTTGTAACAATAGGAACTATTGTTAGGAACCATTGTTTAGTTCCTTGTTTACACAGAGGTCGTTTATGTTGTTGCACCTGGAATAACGGACCGAGCATGATGCATAACCTTACGTGCCGAAGTTATTATTAAAGTTTATAGTCCAGTGGGGTTGAAACGAGTTGTAACGTCTCATTAGTAGAAGGAAACGACACACTTTAACAGGGTTTACATAAATACCTCTCTCATGTGCCTCGTCTTTGTAACGTGGCATACTGGTTTTTACGGAAGCCCCGAGAGGAACGTGAGAAAAAAAGAAAACAAACTTTGGTAATCCATTTTCTAAGTCTGATCCGAAATGTTTTCTCTCCTGTGTTTATGACTTAAGAATAGGTGAAAAAAAAATGTTTTGCCAGGATAATCTTTCTACATTCCCTTTTTTGTTTCATCCGTGAAAACAGGTGAAAACGAAGTTTTGGTAGGAGAATTATTTTATTTAAAAAAACAAAATTTTGGTCAGGATCAATTTCCAGTGTTTGTTGTTGTAATACTCATTTCAGCCGCAGGAGGCTGAAGCGCACCTATATCCCTTGTTCTAAATGGCCCAGTGAGCACCAACCAGGATTTCGACGTTGTTTCTAGTCGAAAACTGGGTGATATTTGGGCTGAACGTCTTCAGAACTCTTTTTTGCCCGCTTTTCAATCAGTAAAATGCAGTTACAACATCAACGTGTCACAAAACACATTTGTTTAATCTTTTTGATAATTTGTTCGGTTGTAGGTTGAAAGAGAGAATATACTGATTAGTGAGAAGGTATTTCTCCAAAGTCATATTGCACTGGTAGGCAGAATGTGGTTTACACGAAGATGTAATTTCAACACATTCACATAAAATGTCATAAGTATGGAACTTTATAGGACATTGTAATGGGAGCGGTTCTCTAAATTAATGTAAAACAACTAATAAAGACATGAGTGTTCAGAAGGTGCACCTTCATAGAAAATGCATTGACTAGGCTATAACCCCTACATTGAAAATCACTCGCAGTATTGCAATAGTTCATCCCATAAATCCAAGCTTATTCCAACGGCGACCCGGATTCGATTCCCGTATGAACACACTTTTTGTTTTTATGCAGTAATGTAAGACATGAGTATAATTTATTGTATGAAAATAAAAAATGCCGTTATTGCAAAAAATTTCACTATTGCAAAGTCTTCTCAATGGAAATATGCTCACTGGGCGGACTAAAAGCATTCACGTTTTCTTCTAGGTGAGTTTTAATGTCGTTATTTATTTTAGTTATTTACATTAATATGTTGAACTGCTCAATATGTTGAGCAGTTCAATATATTGACCTACCTGTGGAGGCATGGATATGTTTAGGAGAGATAGCAGTGGGGTTTTTTTTTTTAACGAGATTGTTTAACACAATCTTAGAAAGTGAGAGGATGACTGAGGAGTGGAGAAGAAGCATACTGGTACCGATTTTCAAGAACGAGGGCGATGTGCAGAACTGTAGCAACTGTGAGGTATAAAGTTGATCAGCCACAGCATGAAAATATGGGAAAGAGTAATATAAGCTAGGTTAAGAGGAGGGGTGATGATTAGCAGGCAGCAGTATGGTTTCATGCCACAAAAGAGCACCACAGATGCGATGTTTGCTTTAAGAATGTTGCTTGAGAAGTATAGAGAAGGCCAGAAGGAGTTACATTGTGTCTTTGTAGATTTAGAGAAAGCATACAACGGGGCCGAGAGAGGGGCTGTTGTATTGTATAAGGAAGTCGGGATTTGCAGTATATGTATGAGGGAAGTATGACAATGGTGAGGTGTGCGGTTGGAATGACAGATGGGTTCAAGGTGGAGGTGGGATTACATCAATGATCGGCTCTGAGCCCTTTCTTGTTTGCAATGGTGATGGACAGGTTGATGGATGAGATCAGGCAGCAGTCTCCGTGGACGATGATGTTTGCGAATGACATTGTGATCTGTAACGAGAATAGGGTGCAGGTTGAGGAGAGCCTGGCGAGGTGGAGGTATACACTGGAGAGAAGAGGAATGGAAGTCAGTAGCAGCAATACGGAATACCTACACGTGAATGAGAGGGAGGACAGTGGAATGTTGAGGATGCAAGGAGTAGAGGTGACGAAGATATGACTAAATACTCGGGGTCAACTGTCCAAAGTAACAGGGAGTGCAGAAAAGAGGTGAAGAAGAGAGTACAGGCAGGGTGGAGTGGGTGGAGAAGAGTGTCAGGAGTGATTTGTGACAGAAGGGTACCAGCAAGAGTTAAAGGGACGGTTTACAAGATGGTTGTGAGACCAGCTATGTTATATGGTTTGGACACACTGGCACTGACGAAAAGACAGGAGGCGGAGCTGGAGGTGGCAGAGTTGAAGATGCTAAGATTTTCATTGGGAGTGACGAAGAAGGACATGATTAGGAATAATTATAATAGAGGGACTGCTCAAGTTGGATGTTTTGGAGACAAAGCAAGAGAGGCAATATTGAAATGGCTTGGACATGTGTGGATGAGAGATGCTGGGTATATTGGAAGAGAAGGATGCTGAATATGGAGCTGCCAGGGAAGAGGACAAGAGGAAGGCCAAAGGCCAAATCAAATGCAGCACTGTCGATGTGTGCAGACATAACACACTGTGGATCGTTTTTTGCGGATGTAATTATTGGTCGATTCTTGCTGTTCCAAACCATTTGTCTATTTGGTAATTTCGGAGGTTAATTAAGTAACATTGGTAATACAACTGCGGTTGTCTTGTTCCTTTCTCATTCATAATGTAAATAACTTAATTTGGGGTGGTGAGACTGCAGTTTAAAGAACAGTGTATTTGTGAAGCTGCTGAGTGCCACAAAGAGCTGTAACAATAATTGGAGTCAAATGCTGTCACGATTAATACGGCAAACACAATAGGACGGACAGCTGTGGTGATCAGGCAGTTCAAGGCTCCTCTGTTTAAATTTGGGACTTTGATACCTCTAACTTCTCCACTACCTTGTGATTCCCAAAGCATAAGAGATGAGTTTGGCTCACGGCCCCACTGGAGAACTGACATCAACATTTATCTTAGCGAAACAATGACAGGCTAGAGATAGGCTGAAAGATTCATGCAATTTCATCAGCTCTTATCCTTATCTCGGTGTGAAAAGTGTTTGCCAGACAGCCGGGCTCTCCGCAAGGAGTGATTGAAGGTGTGTACAACAGAGCGCTAACCATGTGCAGCAGGTTTGAGAGGATATTCACATTAATTGTATCATTGTACGCTCTGAAAGTCTCTGATTTACATACATGCTGAGATTAGAGGAGAGAGTAGATGATTCCAAAAGGCCCTTGAGGTGGACTTGTCCTTTATTAAAGAGTAGAGTAACAATGGAAATACAGATGGTGCTTTAATATTTTCAAAAGCCCTGGCAAAAAAATCCGCGACCACTAGAGCAGAAAGCCTCAGACGGGCAGCGCCCCAGGGCTGTGCACTTATAAAAAGTCACGGAAGACTATATTTCAGTGGTTTTGATCTCAAAATTATTATCATATTAATTTACCTTCAAACTTAAATGGAATATACTGATCTGAGTTAAAAAACAAACAAAACAAAAAAGAAAATTTGTCAACTGGTATTCAGTAAGGGCTACAGTACATTGTCTCCCAGTGGTCTCTGAGGTTGTTTACACCTGGCATTAACATGCGTCTTGGGTGATCCAATCACAAGTGAACAGCTGTAAGTATGTCAGTTCACAACTGTCATTAGAATACGTCTCCACATGTGTCTTGAGTGACCACCATGGATATATTATGGTAGAACCGGATACCGGATCTAAAAATGGCGCCTGTTCGTTCCTAAGAGAAACGCTCGCTTGGCGCGTTATTATGAAACCCACTGCTTTTCTTGGCAAGACACGCCCTGTGTAGCATTCAAGCACTAGGATTGGCCAGGCGTCCAAGCGCTAGGATTGGCCAGGCGTCCAAGCCCTAGGATTGGCCAGGCGTCCATGCTTGTGCTAGGCACGCCCACGAGCCTACTCGCTATTAAAATGAATTGAGGATTTGAGATCTTTGACCACCTCCGACGCAAACTGTTTGTTTTTTTTGTGATTGAATACACTTTTCCACACGTTTTGTGTGCCCTTATTAACAAGTAGTGGTTATCGCCATCAGCAAACTACTTAATACAGAAAAAAATATTCCCTTTCAGGAACTGTTGCTGCATAATATTATATCAGTATCGTAGTAACTTTAACGCCTCTGCTACTCGACCTCTAATAAAGAATAGGCTAAAGGCATTTTGGTGTCCTCTCTGATTAAAGTGTTATTAATTTGTCACCCCCACATATTTTGTGTGTGCTTATTAACAAAGTGCGATTATCGCGATCAACCAATTACATAATAGCGAACAATCACTTATCCTTTTGTGGAAAAAATAGCTAAGCTAACAAAAAAACAACGTTGCTTTGAGTAGCGTCAACCTGTCGTCAAAAAGTTAGTACGATACTGATATAATATTATGCAGTAACAGTTCCTGAAAGGGAGTATTTTTTTCTGTATTAAGTAGTTGGCTGATGGCGATACCACTACTTGTTAATAAGGGCACACAAAACGTGTAGAAAAGTGTAATCAATCACAAAAAAACAAACACGGTAGCGAGTAGGCTCGTGGGCGTGTCTAGCGCAAGCATGTATGACTGGCCAATCTTAGCGCTTGGACGCCTGGCCAATCCTAGTGCTTGAATGCTACACAGGGCGTGTCTTGCCCAGAAAAGCAGTGGGTTTCATAATAACGGTCGCCTGGCGCATACGCCGAAAAAGTTTCTGGCTTCCGGGTTACTTCCGGGTACATGGGGCCCACTGAATATGCGCAGTAGTGTTACTCTCATCATGCCTCTAGGCTATGAGAACGAGCGAACCGCGTTCATAGATGCTATGCTAACGGACTTTATGGATCAATCAATCAAGCTGCATTTTATATAGCGCTTTTCTAGCAGCAACAGCCACTCAAACTCCTTTTGCTTTCGCTTTAATGAAAATGCCTTATTATAAAAATGTCTTATTATGGATGCATAATAAGGCTACTACGGGACTTACTTCGGACTTGAAACCATGGATGTATTTATACAAACCCCAAAAAACAAAACCCAAATACGTTCAAAACAAAGTCTAACAAGTGACCAATAAATGCGACGCAAAACCAAAAACTCAAAATATCTTGATGTGTGAAAGAGAAGGCTCAGCTTTGTGTCATTCATGCACCTTTACCTTTGATTTTTGTTCATCTTAACAGCGTTTGTTTAACCAACCAAAGATCCTCGTTCCCGAGACACAACATGGCCGCGCGTAGAGTGCTCGTACACAGCCGTGACGTCATGTAGAAAAAATGTTATGGGCTTTTTCTGGGCTTTGGACATTTTTTAAAAAGATTAAAACCCCATGGCTTAAAAATATACAATACAAAGAGTAACAATTGACCATGATTATAGCTGCAGGTGTCTTGTCAACAGTTTTACAAGCGTCTCTTTTGCAATGGTGGGCTATAGGGTAAATGCTTTTTGGGCCGCAGGGGATTTTTCGCTGCAATACCGCGAGTGATCGCTGGAAAACATTGGCTGCAAGGCTGAGCGGCGGCGCCGTATCCGGTTCAACTAACATCCACGGTGACCGCTTGTGATCGGATCTCACTCCACCCGCTGTCTATGCAAATAAACACATACGTCATTGTGGTAGGGGGTGTGGTGTAGCTCCGGCTGCAAGCGGAGAGAGGGAGCATTGCTCGCGAGAGAGCAGCGCACCGGCCCGTGCGAGTGAACAAATAAACAACAGTAATATATAAAGCCTGTGTTAATCACCTAAAACCGTGTCCGCCTTCATCGCAAACCCTTCCCGTGGCACATTCACTTAAATAAAAGCATACAGAAACGTGAGGAGTCGAAGCAACAGGCATTTAACAAAAAAGACATCCTTGCTCATTCGAGCTTCATTTTAATGTGCCGTCAATTAGTATGACGTATTTCACGTCTGCAAAGTTATTATTGTCAATTATTCTACCAAATTATGCTGTCATACAAAATTTGAAGTGCTCTTAAAGATATGAAATAATTAAACCCATATCCCAACTGCACTTCTGTTCTTTTATTTCCATCCCACTTTGTTGGGAAGCACATGTTCTTAAAAAATGCTGTGTAAATAAATATTATTATTCTGATGATGATGATGATGTAGCTCTGTCTGAAAGCCTTCGGACTCCTGAACTGATATATTGCATTTAAGAAATAGTCTATTGTGGGTAAATAGTTTCACATCGTTGCAATGGCATGGATGCAGCAAATGCATATCCCACCAGATAGAGTCGAATCTGATGAGAAAAGTTAAAAGTGAATTAGGAGAGTCAGGCCCCAATTGTTTACCTGCTTCCATTTTTGTGGTCAAAATACACAGCAAAAGTTGAAACTCATTCTTAAAACTAATTTTGTGGGAAAATGTAAATGTCTGAAGTCTGAACACTAGAGTTTGTAATGCTCAACCTGAACCCTGTCAGGCTCTACCTGATCATGTCGATTCAGGCTCAGATTATTTAATTATCCCAGCGGGTTTGAGTGGGTCAGGCTCTAGGCTGCAGCGGATAAATTAACTTGAACCTGAAGTTGAACTTGAATGCACATGCGGGCAGGGGCTCTTCCACAGTTATGGATCTGATGTTTGTCAGAAATTACAGACGAGGTACAAAAAAAAAAAAAACGGGGGGAGGACTAAACTCAGAGGAGGCTTTGGTGTCTGCCTTGTCAACTGATGTCTTCTCTGCCTTACACGTTTACACTTCAAATGCGATATGGACAAATGCATCCCAGGCCACCTCCTAATGTGGCCTGAATGATCGGATCTCAAGACGCTTTGAGGATGCATTGGGTGTATTCACACCTGTACTTAGAGCTGTCTACTTGTGATCCGATCACAAGTGAACAATTGAATCCCAGGTGCAAACAGCTTCATTGTCAAGACAGTGTTTAAAAATCATTTGAATAACAATCACCTGGTTAAATTTGAATGTATTAAATAGTATTGAACATTAACTTTTCTTAGAGTAATAAGTTTGGCTAACATAGTCTCAACAGTAATTTGCTTGTCAGTGTCATTGTCTTTCTTTTTTTTTGCGCTGCCAAAGATATTATTGCACTGGTTCTCGAGAGTAAACACTCCCGAGTCTGCTATTGATTTTGAGTTAAATTTTTGCTTTAAACAAATGCTGAGAGACACATTCCTTAGGTATCTTCCCTCCTCAGAGCAACTCGGGTTTTCAGCCTGTCAGTGGTCCAGTCATGACAGACAGAAGGTCTCAAACCTCAGACTCCAGACTGGATACCCTGCCCCAGGGCTTTGGCACATAGGGACTGTTGACTCTGCGTGCAACCAAAACCTGCCTTCGTTCCCTGCCCCCAGACCCTGGGTCCCCTCGCTTCCCTGCGTTATCATAAGGCCCGAACAAACTGTTCTGATACACTGCATGTCTGTCCCCCATACGAGGCACCAGGGTAGCTTTATCAGGGCAGTGGCCGCTGCAGGGAAACAAGTGGATGTTCTTGGAACCATCGTAAAACTGGGCCGGTCCCTGGACCAGTGGCCCCATGTACACTGGTAAGTCTGTGTAAGAGTTCAGATAGGTGGAGTAGTGTCTGTGCACCACTGTGGAGGATGAGCGGCGCAGGGAGGCGGCGTTCTGGAGAATGGCTTCTCTGTAAGAGGGAAGCCTTGTGGACTCAGAATATTTAAGCTTCTGCTTGTAGGGGTAGGAGCCCATGTGGGCCGGGTCCAGGTAGGCGGGCTCAGCAGTGAGGGGATAGCAGGATAGGTCATTCCCCAGGCTACCGTAGAATTTGGGGGGCTTGGGATTGGCCACCATAACACGTGGGAAAAGATCCGGCATGTCCATGCAGGTGGAGGCAGATGTGGCTGATGTGGAGGGCTTAGTCTCGTCCACCTGTCGTATGCGGTCGCTGCCCCATGTGGCTTTGAGGAAAGAGGCACGGCGATTGAGTTTGTCTTTCCCCAGCAGGGGCACGTCGTCCATCTCGGGCTCCAGGTAGGACTTCATACAGGAATTGCAGCTGGTGCTGCCACCAGTGTAGTGACCTCCACCACAGGCCATAGCTGCAGCAGCTGTGGCATGGTTGTTGAGGAGGTGGTTTGCTCTCAGCTCAGCGAGACAGGCCGTGGGCTCATCATATTCATTCCTCACCCTGGGGTCTACAGCATCCAACACATAACTATGGGACCTCTTCTTCCGGCTCATGCAGTCAGGGGGGTAGCTGAACTTCCTCCTCAGTGGCCCCTTGTGCTCCATGTAGATATCTGGCACCTGGAACTCCCTGTAAGGGATGAATGAGGAGGTGGGGTGCCGTGCCGGATTCTCCACATAGAGCCTGCTGCTGTGGTGGGGGTTAGACATACTGGAGGTAGCAGGCTCTCTCATGGCGATGTGGGGGCTGCTGAGGCTGGAGATAGGCAGGGTCCTCTCAAAGGCATGCTGACTGCTGCGGGTGGGCAGAGTGTAGCGGAGCGGGGTGGGCCGTGTCACCACCCTGGGCTTATCGAGCAGAGGCTGGGCGGCACTGTCCCCATAATGGACTGAGAAGGTAGGGGTGAGAGCTCTCTGGGGATAGGGTGAGTGGTTGTCTGTGATGCTGGAGATGTAAGGCAGGTGACTGTGGCTCATGTCTGTGGTTGCTACTCTGGGTGGCAGGCCAGCCCGCACATTGTCAGCCCCGCGCCGGCTCCAGTTTTCTATGGTCTTGGTGGCATTGTCCAGGGAGTTTTCCACTCTGGCGGAGGACACAATGTCCTTAGCTGTCTTTAGCATCTTAAGCATGTTGGCTTGTGTGTAGTTGGTGGTGACATCAGGGTTCTGCATGTTTCCATTGTGGTCAGTTTCCTCCACCCCATTGAAGCAACTGTAGATGCCCTGCAAAAAAAAAAAAAAAAAAAACAGATAATGGAAGGAAATTATGTTTCATCTGAAATGCTTTTGGTTGACAAGCACAAATCTAAAAAAAAATTGTGCTGTGAATTCCTAAATGTTTTAATTAGGTTTTTGCATTTGTCAATGGTTGGTAACTTTGGTTACAACCTTTCTATTGTTGTCATTAACTTTCAGAAAATCTAATCCCTGTTAATTTATGTGGTAAATGAAAGTGAAGACGATCACACCACGGAAATGTTTGGCTGCATAATTACACTCAGTATTGTTCAAAATAGGCTTTCTGCAAGTTGCTGTGCTTTGAAATGTAGTGCACGTGCAGGTTCGATATTAAAAACAGCCCAAACATGTAAATGAATGAGTTGCTGCTGGTGCACTTGCTTTATTACTTTCTCAGTTTTTATTCCACTGGCCTTATTTCACTTTTAAATACGGCATCAGTTTGAAATGTTTAATCTCACCTCTCGCCACTGTCAACACTCTTAGCTGAGGTTTTGTTAATGGGGTGATTTAAATTCAGTTTCACAGAGATCACAGTATTTCACAGGGGTATCCATAAAGTCCTTTTATTGCTATTTACTCTTTTTATTTCATCATAATTTTTATCATCACTGTCCTTGAAATATTCTGGTTGTTTTGCTTTTTGACATATTGCACTGCCAATATTTCTGAAGCAATATTCTATTTAAAAAAAGTGGGCATCATATCAGATGGTGAGGCTTGGACATAACTGTTAAAAGATTTCAACAACTTCTTGGAAGAAAAATAAATATTTTAGCTTTAAGCGGGTAGCACTTATATTAAATGTTCTTATACTCAGACAGCTTTGTGTCTGAGTATCCAGAACTAAATAGTCACACAAATGCATGAATGTCATCCATCCATCCATTGTCTTAATCGCTTATCCTGCTCTTAAGGTCGCAGGGATACTGGAGCCTATTCCAGCAGTCATTGGACGGCAGGCAGGGAGACACCCTGGACAGGCCACCAAGCCATCACAAGGCCTACACACACACACACACACACACACACACACACTCTCACTCATTCCTAGGGACAATTTAGTACCGCCAATTCACCTGACTTACATGTCTTTGGACTGTGGGACGAAACCGGAGCCCGCCGAGGAAACCCATGCAGACATGGGAAAACATGCAAATTGCACACAGAGGATGACCCAGGGTGACCCATCAAGGTTAGACTACCCAGGGGCTCGAACCCAGGACCTTCTTGCTGTGAGGTGACCGTGCTAACCACTGTGCCACTGTGCCACCACATGAATGTCATATTAGTTAAAACAGTGGTCCTTTTGACAACTGCACAAATGTACAGGTGCAGGTTTTGTTCAAAGATTCAAAACTTTTTATTTGAGTCTGAATCACCTTGTGTTAACAAACAAATTTGCATTCTAGTCTTCTGGTTGACACTTTGACGGCTAATGAAAAGCTAAACACTAAAGTAAAACCTACTGACACTATGTGGATAAACTTAAAAAGGGAACACATTTGGGGTTCAACACTTTGCTCAAGGCCACATGGCTGAAACTGTTGAATTGAACCTGTGACCATACAATCAACGGATGGCCTTTTTCAGTCACCACAGGCTAACCAGTTGACCTCTCTCCTATCCAATGACCTTTACTAATCACAAAGCGAGAAACATGACTCACTCTACTGATGGCAAGCAGGAAGTCCAGGCGTTCTGACTTGCGAACTGAATGCCGTAGCTTCCAGTAGAGCAGGTGTTCCCAGGCGAAGACCAGCAGGCTGAGACCCATGGCCACTAACAGCATGTAGAAGACCCCCGCCATGTTGTCAATGTCCAGCTTACTGCTCATCACCTCTTTCTTCTCATTACGGCAGATGCCTGTGAGCCAGACAGTCTGTAGTTTCTGTGTGTCACCTGTGAGTAAGGAGAACAGAGAAAGACCAAAACTGTTTAACTTTACACTTCGTAGGTCTATGCAGAGACTTAATCAGATGAGCAAGTTTTCTGTACCTACTCTTCCTGAGAGCAGTGAAACAGACTAACACTGTCTTGAATAACAAAAAGAAACAGCAGTATTAAGCTTGTGCACTAATTCAGCACAAATCCTTCTGTTTATGCCACAATGTTGAATCAGTTCATCTGGACACAACGTTTAGTGGGAGAAACGTTTTATCACTCATCTAAGTTACTATGTCAGTCTCAACTGACTGCAGGTACCCGCCAACCTTATAAACAGCACAGTTGCATGACCAATTGTGCATGGCAATGCAAATTGCCATGACATTACAGTCATTTAGCCGACGCTTTTATCCAAAGCAACTTACAATAAGTGCATTTAACGTAGGAAATCGGGAGAAATGCTAGTCATCAGAGGTCATAAGTACATCTAAACAAGCATCTAAGAGCCATTAACTAGAGTTACAATGGCCATGTGTACTATTCAGAGAGGATTGCGGAATAGTTGCAATCACAGCATTGTAAGTTGTAAGATGGTGACAGATGTACTCTTAGCCCCCCCTCTTGGTTCAGGGATGGTCATTCTGTTTGGCCTCTTTGACTCTCCATTCAAACCAGTGTTCCTTCCTATCAAGGATGCATCCTTGATAGGAAGGAACACTGGTTTGGGAGCTAAGAGTACATCAGAACTATAATGGAATTAAGAAGTGCACGAAGTCATTTTAGATGAGTAATGAAATGTTTCTCCCACTAAACGTTTTGTCCAGATGAACCGATTCAACTTTCTGGAATTTCCTTACTTGGATTATTGAGCATGCATCAAGTCATCCTTCTCTATAGTTTCAACATCCTATCCAACAACCTATATCTAAGGCCTGTAGGAAAAAAAAAACTCCTGAAGAATGTGAAACAAATCAAAATTACATTAGGCGGTGTCAGCATCTCCCTTGAGTACAATTCTCTACAGAGATTACATCCAATTTTATACCTGGTGATCTGTATCTGGATGTGTCCTTTGGATAAGCAAAAAAAATAAAATAAAAAAGGATATTAATGCAATTTCTAAATGCACACATCTCAGATTTACCAGGTGTAAATGCAATCTGTAGTGTGCTCATGTTAGTAAGACAATACTGCCAAGGGGTAAAACTTTAATCCTTGCAGCCCACTTTGGCAGAATGACTGGCTGTTTCTGATGCCTCCCATGTCCTTAAAATGACCCCTTCCAAGAACATATTTGATATTGTTTTGTCTAACCACTATTTGTGATGACAGCAGTCTCACTTTCTATCTTTTCACTCAAATGTTTTCTCTGCATAGTGCACATGAAAAATCAGATCTACTCAACGTAGACACAACAGACAACAGGATACATACCAGGCGTAAATGCAAAGGAGGAGATTGGGTTGTTTATCTAGATAACATATCCAGATACAGATTATCAGGCATCAATTGTGTCTTAGTTATATTCTAGTTTTATAGCTTTCACAATACACCTGTCATCTACCGTCTATTTCACACTCCTTTTTCCATGTTCATGTACTACTGCGGTGGGAAGAATCTACCATCAGCGAGAAACTGGAGCAGGGCCAGGTCAATGGGTCGTTTCCAACGAGACTCCTTCTGTAGGGCAATGCCATAGCCAGTGGTAGCAAACACCTTCCCACTGCCAATGGTCACCAGCTTGCAGCCCTCGTCCTTGCCAGCCATGTAATTCAGCACGGCAGCATCATAGATAAAGGCATCCAGTTTTCTGATAGGAGAAATTTGGAAAATTGAACTCAATAATTTTACCTCAATGATTGTTACATATTTATTGTATAGTACCTGGGAAGTTAAAACTAATAGCCAGATTCAAAAACGTTGTACGTTACAAACAAATAGATTAATCTTACAAAGTGAGTCAAATCAACAGCTCTGAAAATGTTGCCTTTATCCTGCAAATATATCTTCATATTTGTTGGGTCATCAGCGTTATTCTAATATGCAATCATTTGTTCCTAGAAAATAATCTTGGAGAGCATCTATATTGAAAACGACTGTTATATCTCACCCCTTTAATAAAAGAGATTTGGCAATATTTTGGTCAAAACAATATTTTCGGATTCAAGATGAGAACCAATTACTTGTTCAGAAATTTGTCTTTTTTTTTTTTGGACAGTATTCATACACTACAAAAAGTTCAAGTTCATATTCAACTTTATTGTCATGTGTAGAATACAATGAAATTGTTGTGCTCTGGCTCTGCCCTAACACAAAGGACACATCATCCCAACCCCCCACTATATCTGGAGAAGTCAGACAGTCTTAAAATTATACAAAAATATTTTATCTTTTTTAAAGAATTATTTACTCATTAAGAACCGACTATGTAAGATTATTAATAATTTTTGACTTTTTCCCCCCTTTTCTCCCCAATTGTATCCAGCCAATTACCCCACTCTTCCGGGCCAGCCCAGTCACTGCTCCATCCCCTCTGCCGAACCGGGGAGGGCTGCAGACTACCACATGCCTCCTCTGATACATGTGGAGTAGCCAGCTGCTTCTTTTCACCTGACAATGAGAAGTTTCACCAGGAGGATGTAGTGCGTGGGAGGATCACGCTATTCCCCCCAGTCCCCGCCCCCCCCCCCGAACAGATGCCCTGACCGACCAGAGGAGGTGCTAGTGCAGCGACCAGGACACATACCCACATCTGGCTTCCCACCCGCAGACATTGTGTCTGTAGGTATGCCCGACCAAGCTGGAGGTAACACGGGGATTTGACCCAGCAATCCCCATGTTGGTAGGCAATGGAATACACCACCACACCATGATATGATTTAAGAACATTTAGCTTGTTTCAAGAAATCTTCTAAATTGAAATATTTTACTGCACTGGCAAATTATTTTATTTGCTTTGGGGATTTTCAATCTGAATTGGCTCTGTTTTTTTCCCCCAAAGCACCCTAAAATTTTAAGAGTGTATTGTCTCTTGGCAAAAGCCTACCCTGTTTTGAGGCTGTTAAGGGCATCCTCTACACCCTTCTGGTTGTATTTGACCATGTGGGAGTGCATCTCTGGGTAGTTGCTCCTTATGTTGCGTTCAGTGCTGCCATTTGGGACGGTACCAAAACGAAATGGTGGGTACTGCTCCTGTGGCTTTTGAAACTGTTGAGGAAGGTGGAATGTGAAAAACTGTAATGAAATCTGTGGTACTAGTTGCTCAAAACCACATCACAGCATCATTTTTGTCCCATACAATCCTTATACTCAAATATATATATCCTATTTTGGCATGTGAGTATTTTCATATTCAGTTATTTTCCACATCATCTTGTTCTGATCTACTGCCACCTTGAGAGCACCGAGTGATTTCCAAGTCCATATCAACATTTCTTATGAAAGTAATAGTCACAGCAATTCCCTTGATATTTATGATCTGTGAAGTTCACATTTTTCTACTGTTAGTTTCTCCAGAGCTTGTTAGTTATCTTGATAACCTCTCTGTTTGGTAATTTGCACAACTCGCTCTGTAATAAGAGGACACAATGATTAGAAATTAACTCTGTGCCCAGGTCAAGGTTTCCTGGGGGTTTGGAGATTGCTTTACTTTTCCCTAGTCTGCAAGGGAAAAAAAAAGCTTTTCATTTATCTGCACTTCCTGAGGCCCATCTCTGTATGCATTTAATCAGCTAAAGGTGGGTGGGCAGTTTGGGGAGGTGATTCAATTGTACTTTTTCATTAACCTTGTACAAAGGCTTCAGTGAAGGGATGATTTGAGGTGATCTTCATCTGTGTGTAAGGGGAAAATCTGTCATTTTGGGCTATCCCACAATGACAGCCTAATGTCAAGCCTGGAACAACCTTCAAATCTCAGTGTGTAAAAGTTGTCATACATACCGAATTAGTATGATTCTGTGTTCCTCCCTACCATAAATTAATGTTACAATGAAGCCTTGGCTTGGGAAAGAGCATCGACATGGCAACATTGCCCTACAAACATGTGTGTGCTACAATTGTTGAAACTATTAATGTGTGATCTTGCTCATGGATGACACTAACATCCATCCATCCATCTATTATCCAAACCACTTATCCTGTTCTCAAGGTCACGGGGATGCTGGAGCCTGTCCCAGCAGTCATTGGGCAGCAGGTGGGGAGACACCCTGGACAGGCTGACAGGCCATCACAGGGCTCACACGCACACACACACACACACACACACACACACACACACACACACACACACACACACACACACACACACACACACACACACACACACACACACACACACACACACACATTCATACCTAGGGACAATTTAGTAAGGCCGATTCACCTGACCTACATGTCTTTGGACTGTGGGAGGAAACAGGAGCACCCGGAGGAAACCCGCGAAGACATGGGGAGAACATACAAACTCCACACAGAAGGTGACCTGGGATGACCCCCAAGGTTGGATTACCCTGGGGCTCGAACCCAGGACCTTCTTGCCAGGACCTTCTTGCTGTGAGGCAACTATGCTAACCGCTATGCCTGCGTGCCACCGATGACACTAATATGCTCAATTTAAAGGGATTTTCAACATTATCACTATAGTTATGTTGCAGGGATAATACTCCATCAGCAGTCATAATACTGAGCAGTATTGTGTGTTTTTGAAATGCTGCCAAAATTGAGCAAGAAAAATGTTTGTCAGTGACATCACCGGCAGAGAATTTGTTAATAGCTGTCTTTACATGGGGTTCACTACAACAACTGTGTGTAATGTTATTCACATTTTTCTCATAAAATGTAGTCTATTTCAATGTAGCCCACCGAAGGTAGCAGCAAACCAGGAAGTAAAGGTATTTTTTTTTGTCTTTTTTTTTTTAATGTTTCCCCCTTTTTTTGCCCCAGTTGTACTTAGCCAATTACTCCACTCTTACCCACATCCGGCTTCCCACCCGCAGACACGGCCAATTGTGTCTGTAGAGTCGCCCGACCAAGCCGTAGGTAACACTGGGATTCGATCCTTCTAGTTTTTACATTTTTAAATTTTTCTAGTTTTTACATTCACAGGTTGTCTGCCAATGATGTCACTGGCTGGCATTTTTTTGCACAATTTCGGTATTGTTTCTGAGACACACAGAAGACTGCTCACTATCCAACTTACTATATAGAGATGATGCTGAAAGTTTTGATTGTTTTCCGTTAAGGTCCCTCACCAAAACTGGATATTAAATAGTGAAATTTAACACTGCTATAAACTATACGATCAAGTTTTATTTTTGGTTGAACCAATTGCTATTATTGTATTTTATTTTGTGTTTATTATGTATGTGTATATCAGCAGTAGAAAGCCCTTCATCACACGACAGTGACAGAGTTGGGCTGGAGCTTTTCCAATTTAGTGCCTATTGGTAAAAAGGGTTAGGGCTGTGGTGCACACAATCTGAATGAGGAAGGAGAGAGACATAGCTGACATGATATGTTACCACACCACAAGGTCTTGTCCATGGTATCCATGTATAAAGTCATAGCTCATAAGCAAATTGTCCAATTGCAGAAGTGAAGTAATCATCTGTCAGGGCTTTGATGTGTCCTTAGAATATCTGCAGTTGTCCCAATCACATTCTCCTCCAAAACACTTTGACTCAAGGTCACTTTGCGTGGGTTTATCTTAAGTTTCATTTTATTTCTTAACCTGAGGAGTTGAGCACATTTGGACAAACTGTTCCTCATTTCTCTTCTCCCTCTACAAGCCTTAAATCTGTTTAACTATTAATCTATGGACTTACTGTCAAAAAGTCTGTCTGTCACTCTCTGTTTCCTTCACAATTTCTCTCTCCACAAAGTAGGCTAGTGTGGAGAGAATAGAAAATGAGTTGGCTGGAACTGTAATGAGCAGTGGACAGCTTGGTCTTTCCCTCAAATGCCTCTTTAATCCCTCAGTGCCTCAAAGCAAAGAGTCTAGAAATCATTCCCTTTGCTGAAGATTTTACACGGATTTCCTTGTCGATACTGTTTTAAAGCATATCCTTTGGCCAGACAAATATGCAAAATAGTGGAAAGTATAATTACCAACTTGATTAGAAAAATCCACTTGTGTTTCATTGCAAAGGCTTTTCACAGATATCTCCCGCTAAACTGCTCTTGGTTTATAAAGTACTGAATGGTTTAGGTCCGAAATACTCTTCTGATATTCTGCTGCACTATGAACCATTCAGATCATCTGGGACAGGTCTGCTTTCTGCTCCCAAAGTCTCAAAACTAAACATGGAGAGGCAGCTTTCAATTTCTATGCACTGGAACAAACTCTCAGAAAAGTGTAGGTCTGCTGCAACTCTGTTCTTTTAAATCAAGGCTGAAGCATTTCCTCTTTTTCTGCTTCTTATGATTAAATAAAATGTTAAGCTTTTGATTATCATCTTACACTACACTGTAACTTTTATTCTATCTTTTCATTTGTTTTCAAAATGTATTTTTATTGCCTTATGTTGCTTTTCTTAATGCCATTTATGTTTTATGTTAAAGCAGTTTGAATTGTCTTGATGGTGAAATGTGCTATACAAATAAATTAGCCTTGCCTTGTCTAAAGACACTAGGGATGTAGTTTAGTTTCTCCACGTAGGTGGTGAACCCTGTTTTGTGTTCTGTGTGAGTGTGAAGTCACTGCCATGACATTGTGACTCCTCCACAGGGCTTTTTGTCTTTTCTTGTAGCCGTGCCACATTTTGTTTGCATAACCAAAATAGACCACGCCATGTTATGTTAGCCGGAGATCAAATACTGCAGCATGGCTATCAAACACACACAAACATGATAATGACTGGGGTGGGTGTTACCGATAGGAACGACCCCTCCAACCTTTTTGTCACTCAGTCCAGACACGGTATCAATGTATTGCTCCTGGATCATGAATGCAGCCAGGTTGGCTGTGTAGGAAGCCAGGAAGATGACAGCAAAGAAGGCCCAGACGAGAACCATGATCTTGCTGGTGGTGCCCTTTGGATTCTCTATGGGTACAGAGTTGTTGAAGACAATTCCCCACAGCAGCCACACAGACTTCCCTATGGTGAAGGTGGGGCCTCCGGGATCTACAAAGGTTGTTAAAGGTAGAGCAAATCAAGCTATTGTATGCCAGAGAGATAGTGCCCACTTACCTGTCGCTAGGCAGATCTAGTTTTAACCTTTCCTTTACCTGAAGAAACTCGACAGAGCATGCAGGTGCTCTTCCAGCAACACCTTACTACACATTCACACAGTTAACTTATAGTTAATTGACAACCAGGTTAAGTTTGCCCATACTAGGAATGTCTTGGAAGGACCAAACAAAAACATAAATGCAATTGAAAAGAAAAAAAAAGAACACATAACATTATATAAACAAAGTAGCTGGTTAAGATTTTTTAAATGCATAAATATCGATCTGCAAGCAATGACCAGCGTTGGATTAGATGGATAGATTGAATTAACAGGCATTTTTGAGGGCTTTCCATCCCACCCATCTATCCTCAAGCATGCTCATTTTGAAATTTTCATACAACAAACCACATTTCTTTTCAACTGCCACATGGTGACTGATAGTTATAATGATCAATTTAGTTATGTACATATATTTTTATTTGCACTCTGTTTGGGCCCCCTTGTAACATTTAGACCCACAGGCAGCTGCCTAATTTGCCTACGCATAAATCCAAGTCTAGCGGTGACTGCTATCTTTCTGTGCACATTACAAAAAAGGGAAAACCAATAGTCATAAATCGGCATTATCTGCACATAATGACAGTCTACTGTGCAGTCATCAGATGCTGAGCATTGCACTTCTATCAGACAAATTGCACTGATAAAAAAAGTGTGATAGTTACGGCAATATGACACACTGTCATTTAAAGCTGCTACAGTGACCTTGTGCATCTATATTCACCCTCTGATAGCTTGCACATTATTTCTGAAGAGAGTGAAGGATTGAGATTGCACAGGAACTTTGGAAAAATATATGTTTGTAAGATATTCAAAAATGAGGTAATGTATCTCTAATTGTGGCTTTATTGTGGTTTGAGTGCCTTAAATTGTTTCGTCAGATTTAATGTGGATTCGACTTGGAGACAAGCATTTGGAATCATTATATTGTAATATCTAATCTTCTCGCTGATGATCTCATTTGCATATGTCTGTCTTATAGAGGCATCAAAAATAAATTGAGACCCATAAATAATCAGGAAAAAACTTGTAACCCTGGGCGTCTGGTTCCTTGCTCTGGGTCACTTCAGTAGTTGTAGAGAGGTAGACAACACTGAAATTTTATTCCCATTCACTGACTGGTCACCCCCACCCACTGTGACATATGAGGAGGGAGTGATTAACAGATAGAGATGGGGTTGGTGGCAGTGGTGGTGACATGGTTGGGACTCACCTTTGGCGCTGACCAGGCTACGGTTGTACCCCACTGGACTGCAGTATTCAAAGACAAACACTGTAATTGCCACCACAGTCAGGCACATCACAAACATCATCACCCACACTGCAGGACTGTAGGGCTCTGCACAGGGAGGACAAAATGGCAGCTAAAAATTAAATAACTGGCAAAATAATCTAGGATTAAAAAAAACAACAAACAAACTGTAAAAACAGTTGAGTGTTGCAATAGTTCAGCTGAGACTTCCTAAACATACTCTGTCAGATAGTTTATCATGTTCACCTGCTGTGTCAGTTCATGATTTCGGAAGTGGAAACTTTCCATTAGCTCTGAGTTCATGGGTTGTGACATGACTGTTCTGTTTTGTGGTGGACGGTAAGTGTAATTAGATTGTAGCTTTAGTCTAATAGCATCTTTTGTAGTAATTTAATAATATTTCTGAGGAAAATGTTTATACTACCAACTGTCTTGTCTTTTCCTGTCACTTTTGCATTACCTGTTTGGACCCTTTACCTTTAAGGCAGCTAAATCATTAGCCTCCGTGGTTTCATGATGTTAATGTTTGCCTGGCTACCTAGCAACAGAGTTCTCACGACTTTACCACTTGAATGTTGCGCGCTTGACTTCACAAATCATAGCTATGGACTCACAAGCCCAATTTCAAGGAAATATTATACCTGGAAAAACAGGTGAATGTAATAAACTGCCTGGCAGAATAGAAAACCAGCAGTACTGGTGGTCTTTGAAGAGCGGAGTTGGGAACCACAGTTCTATAACACGCCTTGATAGCTTGATATTTTCTGCTTTTCCCTTTTCAAAAAAACTGTGTTGCCTGTTTTTTGTTTACTTTTTTTGGAGGTAAGTCAAATTTTAGCCTAAGGGGAGTCATGTGTTTTTTACTCATAAGGACACAGGGATGTTGCTCACCTAGAAAGGCAGAGGGAGAGACGGTTCCGTTACTCCGGGCCACCATTACACTGATTCCCGTCTCCACAAAGGGTACCGAGAAGTCGATAATCTCAGAACGCTCTTCGTTTATGGTCAGTGAACCAATGGCCATGTCCGCCCGTTTGTAGAACACCTGTGGAGGGTAAACAGTTAATAGAGATATTTTTGGGGTTGGTGAGAGTACAGAGGGCATGTGTTTCCTAGCACTGCCATAAATCGGACACTGTGTGGTGGGGGGCTTGATAAAGGAAGGCTACAGCTACCCTTTAAGATAAATCTCATCCATCAGCAACATCGACACACAAGGCCTCTGGCCATGACAGTGATATACTGTCTCATTCATACTACTGACAGTACACTGCCATCTTATCTTACCAAAAGGACCCAAATCAAATGCCTATTCCAATGTTATATTTTCATTACTACATTGTAAGGGATTATCCACCACCAATCCCCTCATTCATTTCTAGGTAAAGCAGCATATGGTACAATACCTATTTCATAATGCCATTGCTGACAAAGCATTTTAAGTAGAAAATGGGCATGAAACTAATCACTGCAAATCAAAGGTCACTTGGAGTCCAGTCAAAGAGGAAGCCATGCTATTTTCTCTCGGGTTTGGTCCTCCCCACCCCTACCAGTATAGTTCCTGCTATTAATATCCCCGTGACATCTTTCCTGATACTGTTTATCATACTGCTGGAGAGCTGGTAGATTTATACAGTCCAAGCACTCTGCCTCTTGCAAAATATTAGCCGTCCTATGGCTATTTATGCTCCATTGAACACATTTGCTTCCCTGCTCCTTAAAAAATAACAGCTAATGTTGTAACCTCCAGAGGGCCAGGGAGAGAAACTGATTCATCTCATGGTGGTGATTATTCATGAGGACATTTACCATTGGCCTTTGACCTGGCAGGCCCACATTGGACTAGCTGATGATACGTATTGATAAATAACTGACCTCATTCGCAAGCTTGACAATACTAACATAGTCTTTCTGAATAAGTCGGAGCTTGTGTCACATGCAACTAGGTCCTGGTAGCTACTGAGGTCTTTGATGTTAAAAGAATTCTCATTCTCACCTCTCCAATCATTCCGTTCCAAATTCCTCTGACCAGCTTGCCGTGTTTGCCATTGGTGACGAGGTAGAGGTCGTAGGAAAACTTAATGGTGCGGGACAGCTTCTTTAGGATGTCTATACAGAAGCCCTTACAGCACAACTTTGTGTAGGGCTCAGTGTGACCTACAATACTAAAGATAGAGAAAAAAATAAACATTAAATGAGATTACTGAACATTTCACCAGTGCAATCCCTGAAGAGACAGTTGGCATGATCTCTAGAGATTTGATTGTTTCAGAAATAAGGTTTCATTTGAAAGGTGATGCAATGTCTCTCGTCATGAGTTGACAATGCAAATATTGGTTTCTTTAACATTGCTGCTTCCTATTGGTAAAGGATCCACCGGTTTTGATCATTATAGATGAACCCATTCATCTTTCAATTTGAGCTGTCAATTGAGGGCAAAATGGCTACTGCTTGTCTTCACAGGATCATTTGGACAACAATAAGACTGTCAATTTGTATAGAGTGTATAAATATCATAATAGGTAATAGAAGATAAGATACATTCAATGAACAATGAACTTTTTGATTCACAAAAGTCATCTGCTAATGTTTAGGTGTGTAGAATTGATAAATACATGATGTAGTAATCAACGCACAGAAGGAAGGGGTCACCTTCAATGGTTTGACCACAAGCTCATGGCAACACTTGCACAATGTCATATCACGCCCTAAAATGTGCCTCAACCTTCAATATCCTCTGTGATACAATGTGAAATGAGTCAAAGAAAAATGTCAGGGTCATACTGTACCACCACACCAATGGGTAACAGTAGGCTAAAAAGGACAGAGAGGGCAGAGGAGAGAAAAAAGAGGGGAAAGGAAAACGATGAAATCAGTGAAAAGTAAGCGAGACTGCTTCCTCCTTGACTCTGAAGTGGTGGCTGTGACGTCAGGGGAGAAGTGATGTGATCCGGTAGAACCGGAATCATCCATGCTGGCTTGTGTATTATGTCACAACTACAACAGATGGACAAACAGCTGGGCAGTCCACAACAAATCTGATAAAAATAAATCCTAAAACAAACAATGGCAGGGAGGAGCAAAACACAATGCAGAAATATTGGTCTGGTTGATGGCAACTCAGCATTTCCGGTAGACCTGTATGCATTTGCTCTGTGGTCAATGTCCTGTCTCATACTATACACATTCCTCCATCTTACCCAACAACAAAACAGTAAGACCCAAATTTGGATGCAGAGTCCACTTTAGTATGCAAAACCCTTTAAATAGGAACACACACCAATTCCACTATGGTTGGTCTCATGCACCAACCACTATATGTACATACTATGAGTTTCAAGCTAGAGAATATACTCCTGAAACAACTTTTGAGTGATAGTGGAAAAAAATAGATTCTTGTCCAATGTATGTACTGGCCAACCTATATTGTGGCATTGGTATTATGAAAGAGAATGCAAAGGCAACTAGTCCATCTCAAATGAAGGACGCTGAAGGTGGAGTGAGGGACAAAAATCAATTCCTGTTACTTAACAAAAGGATTACCTGGAATGTGGGGATGAGAACGCCCTTCTCTTTCACATTAGTTCAGGATAAGTAAGGGGAAATAATGTCTAGTGCTCCACATCACAGTACATACCCACATTTTAAAGAGCAACCAAAACCTGTAATCTGATTTAACTTTTCATAACTAAAAACCTTGAACAAAAAAACATTCAGCAACATTTTTTTATTTGTAAGTGACAAAAAAGTGTTTTATTATATCGTTACCCATAACTGTTATTGGACTGTTATTATTACCCATAACTCTATTGTCTTAAGAGCTGTGATGGAGTAGTCTAGTCCTCCTTAATATTCATGACCTGAATTATTTTTTTCTCCCCAGTTGTACTTGGCCAATTACCCCACTGTTCCGAGTTGTGCCAGTCACTGCTCCACCCCCTCTACCAATCCAGGGAGGGCTGCAGACAACTACATGAGTGGAGTCGCCAGCTACTTCTTTTCACCTGACAGTGAGGAGTTTTGCCAGAGAGATGTAGCGTGTCGGCAGATCACACTATTCCCCCAGTTCCCCCTTCCCCCCGCACAGGCACCCCAACCGACCAAAGGAGGCACTAGTGCAGCGACCAGGACAAATACCCCCATCCAGTTTCCCACCTGCAGACATGGCCAATTGTGTCTGTAGGGACACCCGACCAAGCCGGAGGTAACACGGGGATTTGTACTGCCTATACCCGTATTGGTAGGCAATGGAATAGACCGCTACACAACCAGGACGCCCTCATGACCTGACCTTTGAGTGACAAATACAAGCAACGGTTGGCAGTAAGGGTGGGTGTGGTTTCTTATTTTGATGATTTAATCTGATTTGCTGTATGTAAATGAGTGTGTCTGATGACATCATGAGTATCGGAAAAAAGATCGGCTAAGAAAAGCTGAACTAAGGGGGTGCCTCTTTTAAAAAGATCAAAATAGCAAAACTAAATTCTACCTTTTATAGTTATATTTTGTTCACAAAGCAAGAGAAGCAAGATTGAGATGGCTTGGACATGTGTGGAGGAGAGATGCTGGGTATACTGGGAGAAGGATGCTGAATATAGAGCTGCCGGGGAAGAAGAAAAGAGGAAGGCCAAAGAGGAGGTTTATGAATGTGGTGAGGGAGGACATGCAGGTGGCTGGTGTGACAGAGGAAGATGCAGAAGACAGGAAGAAATGGAAATGGATGTTCCGGGTGCCCCCTAATGGGAACAGCTGAAAGTAGTAGTAATAGATACTTATATATTTTGTTCATTAGAAAGAAAATGTAATCAATGATTAGAGTAATAAGTAATGTTAGAAAATATTAGTCCGACTTTTGAGATAATTATTTTTCTCTGGCAGTTTTTGATGTGACAGGAATGGATGGGCTGCGAGGGAGTGCAACACAGTTGATTAGTCAGATTTAAAACCTATAACATTGCCATTTGGTCTGAGTTTTGATGGTAGAGATTCTAACTGGCTGAGCAACCAGAATGCCCACAATACATCATTTTAGACAAAGGAAATCATACTTTGTTTTTAAAGAGTTCTCCCAGCAAACATTAAGACAAGAAAGGAACGTATCTGAAATGAAAGTATTTGGTGGCAAAAGAAGGTACAGTCACATTGTGGCCGTAGTTCATGAGGTGGGCAGTGCACAGACATCTGGTGTGAAACTAGTGAGCCATGGACTGGATGCATAGAGCACTAATGACACATCACACCTACTCTCCCCCAGACCATGAGTCTAATGGACTATTGCTCCCATCCTCCTCACATACCTATACCTGCTTCCACACATACAGAAGGATTAGGGAGGAGGCAGGGAGGCAATGAGACGAACAGTCTGGGTAGTGAGCAGGCAACACAGCGCAGCAACAAAAGGAAAGAAATTAACACTTTGGAGGAATGCAGACTCCTTTCTCAGATGCCACATGAGAGCCTGAGTTTACGCAGAGGTCCCACCGTCCCCCAGCTCACCAGCTGCCAGAGTTTACAGCCAGTTTTGATTGGAATGGGTGTTTGTAAATAGATCTCTTTATTTTGCATGTGTGTGTGTATGGTGTGTGTGCATGTGTGTAAAGAGTTGATTTATTCAAAGCATTGATGTTATGGAGCTACTCAATATGCTCAGATGCTAATGTAGTGTTACACATGCCAGTCACGTGGCTATACTTGTTTTCTGTGTGTTTATGTGAATGTGAGTGGTTGGGAAATGAGATGGATGCATAGTTGATAGTGTGTACATGTTTGCCTAGATGTCTAAATGTTTTCGTAGCGGTTAAATGTGTCTGCCCAGCAATGTTGTGTGACAAAAAGGCTGTGAGCATTGTCACAATGAATAGCTGAGGAAGCCATTATCCTGTCTCAGTGAAGGTCTACAATCGGAATAAAGTGTAATTGGACTATGGAGCAGTTTGTTGGTCCTCCAGACTAATGGCTCTGGAGATGTCGTCAACTGCTGCACTCAGTCTCAGTCCAAACCAAATACATTTATGATCCAACTCCCATTGAACACTGCTGATGTATTACAGCATCATTCCTCCAGGTCAATATCATCCTTCACAAGTGCATTACCTCTGTATTAATCTCTACACCAATGAGAGAGACCCGCAGATATGGGGGAACAGTCTGTCTGCAATACACAGCTAATGAGACAGAGCTCTTATTTGAAGACTGGGCAGTTCGCTGCTTCTGGCTGCTTAAGGTAGGCTGAACCCAGCATCAGCAACCATTGGTTACATGTCTCTGCAGCGAAATCAGTGAGCTGCACAGATGGTCCTTTAGGCAGGCTGACTCTGTCTGAAGTCCTGAGAGATTGCAATAGAGAAACTGCAAGGATAATAACTCCTGGGGTTTCTTTACAATACAGGTAGCAATAACGGGGGTGTTATAGGTGGTTCTGTGGTTTGAAGAAGGTACATCTGGCCACTCAAAGGGAAAGAATTACAATTTTTGACATTATATATATATATATATATATATATATATATATATATATATATATATATACACTACCGTTCAAAAGTTTGGGATCACCCAAACAATTTTGTGTTTTCCATGAAAAGTCACACTTATTCACCACCATATGTTGTGAAATGAATAGAAAATAGAGTCAAGACATTGACAAGTTTAGAAATAATGATTTGTATTTGAAATAAGATTTTTTTTACATCAAACTTTGCTTTCGTCAAAGAATCCTCCATTTGCAGCAATTACAGCATTGCAGACCTTTGGCATTCTAGCTGTTAATTTGTTGAGGTAATCTGGAGAAATTGCACCCCACGCTTCCAGAAGCAGCTCCCACAAGTTGGATTGGTTGGATGGGCACTTCTTGCGTACCATACGGTCAAGCTGCTCCCACAACAGCTCAATGGGGTTCAGATCTGGTGACTGCGCTGGCCACTCCATTACCGATAGAATACCAGCTGCCTGCTTCTGCTCTAAATAGTTCTTGCACAATTTGGAGGTGTGTTTAGGGTCATTGTCCTGTTGTAGGATGAAATTGGCTCCAATCAAGCGCAGTCCACTGGGTATGGCATGGCGTTGCAAAATGGAGTGATAGCCTTCCTTATTCAGAATCCCTTTTACCCTGTACAAATCTCCCACCTTACCAGCACCAAAGCAACCCCAGACCATCACATTACCTCCACCATGCTTAACAGATGGCGTCAGGCATTCTTCCAGCATCTTTTCATTTGTTCTGCATCTCACAAACGTTCTTCTTTGTGATCCAAACACCTCAAACTTGGATTCATCCGTCCACAACACTTTTTTCCAGTCTTCCTCTGTCCAATGTCTGTGTTCTTTTGCCCATCTTAATCTTTTTCTTTTATTGGTCAGTCTCAGATATGGCTTTTTCTTTGCCACTCTGCCCTGAAGCCCAGAATCCCGCAGCCGCCTCTTCACTGTAGATGTTGACACTGGTGTTTTGCGGGTACTATTTAATGAAGATGCCAGTTGGGGACCTGTGAGGCGTCTGTTTCTCAAACTAGAGACTCTAATGTACTTATCTTCTTGCTCAGTTGTGCAACGCGGCCTCCCACTTCTTTTTCTACTCTGGTTAGAGCCTGTTTGTGCTGTCCTCTGAAGGGAGTAGTACACACCGGTGTAGGAAATCTTCAATTTCTTAGCAATTTCTCGCATGGAATAGCCTTCATTTCTAAGAACAAGAATAGACTGTCGAGTTTCAGATGAAAGTTCTCTTTTTCTGGCCATTTTGAGCGTTTAATTGACCCCACAAATGTGATGCTCCAGAAACTCAATCTGCTCAAAGGAAGGTCAGTTTTGTAGCTTCTGTAACGAGCTAAACTGTTTTCGGATGTGTGAACATGATTGCACAAGGGTTTTCTAATCATCAATTAGCCTTCTGAGCCAATGAGCAAACACATTGTACCATTAGAACACTGGAGTGATAGTTGCTTGAAATGGGCCTCTATACACCTATGTAGATATTGCACCAAAAACCAGACATTTTGCAGCTAGAATAGTCATTTACCACATTAGCAATGTATAGAGTGTAATTCTTTAAAGTTAAGACTAGTTTAAAGTTATCTTCATTGAACAGTACAGTGCTTTTCCTTCAAAAATATGGACATTTCAATGTGATCCCAAACTTTTGAACGGTAGTGTATATATATGTATGTATGTATGTATGTATGTATGTATGTATGTATGTATGTATGTATGTATGTATGTATGTATGTATGTATGTATGTATGTATGTATGTATGTATATGTGTCAAGTGTCCTGGCTCATAGTCAATTATGTAAATATAAGTTGTGGTTATTATTATTGTAATGTGACTCTTAAGAGTGGGTTTTATATGTTGCGGGGGGTCTATCTGTGCTTATGGACTGTGACTGTATGTGGATTCGCTGTGAGAGACTTTCTTGTAACTGAGAGTGAACACTGGACAGGGATAGGTTGCTTCCCTTCATAAAAGGAGCAGTATGACGAACGAGGGGGGAGGAGCATACCGGCGGGGAGCTGTGATGCGGAAGCCGGACGGACGAGAGTGGTGGGACCGGCGCCGAGAGAGCGATTGCAACGCGAGCTAAGTATTTAATTTAGGAACGTTGGCGCTGCATTCCCATCTACTTAATGTTGTAATCGCTGCTCTAAAAGCGGCCGATTGTCGTCCTGATTGCTGTGTATTGACCGTAGCCTACTGCCGAGGAGACCGGTGTTCATCAGACATGCGCTACATCCGGGAAGTGGAACGAGGAGACGAGCGACGGGTGACCATTCTGTGCACAACGCTCTTGACTCGTCCTGATAAAGGGAAGTTGTATTTCCATTCTGTTGGTGTTGTCCCATTGCTAGTTTTCATCCTCGGCTCGGTGAGGCCGTGAAACTGAGCCCTGTTGTTGTGCGTCCTCCGTAGCTGGGGGTGGAGCCTCGAGTGACTACACTCACACTGAAGTGCCAGCTGGGTGTGTTCGGCCTGATCAAGACGGCACCATTCCATTTACGCCCTGGAACGTGATGTCACCAGCCTAGATTGGGTGACTGTGGACTCTGTGTCTGCTTTTAGTCTTCTGGACAGTGGGTTGACTCTCCTCCTTTTTGTTGTGGCCAGTACATTGGCCTGATTACTTCCCCCACCCCCCCTTGTGGTGTGGAGTAGATGCACTGCTGTATAAGTGGGATGAATTTGCGGTTTCCAGATTGATGTGTTTTAACTTAAGATGTGCCCTGTGTTATTTGTGCCTTGTATGAATACATTATTAGTAATAATTTATAAGTGTTCTTGCGTGTTGCCTGTGTATTGGGTGGATCTGGTTATTGTGGTGTGGGAAGTAGCCCTCGGTCGCGACATTATTTTGGCGTTGTTGGCAGGATCCACCTTAACACAGACAACATGGAAGGTGAGGCACCACAGGGTGATGAGGGCGCTAGAGAAGCCCATAATGTACTTATGATGCCGTGGTTTTTGGGTGGGCCTTGGGTGCCTAAATTTGGAGACAAAGACAAACAAACAGGCTTAACAGATTGGCGAAACCAAATGGAAACATTCATCCGTGCCCAAAATCTCAACCAAGCCCAATAAGTGGATTTTGTGCTGAGTGCTCTTGAAGGAGAAGCCAGGAGGGAGATCATATTGCTCACTGCTGGAGACCGCGACAGCCCATCAAAGATGGTGTTTATGGGGAACAAGTCACTGTGGCTGAGCTGCGGGTCCGTTTTTTCACCTGTAGGCAACAGGCTGGGGAGGAGGTGGGGGCATTTATCTTGCAACTTTGTGAGTGTCTTTCCAGGGGGCGTAGTAAGGAGCAAGGTGATGACGACGACGAGATGTTGCGGTTCCAGTTGGTGGCAGGGCTTCGTCCAGGGCCCCTGCAGACTGAGTTCCAGAAATTATTGTGAAGGAGTGCCACCATGACGTTTGCAGAGGTTTGCAAGGAGGCCAAGGCTGTGGAACAAGAGCAGAGTCACCCAGCCACGGAGGCCAGCTCAAGACGGACTTATGTGCATCCCCCAGCCCCCCCATCAGCCAAAACCACAGAGGAATGGCAACAGATCCGAGAGACTCTGAAGGCGGAGGTACTGTCTGAGGTGAAGGAACAGATGTCTACACTCAAGGAGAACATCCTAGGGGAAATCCGGCAACAGTTTCGGGAACACCAGCCTCCCCAATCGCAGATGGAGCCGCGCGGTGTAAGGAATCGTGGCTGGTGGGAGGCCAGGGACCCGCCATCCCAACGACGGCGACAGCGCGCAACGAGATGGGATGACCAGGGGCGACCCATATGCCTGCGTTGCAACCGGCCGGGACCCATGCAACGAGAGTGCTCACAACGGCAGGCCCCACCCCTGGATTTTTCACCCCCTCAGCCACTGTCGGGCAGGTGGCTGAGGAGGGAATCCAGACAGAAGCCCCCCTTAAACCTGCATTGATTGGACAGTGCCCCGAAGTTGAAGTCACTGTGCAGGAAAAACATCCCCTGCATCCTCGACACAGGCTCACAGGTGACCTTATTTAGCCAGTCTTTGTGTCGCCAGTATGTGCAAAAGGAGCCAGTCCATGAAGCCGGGGAGATACCCTGGCTGACCTTAAAAGCTGCCAATAGGTTGAGCCTACCCTACATTGGTTATGCCATTTTGGACTTTCAGATAGGGGGAGTCATGGTGCCTGCAAAGGGGGCCATTGTAGTGGAGGATGGCTGTCTCCAGTCAGATTACGGCATCCTCAGCATGAACGTGATCAACCATTGCTGGGAGGCCCTCTTCCAGGATGGCCACCCTGGTCTGGTGGCGTTCAAATCCACCATCCCGCAACGAGCCTGGGAGGCATGGGAGAAGGCCTTCCAGGTGTGCCGACGTGTGCAAGTGGTCAGTCCTATGATAGAGTTCCAGGAGACTGCCCGGCTGTACCCACCAGAGTCCATCCTGCTACCCCCCCCACACAGAGATGATGTTGTGGGCATTCGTACCACAAGCCACTGGCCACCCTAACTGCTGTGTGATGGTGGAAGACCTGGGGGGCGAGACAAGAGAGTGGAGGGTAGGTCGGGCTGCAGTGGAGATGAAAGCAGGTAAGCTGCCTCTCCGTGTTTGCAACCCACACCCCTATCCTGTGGAATTGCTCTCCCGCAAGCCACTGGCCCAAGTTACAAAGATAAATCCCTCCGATGTCCGGGACCAGAAGCAGCTGGTATTGCGGCTTATAAGTGACTCCGAAGTTGAGGTTGACGTACATCCAGTGGGCACTGAGAGTGACTGTGGCCACCCTGCTGTTTCCCTCCAGAGAGAGGGACTGACCACGGACCAGCAAGAACAGCTGACCAACCTGCTCCAGAAATGGACCTGCATCTTTGCCGCCCATGAGGAGGATTATGGATGGACCAGCGTGGTGATGCATCAGATCCTGACAGGTGATGCTCACCCAATACTCGAACGCTACAGGCCAATCCCCCCTAACCTGTATGTAGAACTGCGCACCCTGCTTCAGGGGATGTTGGCAAGTGGAGTTGTCATTGAGAGTTCCAGCCCCTGGGCTGCCCCCGTGGTTCTGGTGAAGAAGAAAGATGGTGCTTGGCGGTTTTGTGTTGATTATAGAAAACTTAATGCTGTCACTCACAAAGATGCATCCCCCCTCCCTCGTATCGAGGAATCGCTCACTGGATTAAAGAGAGCCATGTGGTATTCGACCCTTGACCTGGCCAGTGGCTATTGGCAGGTTGAGGTCGACCCACTGGATAAAGAGAAGACCGCCTTTGTAACACCTATGGGCCTTTACCAGTGGGAGCGGATGCCATTCGGACTTTGTAATGCACCTGCTACCTTCAAGCGCCTTATGCATAGGTGTCTGCGGGGGCAGGTCCATGACTTTCTTTTAATCTATTTAGACGATGTAATTATATCCTCCCCTGATTTCAATAGCCACCTGGCTCACCTTGAACAAGTGTTTGAATGGCTCCACCACCATGGCCTTAAACTGCGGCCCCAAAAGTGCTGGCTCTTTCGACGGGAGGTGACATATCTTTTTTTTTTTTATTTATTTCTGATTTTTCCCTTTTTTCTCCCAATTTAGTGGCCAATTGATCCCTATTTTAATTCAAACACCCACCCTCGTATTGCATGCGTTCGCCAACTGCATCTCTCCGGCCGGCAGTCTCGAAGGAGACGCCTCCCCAGTTTCGTGACAAGGCGAATCCAAGCCGAACCACTGTTTTTCCGACACACACAGAGACGCATTCACGTGACGAACACAAGCCGACTCCGCCCCCCTCCCGAAGACAGCATTGCCAATGATTGCTGCTTCATCGAGTCCGGCCATAGTCGGATCTGACGAGACCGGGGCGCGAACCCCAGTCCCCAGTGGGCAACTGCATCGACACCAAGCCGATGCTTAGACCGCTACGCCACCGCGGACGGAGGTGACATATCTTGGCCATGTCGTGAGTCAGGAGGGAGTGGCAGTGGATCCAGAGAAGACATCAGCAGTGCAGGAGTGGCCTGTCCCCACCACAGTAAGAGACACACGCGCTTTCTTAGGCTTTGCAGGATATTATAGTTGCTTCATCCCAGGGTTATCCCAAGATTGCGCTGCCACTGAACAACCTGCTCCAGGGGACCGGAGGCAAGAAGACCGCAGCCATCACCTGGACACCAGCCTGCCAAGCTGCTTTTGAAAGACTCAAATGGGCTCTCCTCCAGGCACCAGTCCTAGCGTATGCCGATTTCAAAGCCCCTTTTTGCCTCTACACGGATGCTAGCTTCCAAGGCTTGGGTGCAGTGTTGGCACAGGTACAAGAGGGAAAGGAGCGAGTGATTGCCTATGCAAGCCGCAGCCTCCATCCGGCAGAAAGGAATGACCGGAACTATAGTTCTTTCAAGCTGGAGCTGCTGGCATTAAAATGGGCGGTCACAGAGAAATTCAAAGACTACCTCTGGGGGGCGTCCTTCAAGGTATTCACCGATAACCGCCCACTGACCCATCTTCAGATGGCGAAACTGGGGGCAACCGAGCAGCGTTGGGTTGCCCAGTTGGCTAATTTCAATTTTGAAATCTGCTATAGGCTGGGGTGCTCCAACCAAAATGCTGATGCCTTGTCTCGGATGTCCTTAGAGGTGGCTAGCAACCTGGTGGGAGCAGGTGCCCTACCACAACCCTCAGGCACAGATGACTCCAGGGTTCCCTCAGAGGGACACGGTCCTCAGGCTGATTGGTTGACCCTTCAGGAAGGCAGCGGGCAAGCAGCGGCAACAGGTGGACCCGCAGTCCCTTTCAGCCAGTGGGCGGAAGCTACTGCGGGAGTGGGAACGCCTACAAGTGTGTGAGGGCATCCTTGTCCAGGCAAGCCAGGACCCCATAACTGGACAACTCTGGATGCCACCTGTGGTGCCAGCAAGAGAACAGCAGAAGGTGTGGGAGTCCTACCACCAGGCCTTTGGCCATGCACGGGGCCAGAGAATGGTGCAGGCTCTCAGAGGACGGGTCTACTGGGATGGCATGGCTCGAGACTCTGGGAAATGGTCGGCTGAGTGCTGGCAGTGCATGGACGTGCAGAACAGGAGGTTAGGGCCCCCCTACAACTGGTGGTGAGTCAATACCCTTTTGAAATGTTGGCTTTGGACTATCTGTTATTGGGGCAGGGCAATGATGCATATCCATATGTACTGGTAGTAACAGACCTGTTTTAGAGATATGCAGTGGCCATCCCCACAAGGGACCAGACAGCCCAGACCACCATGAAGGCACTTTGGCAGCATGTCATCCAACTGTTTGGCTGCCCTGAACGCATCCTGACAGATCGGGGGGGGGTGCGTATGAATCTGAGCTCAGGAGAGAACTCTGACAAGTGTATGGATGCACCAAGAGCCGCACAACCCCATACCACCCACAGGAACGGGACCTGTGAACGGTTTAATCAGACCCTCCTGGGGCTGTTGAACACCTTAGACCAGGAGGGCCAAGTGCATTGGGTTGACCAGCTGCCATATTTGTTGCAGGCATACAACAACACGCCGCACAGCTCGACAGGCCTCGCCCCCTTCTATGTCCTCTATGGGAGGCATGCCAGGTTGCCAGTTGACATGGCCCTGGGTATCTCCCCACCTCAACGACAGGACCCTGTGGGGGATTGGGTGACTCATCACCAGAAGCAGCTAGTGGCAGCCTACCGACAGGTACAAGGACATACTAGACGGCGGCAGGAGTGGGATCAGCGTCGCTACAACCGAAGGGCCAAGGCCCTTCCCTGTCACCTGGGGAAAGGGTGCTCTGCAAGAACTTTAGGCGGAGGGCCAGGGGGAAGTTGGGGCCTTACTGGGTGCCGAAGCCTTTTGTGGTGGTCTCCCAGCTTAACCCAGAGCAGCCTGTTTATGTGATTCGCCCTGAAGGCAAGGACGGGCCCACACGTACAATCCACCGCAATAATTTGCGTCCCTGTCCAGGGGTCTGGACCATGAGCTGGGAAGAGGAAGACCAAGGGAGGAAGACTCCACAGGGGGAGGTGGGGTTTTGGCCTGTCAATCTCCAATGTAGCCCAAGGCACCCAGGTCCTTCCCAAAACCTCCAAGACAAGGTAGGGGCAGGTGTACCTGAAACCGACCTAGTGGGGCGGGGAGGAGGAGAGTCTTTAGCCGAATCCGCAGATGAGGCAGAAGTTAAGGGTTTTGTGCCGGGACCCAGGCGCTCCGAAAGAGTAACCTTCGGGGTGCCTCCTGTAAGGTTTGGGCATTAGTATGATGGTCGGGACGACCATTGTTAAAGGGGGGAGGGAAATGTCAAGTGTCCTGGCTCATAGTCAATTATGTAAATATAAGTTGTGGTTATTATTATTGTAATGTGACTCTTAAGAGTGGGGTTTATATGTTGTGGGGGGTCTATCTGTGCTTATGGACTGTATGTGGATTCGCTGTGAGAGACTTTCTTGTAACTGAGAGTGAACACTGGACCGGGATAGGTTGCTTCCCTTCATAAAAGGAGCAGTATGACGAACGAGGGGGGAGGAGCATACCGGCGGGGAGCTGTGATGCGGAAGCCGGACGGACGAGAGTGGTGGGACCGGCGCCGAGAGAGCGATTGCAACGCAAGCTAAGTATTTAATTTAGGAACATTGGCGCTGCATTCCCATCTACTTAATGTTGTAATCGCTGCTCTAAAAGCGGCCGATTGTCGTCCTGATTGCTGTGTATTGACCGTAGCCTACTGCCGAGGAGACCGGTGTTCATCAGACATGCGCTACATCCGGGAAGTGGAACGAGGAGACGAGCGACGGGTGACCATTCTGTGCACAACGCTCTTGACTCGTCCAGATAAAGGGAAGTTGTATTTCCATTCTGTTGGTGTTGTCCCATTGCTAGTTTTCATCCTCGGCTCGGTGAGGCCGTGAAACTGAGCCCTGTTGTTGTGCGTCCTCCGTAGCTGGGGGTGGAGCCTCGAGTGACTACACTCACACTGAAGGGCCAGCTGGGTGTGTTCGGCCTGATCAAGACGGCACCATTCCATTTACGCCCTGGAACATGATGTCACCAGCCTAGATTGGGTGACTGTGGACTCTGTAGCTGCTATTAGTCTTCTGGACAGTGGGTTGACTCTCCTCCTTTTTGTTGTGGCCAGTACATTGGCCTGATTACTTCCCCCACATCCACCCCCCTTGTGGTGTGGAGTAGATGCACTGCTGTATAAGTGGGATGGATTTGCGGTTTCCAGATTGATGTGTTTTAACTTAAGATGTGCCCTGTGTTATTTGTGCCTTGTATGAATAAACTCTGTAATAATTTATTAGTGTTCTTGCATGTTGCCTGTGTATTGGGTGGATCTGGTTATTGTGGTGTGGGAAGTAGCCCTCGGTCGCGACATGTTGTGAGGATAGCGCTCCATTAGCAGCCACTATACAGAGTAGTCTTTTTGTGTCTGAAACGCTGCTGAGATTGTGAAACACTATTTACAACTGTATTATGTAGTGTTGTTATTCTCGTATTCTCATACAATGTAGTCTGTTGGCAAACGGTTAAGTACATTTTCACATTCATGGATTGTCTGCCAGTGCTGTCACTGGCAGACACAATTTCGGTAGGATTTCAGAAACACAAAAACGACTGCTGAGTGTTATGGCTGCTAATGGAGTGATATTCTTACAACATAAACAAAGAGATAATGTTGAAAATTGGGATTGTTTCCCTTTCATCTCTTGATAAGCTAACGAGTGCTAGAGATGACATACTTTCTATGGATATGATTACTGTGCACAACTACTACTACTTTAGTGCTACTAAGATATGATTTATATCTAGTGCTCAATGAGACCTGTCGCTAACATTCACATTTATTTGCTAATTATTGACAAATTGGAAAAAGTGTCTGCTAAAATGAGGAAATGTAAATCTAACAGATGTGAAAGCCATGCCACCTCACCGCAGCAGATTTGACACTGAGGAGCTATGTGCCCTTTTTCTTTGTCTCGCTCCATAAAGTGATTCATAACCATCATGGTAGAATTGCTCAAAGGTTGTTAGCTATCTAACAACCTTTGAGCAATAGGTTGTTAGCTATCTAAGAGCAATAAGAGTGTCAAATATAATCAAAGTGTATTTTTTGAAAGTGGACATTCGTGTTGGCTTTATTGACTCACACTTTTTGCAACTCTAGGAAAATGCTTCATTGTTCTACATAGGGAGTTATGGACTATTTATACTGATAGGATGATTTGGTCAGCACGGGCTCTACAAGGGTCTATTACACTGTTGGGATGATACCCTGATCTTCTATACCCTTAGCTCGTTAACGCCATTGTCAGTAATGGATAACGGGCTATGCTCTTTCTCCGCTAATGAACACCAATATCCATCTCCAGGTGGTCAGGATTAATGACATGACCTAACTGTCCTGTCTAATTGATACCCTACCATGCTGCACATACATTTCCCATATTGGGGTCACAACGCAACCACTTGGATATTGCACTCTGGTCAAGCGACTTAATGTGTATCTCACCTCATTGAGTGATAAGAATGCCCATGCCTGAGCTAATGGCAGGGGAAGAGCCTCTTAATCTCACACCTAATGGCACTCTCAAGTTCGATACCAAATCCATCAGGCAGGGGAAGTTAACACATGTATGTGAGCAAGTGTGGAGCTGCAATACCGCTGCGTTTGCATGATGTCATTATCAAACCTTCTGGTTGTTGGAGTCCTTGGCATCAGTCTGTAGCAGACACAGTATGGTATCAAAAAAAGAAATCAGGATTGTGGTGGGGTAGAAAATGATGTGATGTACTGTACGGCTGAGCAATAATTCAATTCAATTGTTAATCTTCTTTCACTGGTATTGTATCATGATAAAATTTAGATATAGTCACATCCTGTTTCACTATTTTGTTGTCTAAATTAATGGTAGCAAGAATCTTTTACCCAAAAATTTTTCACATAATTAGGTCTGAAATATTTGAGGGAGTATTATGTGAAAAGTGGTTTTGGTTTGATATCATACTTTACATTACCAAACACTTCACTGTGATTAACCTCACTCAGCTAGATTCTTAAAGATGGTATTTTTGCATGTGTAAGCATGATCATGATATATATTGATATAGTGTAAAAGTCCATATGATTATTGTGATAAAAATATTTTCCATAACCCAATTTGACATATTCATATTCAAAATTGCTATTTATCATCTGAGGAGAAACCTGCAATAACTCAAAAACTAAAAAAAAACTAAAAAAATTATTTTGTTATCGTCCATTGACTAAGTTACCTTCCTTTCTTCCAAAAATACAATAGTTTGATTTTAGTTTGTGTTAATGACTAGTAAAAACAGGTGTCACTTTAAAAAAAGAAAGAAAAAAAGTAGGTGTTTTACAATGAAATTCCTCATCTTGTCAGTCATATTTGACAAGATTGACTTGATGTTTGTGACTTACGCCTCAGTCTTGTTGGACTGTCGACGGCAGGGAACTGTGTTGCTGACACATGTGCCAGTCAACGGGTCCACTGCCTCCACGATAACAAAGGGGCGCTCCTCCAGGGTGGCCACCGTCAGGTGCCGGTTGTCTGACACGGGCTCCAGATAGGTCCCGTATCGTGGCCACACAGGGTACCTCATCTGCAGGATCCCCATCTCATAGGTGCCCACCTGAAGAAGAGAGACAAGAATGAATGTGAATGCACCAGTAAATAACTCATCCATGGACAAGATACCAGAACGTATGACAGGTTTCACATCTGAGTTGAGGTTTCACATGTGCTTCAGTAACCACACACACACACACACACACACACACACACAGAGTTTCTGTTCCACTTTATAAAGGGGGCCCCCATATAATAAGGTTGTAAACAAACAGACCACAATGCTTCAAAGCAATATCTTATTAACGTGTCCCATAAACTGATATAAAAAAACAAGGGGCGAGCGCTGCCTCTCAATCATCACAGATCAACATTGTGTTGCTTGTGAGGAAAGAGAGATGCTGAACTAAGAACAGTGTAATACAACAACAACATGTATTCCTACTGTCCTCATATCTTGAATCTTATAGGTCCTTTGCTGTCTGTAGGAGCCTGACTCATGGATCTGTTATTATGATTTAACAGTGGAGGAACACTTAGTCATACTTGATTAAACGTTCACAACTCTGAACAAAAGTCAGTGCTCGTAAGGTCAAAAATAAATTGCTATGATCAATCACTGAGACAATCATCTTTAACATTCCTAATCACAAGGTAAAAATGAGATCGACTATGTTTATTATAGACATTTTAATTCATAAAATGGAACGTAGGCATGTTAATTGAAAAAACTTCCATAGATATATCCACTGTATGGTATTACTGCTGCAAAGAACAATACAATTCTGCAGGTGTAAAACACACTGATTGCTGATGGTGTGTTAAAGTACATCATTTGATTTGTGCACCACAGGTCTATAACCCATTTCAAAAGGGATGGAGTGTGCGCACACGGGTGGGTGTGTGTGTTTCTTTCTGCACACAAACATCCAAGAATTGAAACCTGTCAACTGCAAAGTGAAATTTGCCCAAAATTGGTTTATAACTGTGAATTGTACTCTGACTTAAATTAATCTCCACTATCATAAACACTGATATTCATGTGACCAAATTACAACTCAGCTGGTAGAAATACATAAAACTGTAATGATATCCAGCATAACTTTACATATTTGTTTGATCCCAGCCTTTCCTTTGGTAAGCACATTAAATAAATGACCAAGACTACCCTTTTTCACTTGTGTAACAGCTAAAATTCGGTCTTTCCTGTCCATGGCTGATGCATTTGTTTCATCCAGACCTGATTACTGTAATCAATACTGTAAACATATTAATTCTGTTATCCTCTTTCAATGTTGTATTCTGTAAATTGTGTAAACACAACATCCACTGCATGTTGTGCAAGTTTCTTCCTATTTTTTCCTCCCTGTTAAAAGTTTTTTCCTTCTTTTAGGGAGTTGTTCCTTATCCGATGCGAGGATCTAAGGACAGGATGTTGTGTTGCTGTAAAGCCCCTTGAGGCAAATTTGTAATTTGTGATATTGGGCTATACAAATAGAATTGACTGACTTGACTTGACTGTAATGTTCTGTTTTCAGGTCTGCCACATTCTAGTACTAAAAGTCTTTGGATGGTTCAGAATGCTGCTGCTAGAATCCTAAATCTAGGAAATTTTACCACATTACACCAATTCTTGCCTCCCTTCATTGGCTTCCTATTCATGTTAGACCAGAATACAAGGTGCTTCTGCTGACTTATAAAACACCAAATAGGCTTGCCCATCTTATCCGTCTGATCTCCTTAAACTGTACATTCGATCTTGAGCTCTCTGCTCTCAAGATACAGGGCTCCTGTGTGTACCCAAAGTTAAAAAGAAGTTAGCTGGCGACAGCTAGTCACAAATTTTTTTCAAAAGAAAGGTATTTATTCACGGCCCCTTCCTTCGGTGCCCAAAACATGTAGCTAGCTAACTTAGCCAACGTAGCTATTCTGTGTGGCTTAATAATCACTGCGTGGATGATCTAGCTAACTTCAAGTAAAGTTAACTTACAGTGCAGTGTCAGGGTAATTTCAGTTAAATATTTATTGCCACCGAAAATGAGATGAGTGCAAATTTGCTCCAAATATAACTAGAGCTCAGTGAATTTGTAGCCTATATCCAGTAGCTAGTATGCTAGGCTAGCTAACTAGCATAACGTTACATACTTGTTCACTCCTTAATCATGTCTGCCCTCGTCGTGCAGAGATGCAGCTTCAGAATCAGAAACCCTTCCCTCAACCCACCTCCCAGTTGAAGAAGAAGGATGTGGGGGTTTGGGGTTAAGGTGCATACAAACTGATTTTGAATATCTTAATGTATGATGTATTACCATGTGAGCAGGTAGCTAGCTTGCAAGCAAGCATTGACTACAACTTTAGCTAATAGTCACATTTCGTTCATCTAGTTCTTCCAGTAGTTGCAATAACATTGACCACCGGCACATTAAAATAAGGTTGTTAGCGAGCTAGATAACACTTAAGATAGCTCATCTGGTGTAATATATTTATGTATTACTATGTTAATACTATTATAGGACAGATTATGAATGATGTACCTTATGGATACTCTAGAGCCAGGGCCCTCTTCAAGCAAGGCAGCCAGAGAAGAGAGCAGAGGTAAAGAGGCAGAGGCAGAAGAAGAGGCAAAGGACAGTGACAGCAGCACAGATGAGGAGGAGGAAGAGGTTCCATGATGAGACCTCAGAAAAACAGGTCAGGAGGACAGGCCAGAAACAACATTTTGTAACACTGTGTTTTTCACTGCCATGGACCAGATAATAAGTGACTTGGACACTCGGTTCCAAACCACAGCAAATATTGTCGAAGAATTTGCAGCCATACTTAAAGTTGGGCAGTTGAATGACAGTAATATTGCTTCTGTGTGTCAGCCACTGATAATGAAGTACACATAGGACCTCAAACCTGAAATCAGGCATCTTAATACAATATGTTCTGCCACTTTCCCCTCTGACTGTACCTCTCTTGCTCTCCTGAATGCAATCTATAAAATTCAACTCCAGAGCATTTTTGGAGAGGTTTGCATTGCTCTTAGGATTTTTTGCACTCTCCCGGTTACCGTTGCCGGTGGAGAAAGGGTATTTAGCAAACTGAAACTGATCAAGAGCTATCTAAGATCAACAATGTCTCAGGAGAGGTTGACAACCTTGCAATACTGTCAATCGAATCAAGTTGGCTTTATCACTTAACTTCAGGGATTTGAGTCACAATTTTGCCAGCAAGAAGGCCCGGCGTTTGGCTTTTGGCATTTAAGTCATGGGCTGGGAGAATATAATTTAGTTTCACAGCTATAGGCCTACTGTAACAACTGCCCCGGCGTTGTTCCATTGTAATAGCCTACGTCTTGCCCGCTGCTGATTATATTGTAAACTAGAGATAAACTAGGCCAGGAATAGACAATTTCGGAGAACGTAAAGTAGGCCAAAGCTTTATAAGTCAAACGTATTTCCTCACCTTTGACACTGTGGAGTAGTATTTCCAAGACGTAGCCAAGAGCTGTATGGTAAACCAACAGCCATGTACTCCACATAGTTTTAAAGTAGTGCTTCTGTTATTTTGATAAAAATACTACCCCACTGAATTTATATTTTTACTTTTTGTATGATTGTACTTTTTGTCCTTGTGTTTAAATCTTCATTTAATTTAATAAATTGACGAATGTTGAGGTTTTTTTTTTTACTGGATTGTTGAATACTGCATTTACTGTATTCTATTAAATTTACAAAAGATAGCCTTCAGTGGATTTCTTGCAGCGCATCAAGTAATCTTCTATCGATGAAATAGTTCTTCATCAAAAATCAAATTAATCTGGGTTTTCTAGGTTGATGGATGGTTTAGGTGGGTGGGTGGGTGGGGGCCCAATATTATATTATTTTGTAAGATGGTGAAGGTGACATATCATTTATGCTGTAATGTTTTATTTTTGAGACGCCTCATTCCTGGTTCAATTTACAAGGTAATCTGAGAGTAGCCACTGGGGCGCGCTAAGTTTGTTGATATGCCTGGTTGAACAGTTTTTTGGGCTGCAGTCGTTGGTCATGATGGCCATTTTAGATCGCAACGTTTTTGATATGTTAAAGGTAAGATGTTGAAACGGGATGCTCTGTTAAATCCATCTGCAACCCTATGTTTAAATGGTCATCCATGCAGTTTTATATGTAAATATGTGTGCCGGATATTGTTTTATGTTTTAGGTTGTTATTTTGTGAAAATGGTTTTGTTTTATGACGTTTGATGCCCATGTGGCTACCGAACTACTGAGAGCTAACCCGTAAATGCTAGCTAGGCTGCTCGGGAGCTAACCTGTAAATGCTAGCTAGCTGCTCGTTCTGTGTGGCACCAGGCCTACTGTTAATTTAAAAATAAGTTTGAAATTAGTGACAACGTTTTGGACATGTTAAAGGTGACAAAAGACTGCCAAGAGAAAATAAATTCTGCACTGCTCAGACCAAAAAACGCTGACTCCTGTCCGTTTTCTCCTGACTCCAACCACACCAATCAAATAAAACAACACAAAGGGAGCCAGGGAGGAGGTAAAAATATAGGGCTAGGGAGCCGGCCTGCAGAACCAAGGGCTACACTTTCTTGGGGCCCAGAATCTCTAGCGGTGCTCCTGCCTCCACCTTTCGTTTTGCCGGGGAGCTGTGTCGTGATCCACAGCTGGGAGCCTGCCAGCAGCAGCGCACAGTGCGGTATTGAGCCACACAGCCAAATTTCCACGAAGCACAAAACGCAAGATGAAGACAAGTCTTTTTTCTTCCCCACCAGTAGATGAAGTTCATCTAATTGTTGCACAGTGATAACACGTTAAGAGAAATATTCCTGGTCATGGAGTGCGTAGTCCGCATCTGTGGAGACACACGAGCGCTCTGGCTCGTTTCCCTCTCCGGCGTTTCACTGTGTGAACAAAGGTGAGTGCACCTTTGACAAAAAATGTCCAGTAATCCAAAGAAGGGATGATAAAGTTGGGACATAAATCATGGGAAATAAATAAATCAGAACTTGTTTCTCTGAGGTTCATACGTTCTTTGGTGAAAGAGCCCAAAGTATTGTAGCAAAACACTGAGTTTGCAAACAAACCAGTACAAAACAATGAACACCAACAAACCGAGGTTGCCATCCGCGGCGCCATTTTGGTATCTGGCCTGTGGTTTAGGGGTTCAGCGAAACATTTTACTTTTCTCTAGGATATGAAATGATTTTGACATTTTATTAACCTAGAGGTCGCCTAAGCCGGAGTGATGTCACAGATCAGGGTGCAGTAGAACAGGGAACATTATGAGAAACGGATTCATTAACTCTGGGTTGAATCATTTGTATTTGTAATTCTGAGTTTTACAGTAATCATGTTTAACTTTGCAACTGAATGTATGGCATTAAGGCATGTCTGATTATACAGTTAGCTTCAAGTTTTCAAAGAGGAGATATGTCATGGTTTTTGAAGGCTTAAACGATTGGACCATGTTGAAGGAAGATTCAGCAAAGTGGTAAGTTTCTCAGTGCTGATGTGATCAATGATTTTTTTTTGTCAGTTCAATTGTCAATGATACCTGTCAACATTTTATACGATTTAAAAAAAAGCAAGCCTATGCTTTAAGTAAAGGATGGACAGGGAAATAGTAGAAAGCAGGGCTATATAAAGAGTGAAGTAGTTCAGGCCACTCTGAATTTGAAGAAATAAATGGAGAAGAAAGGGAAAAAGAAAGAGTCTTGGGTACCTTACCATGACCCTTTATCATAAATTAATTTATCTATTGACATGCCAAAATTTCCATCTTAACAAAGTGTTAAAATGTCTGATATGAGCACTCCCAGCTTGCTTTTTCCATTCGGCTTTTCTGATTTGTGACTCAACAATTTGTATCGAAACAGCTTGATGGAAACACATATGCAGATGGTATGTGAAGCGTTCTTCTGCCAGCCAGTTCAATCATACTGTGTTTACCTATAAGTCCTGGTTTGTGGGCTTATCAAATGGATCATAATTTCAAACCTCATTGAAAAGTACGTGGACGAAATGCACACTAACACATTTGCGTGGTTTGTTGGCGTAAAAACTGCTCACACTGGCCCTCTGGAGACATGGGTAAAGAAATCTGAAAGTACTGTACTTCTCCTTCCTTATTTCACAACACATCAAACTCACGTTTTTCTCTATTTCCAATTATTGACCGCTAGTCAGAAATCATAGTTGTTTAACTACATTCATGATTAATGGCTTCTATCTGTCAGAATTGTTGTCGTTCTGTCTAGAAGAACATTCCTTGGACTGTGAGTGAAGATATGGAAAAACGACCTACCTCCTCTCCTCCTCACTATTCAGAAAAGAAAAGACATAAAAAGAACAAAAAATAAATAATCACTGTCACTCAAAAAGGATATATAATAGAAAAATGGGCCGACATTTTAAATTAGAGGGGTTTTATTTCTATTTGCAAAGAAGTTTTCAGCCAGTGTGACTGTAAATACAGGAGTGCCTGCCACTGGGAGTGATAAACGGCCGGGGAACCGTTGCTTTCCAAGCCTCTATATCAAACCTCTTGATAGCAGCAATGACAGGAACACTTTTCCCATTCAGGGCTTCTTTCAACAGTATATCACCTGCTCTCTCTCTCTCTCTCTCTCTCTCTCTCTCTCTCTCTCTCTCTCTCTCTCTCTCTCTCTCTCTCTCTCTCTCTCTCTCTCTCTCGCCCTCTCACTCTCTCACTACGCTCTCTTTCTCTCTGTCTCTCCCGCCATGCTCTCCCTCCATCTTCTGAGTTACCTTGACTTTTCGATAGTGGAGGAAGTCAGTGGAAGTAGTTGCAGCTGGTAACTGCATAGTAATAGCAGCCACAGCTGTCAGACAACCATCTTTGATAGAAGCACCGCTGTGGTTTACTTTTCCAGCATATTAGCAGGGAACTGTGTCAGGTGCCGAAAGTAGGTCATCAGTCCAAAGGGTATTGGTCTGTGGCTGGTATATGTATTATATATTATATATAGATGCATATTATATGCACGCGTATATATAATATAGGTGATGTGTGAACATGAGATTGGCTTCACTTTCACATGTACAGTAAGGAGAATGGGAAAAGAGCAGATTTTTTTTTTAAAGGCCAGGGACAAGAGGCAGTAAGTGATAGAGAAATATCATTTGACACTTTTGTGGGCGTTCAATGGTGAAACACCCCCTGTCCATGTCAAGTAACCAATTTTTCCTGTAACAATAAAAATATGCATAGTTAACAACAAAAAAAATCCAGGAATTATTTAAAGTAAATACTTCAAGCCATCATGAGACACAGGTACTGCTCTCTGGGCCATCTCCAACCGTGGCCTCACCAGCATACTTGGCACACATATTTCAAACAGTCTACCTTCAGCATTCAAACAGGCCTATCTAATCACATGTCAATAACCACTCAAATCTATGCACAGGTTATAGTCTTAATGCTAACTTTAAGCGGTTTAACTATTTACCATTTAACATTGCTTTTTCCCTACATGATGTCAAAATTTGCCCTACATGATCTCTAAAATGCTGGATTTACACAGGGAGCTTGGCGTGTATATTATTTGCATTTTTAACTATAAAGTGAGTGTTTCATGATAAATATCGGCTACACTTGAGCATGCCTAAATATCAATAAGGGTTGATATGAATACATAACAGTCTGCTAGTTACTCATTGCTTTGAGTGTGCACATCACTGGATGCATATCAACATACTTTATAGAGTACAAACAAATTGTAGTCATCCAGGTTAAAACCATGACATTGTGGCAGGATGAGGAAAAACACAGGAGACGAAGGCGAGTTTGATGTTTATTCCTCAACTCCAAAAACCAAACTGCGGCAGGAACAACCCTGCACCAGGGAGCCCGGGAACGTAAACCACGCCCCCAGCTCACAGTCCTGCTGGGTGAGAGGCACCGCCCCCAGTGTCCGCCACACAGCGCCCCCCCCCCCCCCCCGAACACCCAGAAGGGACTCCTGGAAAGAAAATCAGTGTCTCAGTGGAGGCTTAAGCAGCCTGCCATAACGACTGCGCCGTCCCTGAGCCGAAACAGTAGGTGAAACACAGTCCAATGCCGGCGGAGAAGCAGAATGCTGAAACCGTGAAGACACTGCTGGGGTCCTGGAAGGAGGGCGACCCCGGCGGGGAACCTGTGCCGGAAACACAACTTCTCCTGCCACCCTGTGCGCCGGTTTAAGCCTATCAAGCGTGACACGCTCCCTACGCCCACCCATATCCAGCACAAAACCCTTAGGACCCGTCTCAAGAACCCGAAATGGGCCGTCGTATGGGGGTTGGAGGGGCGAGCGGTGAGCATCATGCCGTACAAAAACAAAACGAGCCGACATGAGCTCCGCAGGTACGAACGACCGTGGAAAACAGTGGTGAACGGGGCCTGGAACCCGAGTGCTGTCGGACAAAAACGGATAAACGGCTGGACGGGGTCGAGGAACGGAACTACCAGGCAAAAATTCCCCAGGGACGCGGAGCGGCTGACCGAGCACCAGCTCAGCGGGCGAAGCGTCAAGGTCCTCCTTAGGAGCCGAACGCAACCCGAGCATAACCCAAGGTAAACGGTCCACCCAGTTACCATCCGAGAGCGCAGTGTTGCAAGTGTAGGTGCATATAAATAACAGACAGAGTCAGGCTGTGTCGCTTAGTAACATGTATTCACCGGCTGTGCCCATAACGCAACTGAGGCATGTTACACAGGGCAAGTATACATCAATCAGTGCCCCCAGGGGGAGCTGTTGGCTGCATAACATTACCCTTCAACATCTCCCTTCCTTTCGTAGAATACAATACCAAATAATATAATGGATAGTATTAGCCATTAGAACATTAGTGCTCATATCCCAATATTAAAATAGTGCAATGGAAATAGTGCATCAAGAAGGAACAGCAAGTCAATATCAACCAAAACCTTTGCAGAACAATAACGACAAAATGGTAGCATCAGAACATCCACAAGACCACTGAATAAGAACATTAGAAGTGAACATAACAGTTTTTGTTTCGTTTTTTTTTGTTTTTTTTTTAATGTCCACAGTCCAGTGTGTGTGTGTATGTGTGTGTGTGTGTGTGAGTGTGTGTGTGTCAATCTCAGTACAGTGTATGACCTAGAGGTCAAGTCTTTCTGGAGGCTTAATCTGCCTCCTGCTCCGGGAGAAGGCCCAGCCCTGTAACTCACAGCATGGTGTGGTCACAGCCTGTGGGGGAGATGGCGGCGACCTCGGGGCTGACGACCTTGGAGACATTACAGGGCTGCTGACGACTTCCTACATGCTGCCCCCGCCCACATGGCCCCCTTCAGCTGCATACGCGCCCACAGGCTGCTCCGGTGGCCGTTCTGTGTGGGCTGACGGCTGTGGAGGGGCAACCTCTGCTGGTCGGAGATCAACCCTGTTGCGACGGTACGTGGTTCCCTCCACGTTGACGAGATAGGACCGCGGTCCCACCTGCTGCAGGCATACTCCTCTCCTTCATCGGCCTGTCCTGTCACCCGGGATTAGTTTCATCCTGACAGGCTGGCCGATGTTTAGCTCTGGCAGATCCCTCGCAGTTCTGTCATATGTCAGCTTCGCTGCCTGATGCTTCACCCTCAGCTTGTCTGTGACCCCAGTGATGATCTGCGGTGCTAGTAGCTGGTCGGCCACAGGGAGAAGAGTTCTCAGCCTCCGTGACATCAGCCGTTGTGCTGGGCTGCAGCGCATGCCCTCAGTGGGCGTGTTTCTCAAGTGTAGAAAAGCCTTCCAGGGGTCCTCGTTGGCCCGGTCTGCTTTTCTGCATAGGCCTTTCACAATCTTCACTGCAGACTCTGCTTTGCCGTTAACTTTTGGGTGTCTCGGGGAGGACATGACATGTTCGAAGCCCCACTCCCTCGCAAACGCCCGAAACTCTCCACAATCAAACTGACCTCCGCAGTCGGAAATGACCCGGTCAGGGATACCGTACCGTGCAAACTGCACCTTGCACCTTCGGATGGTCGTTTCTGCTGACAGGTCTGGGAGTAGATCAATCTCCCAGAAGTCTGAATAGTGATCCACCATGAGCAGGAAGTCCTGCCACTGAGCACTGCTGCACATAGTCTTTGATTTCCCCCTGCATATTTGGCCAGTAGAGAGTATCCCGGGCCTGTCTATAACAAGCCTCACCCCCCAAGTGGTTGTAGTGGATCCGTTTCAGCATCTAAGGACGCATAGCTTTCGGAATGATGACACGCTGGCTCCTAAAAAGCACACCATCCTGTGTGCTTATTTCATCTCTGATGGCCCAGTGTTCTCTGATGGCTATGGGGCTCTCCTCTTTGTGTTCTGGCCATCCCTCCAGCACGACCGACTTGGACACACATCCTCCTCTGTGTGTTTTCGAATCTGTGCAAGGTGTTGGCTGGTGACGTTTAGATAGTCTGCCTGCTGAATGGCTGCTGTGTCGTACTGCACCTGCTGCATGCTGCAGACCATTTCACGTCTGTACTGAGTGTCCGTTCTCTGTGGCGGGGTGGTGGCTCTGCTGAGAGTGTCACTGATGTACATTTCAGGGCCTGGCTTGTACATCACCGTGAGGCAGTAGTTCTGAAATGTGAGCAGCATGCTTTGAAGGCGCTTTGGTGCACTGAGATTGACACCAGCAGGCGGTGGTCAGTCTCTGCAGTCACATCACCCCTCCCATATAGGTACTAGTGGAAGCATTGACAAGCGAATACGATGCTCAGGCACTCCTTCTCAATCTGTGCGTAGTTTTGCTCCGTCTGGTTCAGCGCGCGGGAGGCGAATGCAACTGGCTGTCCCCCCTGAAGCAGCCCAAACCGGTCTGACTGGAGTTGCTCTGTATGGTGACTGGCTTGCTGACATCATAGTAACGTAGTACTGGCACCGCCGTGACCAGCGTCTTGATTTCCTTCATAGCAGCATCATGTTTGGGCAACCAGTGCCACAGCACACCTTTGTCCAGCAACCTTCTCAGCGGTTCACACACCTCTGACAAGCGGGGCATGAACCTCGATAAATAGTTAACGAAGCCGACACACCGCTGAACGCCTTGTGCATCCGTGGGGTTTGGCTTGTCCAGGACTGCCCTGACCTTCTCGGGATCAGCTTTGAGGCCCTCCGCCGACAGTATGTGGCCGTGGAAGCGGACCTCCCTCACACGAAACTGTAGCTTTTTTATGCTCAGCCTCAGCTTCACTTCCCTGTATCTGTCCATCAGAGCAATGAGGTTTGCGTCGTGGTTGCGAACGGCCTCCTCCTCCGTGTCCCCACAGCCGACTATGAGGATGTCATCGGCTATGGACTCAATTCCTTTCAAACCGGCCAGCAGCTCATGCTGTTTCCTCTGGTACAGCTCTGGTGCGACTGACATGCCGAAAGGGAGCTTCAGCCATCGCTTTCTACCCCACGGCGTCCAGAACGTTGTCATCAGGCTGCTCTCCTCATCAAGGCGACACTGCAAGAATGCGTCCCGCGCATCCACCAGGGTGAAGATATGTGCCTTAGGCAGCTTGTACAGCACGTCATCTAAAGTGGGCATGAGGTAAGGCTAAGTGGCTTGGGGTCGATGCAAAGCCTCAATTTGTCCGGCTTCTTCACTATGACCAGATTGCTAATCCAGTCTGTGGGCTGAGTGACCGTGGTTAAGTGTCCATCCTTTTCATATTGGTCCAGCTGCGCCTTAACAGCTGCCTTGAGGGCCACCGGGACATTTCTTGGTGCGCACTGGACAGGGGCCACAGTGCTATCCAACTCGAAGTGAACATCACCCGGCAGTGACTCGACTGGGCTGGCGAACACGTCATTGTAAGTGTTAATGAGACAGCCTTTGGTTAGCTCACCTGTCTTGCAGTGCTCCACTTTATTCAGCTCTTCGGGAATGGTGAAGCGTATCAAGCCAAGTCTCTCGCATGTCTCCCCTGAAAGCAAGGGCTTCTGGCTGGTGCGCACGACCTCAAAGTCCAGTCTGTGCGTCTTGCCCCTGATGACACACTGTGTGCTGTACACGCCCATTGAGCTCATCCACTCACTGTTGTAGAGTCTCAGCCTGGTGAGACTTTTCTGAAGAGGCACTCTAGGCGCCAGTCTCATCTTGTCTTTCAAGCTCATCACGTTGCAGGTGGCTCCAGAGTCAAACTGGCACCTCTGGACCCCTCTGTGCAGTGGCAGGTTTACAAACCACTTTTTCCTTTGAGTGTTCACAGCCCCCATGCTTTCAGCCGTGTACACATCCCTCTCATCGCGGTCGCTGTCCTCCGGGTCCCCGAGCGGCGGGTCATCCACAGCGTTCAACTGACGTGCTTGCTGGCCTCTTTTCATGCCTACTTTGGCAAAGTGATTAGCAGTGCCACACAAGCGACATGACTTTCCAAATGCGGGGCACAGGTCTCGCCCCCGTCTGTGCAGTGTGCCACAGTACTTGCATTCACCTGTGCCTCTCTGTGGCTGTGCAGATGTGTTGTTGGGCTCGGATGGCCTGCTGGTAGGTCTCCGTCCTGGTCGCTGTCCATGTGCTACATTGATGCTCTCCCCAGGCACAGAGCTGCTAAGTGACATGGATTTTAACGTATTGTCCAACACCTCCGCTGCACGGCAAATGTCAATAGTTCCCTCCAACTTAAGCTCCTTTTCTCTTAGCATGCGTCGTCTGGCGCCCTCATCAGTTGTTCCAAGAACAAGCCTGTCCCTTATAAGCTCATCTCTTAGAGCTCCATATTCACATGTGGCAGCCTTTTCTCTCAGTCTCATGACAAAAGCATCCACAGGTTCTCCTTCCTCTTGTTTAAGGTTGCCAAAAACATACCTCTCAAAGATGACGTTTTTGGTAGGTGTGAAGTATTCCCCCAGTTTGTCGAGTATCGCTCCGGCGGCTTTCTGCTCTTCCACTGTGAGTCCCAGGTTGTGCACATAAACATGGAGGCATTCCTTCCCCATTAGCCTCCGGAGCGTTGCTGCCTGCACCGGCTTCTCTGCCTTGTCGATCCCGGTCGCTAGCAAATAATCCTCAAACTCTGATCGAAAGCTAGCCCAGTTGCTGTGAAGATCCCCAGTCATCTTCATGGGCTCCGGCGGCGGAATATTGGAAGCCATCGTCTTGGCTCGATGCTAATGCTAGCAGGCTAACTAAAACTTATAGCTACGCTTAGTAAAAAAATAAACGCACGCTGTTCAAGCAACAGGCAACGTAAGACTCACGTTGGGTTCCAATACAGCTTCTGACACCATGTTGCAAGTGTAGGTGCATATAAATAACAGACAGAGTCGGGCTGTGTCGCTTAGTAACATGTATTCACCGGCTGTGCTCATAACGCAACTGAGGCATGTTACACAGGGCAAGTATACATCAATCAGTGCCCCCAGGGGGAGCTGTTGGCTACATAACATTACCTTACAACAGTGGTTCACAACCTTTTTGGGGTCCTGGTTCCCCTGCGTATTTTTGATCTACCCTGAGGACCCCTCCACCTGATCTTAGGGGGGGGGGTTGCAATTTGATAGAAACAGTAGAAACTGCATTTTAAATTGCATTATAGCATTTATTCACTCTTTGGGGCAAAAATAAGAGCTTTCAGTTGTAACTTAGATATAGTTAACAAAACAGAATTATTATGTAGTAACTTTCAGATATATGTAACAACAGAATTTTTATGCAGTAACTTTTAACAATGCAAACGGGAGCGAGATCTCTTATTAAAATACAATAAATTACACTTGTGAAACAGATGTAATTAGAGAAAAAAGTCCTGTTACCCTTTATAGTTTAGGTAGATAAAGGTCTCAGTCACATTTGAGTAAAATAATTCTATTTCTATAAATGTCATAGGATCTTTTTTTTAAAGATATTTTATTTTCACGGACCCCTTGCAATTACACCACGGACCACTAGGGGTCCGCGGACCCCCGGTTGAGAAACACTGCCTTACAACACGCAGCGCGCAGCGCTGCCTTGAGCGACCGGTGAAAACGTTCACACAAGCCGTTAGCCTGCGGATGGTACGCGGTAGTGCGGTGCACCTGCACACCCAAGGATCGCGCAAGTGCCGACCAGAGCTCTGACACGAACTGGGGGCCCCTGTCTGAGGTGATATCTGACGGAGTGCCGAAACGGGCGACCCAGGAGGAAAGAAACGCACGTGCAACATAAGGAGGATGTTGTGGAGGACAGAGGGACAGCCTCTGGCCACCTGGTGGTCCGATCTACCATTGTGAGCAGGTGCGTAAAACCCTGAGAAGAAGGTAGAGGGCCCACCAGGTCCACATGCACGTGGTCGAAACGTCTGGCCGGGATCGGAAACGGTTCGAGGGGCGACTTAGTGTGCTGGTGGACCTTAGCGTGCTGGCACGCTACACATGCAGCTGCCCACCCCTTGACGTCCTTGCGGAGGCCAGGCCAGACGAACTTGGAACCGACCGACTTCACCGATGCCCGAACTCCAGGGTGCGAGAGGGAGTGAATCGAATCGAAAACTCAACGGCGTCAGGCTACTGGAACAACGGGGCGGGGACGGCCGGTGGAGACATCGCAGAGGAGGGCAGGACTGCCTTCCTGCATCACAGCATCCTCTTGCTTCAGGCCGGTACGCGTTGACCTAAGGGCAAGGACGTCCGGGTCGCTGGGCTGGTCGGCAGCAATAGCGGAGAAATCCACACCGAGGTGCACAGGACACACAAGCACACGCGACAGACAATCAGCAACAGGGTTGGACTTCCCGGCCACATGCTGAATGTCCGTTGTGAACTCGGAGATGGCCGCTATGTGGCGCTGCTGACGAGCAGATCACGGCTCAGTAACCTTGGACATGGCGAAAGTCAGCGGTTTATGATCCACGTAAACCGTGAATGGGCGACCTCCAGCAGGAAGCGGAAATGAAGGGTTGCAAGGTGCAGTGCTAGCAACTCCCGGTCAAAAACGCTGTACTTGCGCTCGCTATCTCGCAGTTTGCGGCTAAAAAATGCGAGTGGCTGCCACGCATTCGCCACACGCTGTTCAACCACAGTCCCCACGGCTATGTCAGACGCGTCGGTTGTTAAAGCTATAGACGCCGTGGGTGTGGGATGGGCGAGGAGGGCAGCGTTAGCCAGGGCGCACTTTGCTCCGTCAAAGGCCTGGACCCGTTCGGGAGTCCAGTCGACTGGGTCGTTAGCCTTCTTAAGCCGCAGGGCTTCGTAAAGTGGCTGAAGGAGGTGGGCAGCGCGAGAGAGGAACCGGTTATAGAAATTCACCATGCCTAAGAATTCATGCAATGCCTTAACAGAGACTGGGCGGGGAAATTCCGCCACCGCTTGCACCTTAGAAGGCAACGGGACCGCGCCTTCCGGCGAAATGCGGTGACCCAAGAAGTCAATCACCGGCAGTCCAAACTGACACTTGGCCGGGTTGACTATCAGGCTGTGTTCGTCCAGACGACGGAAAACCTGTTTCAGGTGCGCCAGGTGCTCTTCAGCTGACGGACTGGCCACTAATATGTCGTCGAGATAAACGCACACGAAAGCAAGGTCACGGAACACCGAGTCCATCAGCCTCTGAAAGGTTTGCGCTGCCCCCTTCAAGCCAAAAGGCATGCGCATGAACTCAAAAAGCCCAAATGGGGTGATCACTGCGGTCTTGGGCACGTCCTCTGCGCGCACGGGAACCTGATGATAGCCGCGAACCAGGTCCACCTTAGAGAAAATAGTGGTACCTGCTAGGCGTATGGAAAAGTCCTGTATGTGTGGGATGGGATAGCGGTCATTGGCGGTGACGTTGTTCAGGCGGCGAAAGTCGCCGCAAGGCCGCCACGCCCCATCCGCCTTGGGCACCATATGAAGCGGCGAGGCCCACGGACTACTGGAACGCCTCACTATACCCAGACGCTCCATGATGGCGAATTCCTCCTTAGCTATAGCCAATTTTACCGCGTCGAGGCGCCGCGCGCGCACAAAAACTGGCGGTCCCACAGTGGGAATGAAATGTTCTACCCCGTGTTTAGTAACCGCGGTGGAAAAGGCAGGTGTAGTCACCGATGGAAAACCCGCCAGCAATCATTGTAAAACATCCCCTAATGCTAAAAAGTTAGCGTGTGTTAACGGCCCGCCTCCCCTTGTCTCGCACGGAAAAGTGGCGAAAGACACAGCATCAATTAAACGGCTGTTTGCAACATCAACAAGCAGACCATTAGCACACAGAAAATCCGCGCCGATAATAGGAACAGTAATGGCGGCGACTACAAAGTCCCACTCAAAATGGCGCCCGTGGAAACAAACAGTCACCAACCTTGTGCCAAACGTCGCAATGGACGAACCGTTAGCTGCACTTAACTGTGGGCCACCGCCTTCGGCTGACCTGTCTGTCTTAGCAGGAGGGAGTAGGCTCTTTTGCGAGCCTGAGTCCACCAGAAATCGTCTTCCTGACATCGAGTCCGTAATGAAGAGCAGCTCACTACGTCCGCCAGCGCCCACAGCTGCTACTGAACGCTGGCCCTGGAGTTTCCCGGCACCTCAAACGTGCACGGAGGGACGCGGCGCCCAGCCTTGCCGCCGAACCGCTGGTGGAAGAAACAGAGGCCTCTCCCGCGCCGTCTCCGGGCAGTCACTCCAGCCACCACTGCCGGGTCCGCGTCCTCCGACGCCGGCTGCAGATGCCCCGATGCCACACTCTGCACAGAGAACCGTCTGGTAGCCAGCAGGACCCGATCGGCCTCCTCAGCCAAACCTTGGCAGTCACCAGCGGCCAGACACGGGGAGTTAGCCAAAGCCGCCCGCACAGGAGACGGGAGCTGGTGCAGGAAAACGTGCGGGAAAAGGAACCCACCTTCGTCCGAGCCTAGCAGCGACAGCATACTGTCCATGAGATCCACAGCCGTCCCGTCGCCCAAACCGGATAGGGAAAGGATTCTATCTGCCCTCTCTGCGGCAGATAGGCTGTACCTCCGGAGCAGAAGATGTTTGAGGGCGACGTATTTGCCGTGTTGCGGAGGGGCGCGCAACAGCTGCATGGCACGGCGTGTGGACACAGGAGACGAAGGCGAGTTTGATGTTTATTCCTCAACCCCAAAAACCAAATTGCGGCAGGAACAACCCTGCACCAGCGAGCCCGGGAACGTAAACCACGCCCCAAGCTCACAGTCCTGTTGGGTGAGAGGCATAGCCCCCAGTGTCTGCCACAACCTTTCCCTATACATCATTTGACCAAGGTGCTAGAGATCTGTTCCTTCTCTATCCTGCTAGCCAGAAAACTCCGAGACCTTGTATTTTTAGAGCTTTCAATTACAGCACCATAGCCCAGAGCCTTAATAACAAAAAAGGGGGAAAAAAGAACCAAACCTGAAAAAAACACCAATACCAGGTAATTGGAGACCTAGAGACCTAGATGGTATAGTGCAGGTGAAATGTTTGTGGCTGCAGGAGTCTATACGTTCCTAACTGTTTTAAGGAACATCTTGTATAAGTTTATTTGCCAGCTTAATGCCTCTGTAAAATGCCTCTGTAAATGAGATGATCTTGGTTTTATCAAACTTAAGGTTTAGTACTACACACTACCAAGCTCAGCTGTGGAGGCATTGGTACAGTTGTCTCTTTGTAGGACATTAACATGTATGTCTTCTTTCCTAAACATTGATCTTTTATGTTGCCTTTGTATACTTTGTATATAATGCCCATCCATCCATCCATTATCCAAACTGCTTATCCTGCTCTCAGGGAGGCTGGAGCCTATCCCAGCAGTCACTGGGTGGCAGGCGGGGAGACACCCTGGACAGGCCGCCAGGCCATCACACAGGGCCACACACACACACACACACACACACACACACACACACACACACACACACACACACACACACACACACACACACACACACACACACACACACACACACACACACACACACACACATATTCACACCTAACCCTGACTCCTGAAAAATACTGAGAGACATATTTCCGCTGCTGCTGTTATAGAGGTCGCCACAGCAGATCATCCCTTACCATCTCTTCCTGTCCTCTGCATCTTCCTCTGTCACACCAGCCACCTGCATGTCCTCTCTCACCACATCCACAAAACTCCTCTTTGGCCTTCCTCTTTTCCTCTTCCCTGACAGCTCCATATTCAGCATCCTTCTTTCTCCTAATATACTCAGCATCTCTCCTCTGCACATGTCCAAACCATCTCAATCTCGCCTCTCTTGCTTTGTCTCCAAACTGTCCAACCTGAGTGGTCCCTCTAATCTACTCATTCCTAATCCTGTCCTTCTTCATCACTGCCAATGAAAACCTTAACATCTTCAACTCTGCCACCTCCATCTCCGCCTCCTGTCTTTTCGTCTCTGCCACCGTCTCCAGACCAAATATTAAAATGCTAAAAAATACTAAGACCCTAATATTGTGCACAAAGTCACTGCCTCTAAAGTTCTTTGTGTTTCCATGTAGATTACATGGGAAATAAATTGTACACAGGTGCCCCTTATGTTTCTTGGTGACCCTGCATATCCTCTATTGAGCTTGTTGATGAAGGGATACCCAGACAATGGACATTTCAACAGAGAAGAGAGGCACTTCAACTATAGACTGAGCTGCGCACAAATAACAGTAGAATGTGCCTTCGGAGGGTGCCCTGTCTTTTATCTGGACCCTGAGTCTGAAATGAAGTTTCAGTAAACGAAAGAATCATCTCTGAAAGGCCTCTGGCTCTTTATCTCAGTGTGAAATTCAACTAAACATTATCGACTCAACTTGCAGTCCACCACTCCAGTGTAGTTTTCACAACTACATCCCCCTGAATATTCCAATCTAACCCCCCCACCACCACCACCCCACACGGCTCCAATTACCCCTCTCGGTTTAATGAGGCAGTATACTGCAGCATTTTTCAAATGCTGTTGTCATAAGTGTGTTTATAGTAGTATGAGTGTGCATTGTGTCTGTATGTATGTGTATGTGTGTGATGTATCTGTGTTTAAGATTAGTTTTGATGACCTAAGAGGATTCAGACAGAGGAAGAGTTTGTTGTGTATAAGATTAGAATGGGCAAAAGAGAGAATACTTTACTCTGCATTTGAGAAAACAAAGAGAGAGAGAGAGAGAGTGTGCGTGAGTGTGTGTGTGTGTGTGTGGGTGTGTGTGGGTGCATGCGTGCGTGCATGTGTGTGTGTGTGGTTTGCATGCACATGCACGTGTTCAGTGCTCGGTTGAAAACTTGGTTGGAAGTCCCATATTAAGGGGTTTTAGTGGTATCTACTCTACCTCACTGACTAGTCTCAACAATGTGACCAACGATGCATGAAATCGCCTTGCCTGTGGTATGCAGAAAATGATGCTGATAGACATCGCTGTACACCTACCTACAAGGTAATTTAAGAACAGTCGATCTTAGCTGTATATTTAGAGTTTTGCATTTACCTCATGTACTAAAACATGGAAGAAAATTGTAAAAACCACGGACTCAAAATGTTGATGAGCATTTTGTCGCTAGCTTATGGAAACTCACCTTGTCCCACTGCCGCTCTCTGTCCAGTGTGATAACTATCATCGATGGATTGACCAGGTAGCCATTACTGTTGAAGGAGAAGTCATTGTGCTCCCAGGTTACATTAAGCATGTGTCTGCAATGACAGGAAATCAATACAAAGTGATATGATTATCAGGTCGTTAAGATAAAAAAGGCACATCATGCAGCATTTTTTAAAATAAGTTATTTTTCAGCATGTTTTCATGTATCCTTAAACAATATACTTAACTTCGATCTGCTTTAAAGGGGTCACTTGTTTCCACAGAGTCGAAAAAGAAATGTATGTACTTGTCTTGGTCATACAGAAATCAGATTTAAATTTCATGTCTGTAAAACCTTGAGTTCATAATAGTAGACATTTCAGCAACAAGTTTCTCATTTGTAAATGACTAATACAGATTTTGAGGCAGTGGTCCCGTTTCATTAATATGCATGAGCGGACTTTTGAGTGACAAGTACAAGCAAGGGTTGGCAGTAAGGGTGGGCGGGGTTTCATAATTTGTTGATTTGATCTGGTCGGCTGTATGTAGATGACTGTTTTTGATGACATCATGAGTATCGGGGGAAAAAAAGATCAGCTGAGAGAAGCTGAACTAGAGGCAGCAAAAAAACAATTCTAGCTTTAATACTAAAAGTCTAGCACTAACAGCATGATGATTAAAGTGATAAATCATGTTTGAAAATATTAGTGTGTCAATTTCAGTCGAACTATAATGAATGAACAACCCCAACTGTTCATTTTAAACGATTAAACTGCCATCAAATACTTTCTGTAGGAAGCAGCGAGCTGCTTCTTTTAATCACTTTCCCTCATGTGATTGGTTATATTAGACCTGCTGGACTCCTTTCATCACCTCTCCCATAACTCCAGCAGAGGTGACGAGAGCAAACTGAGAGCAGAACAAGCCCTTACCCCAGTCCATGTGAAAATCCTATTAAACCTGGTAATCTTTGCTAATCCCATTAACAGGTGAGCTGAGTCATTATCAAACACTCATTAAAAAAAAGTCATTAAATGAGGATGAATCCGTTAACTGCTGAGGGGGGCTTTTCGAATAGGTTCCTCCGAACTCAAGATCAGAGACAAAATGAAAAAAAAATTGTCTGGTGAGAGGTGATTGATAGCGAGAGCGATCCAAAAGAGCTTTGTTCTGTCTCCCAGACCCTTGTGTTCTGGCTACAGCCATTGCTTTTTAAATCATGTCTGCTGGGTCTATTAAGTGAAAAGAAATGGGGTGAACTATCTAATCAAAGACTGAAATAAAACCTGATGTCCACTTTTTTTTTCATGACGCATTTTGCTTTACAAAAGAAAAAAGTGAACTCAAAGTTGGACTGAAAAAAGAAAACGACTTCTGACTAAATCAGAGGGGACGTTACGTCTCATAATACACGTGAACTATGTTTGATTTTATTACCGTTCATGCCACTTGGAGCTATTAAAACCCATCTTCCCTGAATTTCCCCTCCCACTCCCACCAGACCGACCCTCATCCAGACTGAACGACCTTGGCCATTTCTTTACCGAATGCCGATACTGTAGCTTCATTTGGCTGATTAAAACATTTCTCCAGCAAAATGTGATTTGCTCAGTGTTCCCTAGCACAGATGGCACTAGATTGCTGTTTTGGGTCTAGTTTGTGTAAAGACTGCCACACTCTTACCTGTCCTCATCCACCCCTCTTTTAGCTAATCCAATTACCTCACAGATTCCAAAATGGGTGGTGGTGGTGGTGGTGGGGGGGCACCCTGAGTCATGAAATAGATGGGAGAGGGATAGAGGGCAGAGAGTATCAGTAACTGTAAAATGGTCTCTGTGATACTAAACAGGTGTAAAGTCATGAATAAATAGCTTCTGAGCAGCTGTTGACCTCTGTTCGGGGCTCTCCCTCGATTAAACCCACAATTGAGAGGTTACCACGTGTTATCCCTCGAGTCTGCCCCCCACCTTTCAAACAACATACCACTGCGTGTCATAGGGATGTTCCTGAATTTGAATATGATATTTGGCAAAGCATGCATAATGACTTTTATACGAGTGCTTGCTCCTTCTGAAATGTTTGAACATTATTTGTTAGCCTTTTGCCATAGTCACGAGGAACATATAACTTATGACTTGCGTTGTTTAACTGACTTAAGGTGGGAGGGGCAGAGTTCTTGCTTGTGGTGTAACACAGCATTATTAGGCAGCTTCAGGAGCTCATAACGAGTTGATCATTTGAATCAAGTGTGTTGGAGCAGGGAGAGATCTAAAACATGCAGGACAAGTGGTCCTCCAGGAGAGGTTTGAGAAACGCTGGTGTAACATACACATTCACAGTGGATAGACAGAGAGGATAGAAAGAGGCTATGAGGCTGCACTTTGTATACTGCTACGCCAATAGTTTCTTTAGATTTCAAATGTAATTACTTTTCAAATTGCATTACCTTTTTTTTCCTGTTGGATCTGCTAACCTCAGTTAATCTGAAACTTAATGAAGCAGAGCAGCACACAGGGTCTTCGAGGAGGACTGCTACATGGATGACATCCTCACATCCCACGATGATGCAAATAGGCTAGACAAAATCACCAAAGAGATTGGGGGAATCCTACAGGCCGGTGGATTTTCCCTGAATCCATGGGTCTGGTCTGGGCAAAGTGGGAGGCAGGAGACTGTAGCAGAAACCCTTACATCAAAGAAGCCCCCTGATAAAAGCAAAACTTTGGTACTGCCAGATCAGATGAAGGATGAGGACAACAAGGCCTTAGGCGATGGCTATATGGTAGAGGAAGACAAACTCTACATGATGACCTCAATCAACTTCTCAAAGAGGAGGGGGAAGATACGAACAGGCCAGGACCTTTTGATGGAAGAGGTGAGATCAGGAGCAACAAAGAGTAGACTCGGCAGTCTCAGACAAATAGTGATGTGACCTCCTTGGGTTCAGTAACCAGGAGCTCAAGTGGGAGGTGTGCTGCCAGATCCTAAATGAATGGCGGCTTTTATTTTGACACGGAAGGAAGCTGAGTTTGGCTGTTGTCGTGCATAGGCCACGAAGAAGAAAAAAATCATTCACGAAGAAGAAGAAGAAGAAGAAGAATCATAAAAGGAGCTCGCGATGGGAGAGACGGTGAGGCGTGAGCTGCAGATGTGTGGTAATTGAGAGCCAACTAGTCGCAATTAAACCAAAACTGGAGTGGGGAGAGCTTCATCTTGCTGGCCGTCTACAGGGATGACACTGGTGGGCTAATTAATCCTTTTGTATCATTAGAATTCATTGCTGTTTAGCATTGCTGTTAGAATTAAATGCTGGTTAGCATTCAGGTATTAAGCTAATGTTAAAACGGTTAGCTAATCACTCAGATTGCCTTGATGTGTAGTTTCTCATGTGTAGTTCAGTTAGCTTGAGGTTAGCCATGTTCTGTGCAATTAAGTGCAATGTGTATGGTTATATATCGAATTAATTTGGTAAAGGATGTAGAATATGCAGTGATGTGCAGTCAGGGGAGGCAGGGGAGGCAGTGCCTCACCCAGGCTAATAAGAAAAAAATGAAATATCATGATAGTTACAAAAAATATTTTTTCAATGTTTTTTAACTTTAATTTGTTAAGATTGTTGTAAAAAAAATTTTTTAAATCCTGTAAAACTTGTTGTTTTATCAATAAAAGGCATGCCCTATTCAGGATGGCTTGCTCCCAAAGCTAGCATTCGTGAGTGCAGGCTGCTGAGGCAGAGTCTGCTTGTGCCTCTCTCTGGCGTGTGGAATGAAAGCAAACGGTTTTGGAGTTTGGCGCATGCGTAGTCTGTTCTTACAGTGTCATCAGCGATGAGGCACATCGCTAACCTGCCTCGCGTTTTGTGAACGGGTGTATTTTGACTCCCTCCCACCATCTGGCTTGCCGTCTTCTGCTGTTCGCGCGCGTAACGTTTTGGCTAGCTATTATTTCAGTCTAATTTCACCTGTCAAAATTGATATTACATACTTTAAAGATTTTCAGCATTTACTTTTGAGGAAAAAAGGAATGTGATCGCAAATGGGAAGCCAACACCTGACCTCATGGATCTCACCCAATGGAAAGGACAGGAGATAATACGGACTTTCAAACGGAATGGTATCAAAAGAAGGACTGGCTTTGTGTGGCTGTGGCCAGGCAAGCAAGCTGTTCTGCTTCCCGTGTCTACTGTTCTCGACCAGTGACAGCGTGTGGGTGAAAGGGGGGTTACTGCGACTTGAACAATTTACCAAGGGCTTTGCAGACGCACGAAAATTCCACGTCCCACATACACTCTCAGATAGCCTTGAAAACATTTGGTAAGAGTCGCACAGACATGGCCCTTGACGAGCAACGCAGGCTGAATGTTATAGCACATAATGAAACAGTAAAGGCTAACAGGGAGATATTAAAAATCCTCATTGATGCTACATGCTATCTTGCCAAACAAGAGTTGGCCTTTTGAGGGAACGATGAGAGCAGTAACTCCGCCAATCGTGGGAATTATGTTGAACTTTTACATTTGATGGCAGGAAAAGATGACAAATTAACCACACATTTAAATTCTTCAACTGTATTTATGGGCACTTCGAATAGGATTCAGAAGGACATTATCGAATCAATCAGTGAGGTTATTAAGTTTCATATAAAAAGTGGCATAAAAGCTGCATCGTTTGCTGCAATTGAAGTGGATGAAACGACGGATATCACAAACAAAGCCCAAATATCTGTAGTTTTGCGATATGTCAACAGTACCAGTGGTGAAGTAAAAGAAGTCTTTTTGGGTTTTGACGATGTGAGTAATGACAGACGGGCACAGAGAATATCAGAATATGTCTTGAATGTATTACATAAATATGAGTGTCTTGAGAAGTTAGTCGCACAAACCTATGATGGAGCTGCAGTGATGGCCTCTGAGCTAAACGGGATACAGGCAAAAATTAAAGAAAAAGTATCAGGAGCTACATTTATGCACTGCTATGCTCATAAATTAAATTTAGTCCTTTCACAATCTGCAAAATTCATTCCTGAATGTAAAGTATTTTTCAAGACTGTTTGAGGGCTCTCATCATTTTTCAGCAAGTCAACCAAACGCACACATCTACTGGATGAAGTTGTAAAACGCCGCATCCCTAGAGCATCGTCTGTTAGGTGGAACTCAAACTCCCGATTGGTACAGACTCCAACACCTACCAGATCTCCGCTAAGTGTTCCAGGCAATGATGGAGAACTCTGATGAATGGGATGGCGAGACCCTCGCTATGGCCTCTGGATTTGATCTGTGGCTATCAAAAGCATCCACATATTTTCTGTTGATGGCATATTTAACGTGACAGACGTGCTTTTTCGTCTTCTTCAGAACAAGGCAATGGACATTGGCCTATGCTGTGCACGCGTCAGAGACACTATGTGTGCCTTGAACAATCAGCGCGAAGAGTTTGATAGTTTATATGATTGTTTTGAAGAGAAACGCAATGAACTGAATCTGATAGACAACAATACTCGTCGCAGCGAATCCCCCAGAGATGAGAGGAGGGGAAACTTTTACAGTGTTCTTGACAACATCACTGTACAAATGAAGACCAGATTTGACAGTTTGAATGAGCTTGATTTCCTTGGCTTAGTTGACAGCAAGACATTTGCTGAGATGTCAGCTAATTTTGACTGTAACAAATTGAAGAGCCTGTCCAAATGCGCAAAATTATTTGATCTAGTTAGATTGAAGTCTCGTTCAGTGGGATTATACTGTTCAAAAATGATCCAAGGAATGTCACCTGGACAGCTGCTTAACTTTCTGATGGACAATGACCTGCAGGAGACTGTACCCGAGGCCACGAAGCTGTTGAAACTGGTCTTAACGATGCCTGCTTCGACCGCATCTGTGGAGAGCACCTTTAAAACGCATAAAGACTTGCAGCCATAATTGGATGGAACAGGACAGACTTTCATCCTTGGCTCTGATTTCCATTGAAAAGGAGAGACTCGTGAAATTGAGGAATACACCTGACAAGGAAGACTTCTACAATGAAGTTATCAGCATCTTTTTTCAGAGGGATAGGCGCATGGATTTCGTCTACAAATAAAGTACAGTGAGTGTCTTGTGACAATTTACATTACTTTCTTTTCTTTGCATTTGTAACTCTTTCAGTACCAGGGACAGCACCGTCTGCCAGCCCTCCCCCCTCTCTCTCTGTACAGGAACAGCGCCGTCGGCCATCGGCTGAGGCAGGGGCTATCTGTGCCTCTGTCTTCACGTTTGGCGCAAAGGCCAATGTTTTCATAGATGTGTGCATGCGTAGTTGGTTCTCACACTGATGAATGATCTACTACTACTACTACTACTTTCGGCTGCTCCTGTTAGGGGTCGCCACAGCGGATCATCCGTTTCCATTTCCTCCTGTCTTCTGTGTTGAATGATCAACGATGAGGCAAATACTTACCCTGCATCAGCACTTCCGTGTCGCGTTACGTTCACACCTTCTTGCTCCACATCCTACCCCCTAGCACGGATAGCTTAACAGCGACGGTCAGCATGGATATTTCCTACTTAAAAAGATTGTAGCGAATTCGGGGGGCAGCCAGGGTGTGAGATGGAAGAGAAAGAAGAATTCTGGAGTCAGTTGGATGACGTGGAGGAGAGGGTACCCAAGGAGGAGAGAGTGGTGATTGGTGTGGACTTCAATGGACATGTTGGTGAAGGGAACAGAGGTGATGAGGAGGTGATGGGTAGGTATGGTTTCAAGGAGATAAACGTGGAAGGACAGATCGTGGTGGATTTTGCGAAAAGGATGGAAATGGCTGTGGTGAATACATATTTCAAGAAGAGGGAGGAACACAGTGTGATGTACACGAGTGGAGGAAAGTGCACACAGGTGGACTATATCTTATGTAGAAGGCGTGATCTAAAAGGGATTGGTGGCTGCAAGGTGGTGACAGGGGAGAACGTAGCTAGGCAGCATTGGATGGTGGTCAGTAGGATGACTTTGGGGACCAAGAAGAGGAAGCGAGTGAAGGCAGAGCCAAAGATCAAATGGTGGAAGATGAAGAAGGAAGATTGTTGTGTGGAGTTCAGGCAGGAGTTAAGACAGGCACTGGGTGGTAGTGAGAAGTTGCCAGATGGCTGGGAAACCACTGCAGAAATAGTGAGGGAGACAGCTAGGAAGGTACTTGGTGTGTCATCAGGACAGAGGAAGGAAGACAAAGAGACTTGGTGGTGGAATGAGGAAGTACAGCAAATTATACAGAGGAAGAGGTTGGCAAAGAAGAAGTAGGATAGTCAGAGAGATGAAGAAAGTAGATATGAGTACAAAGAGATGCAACGTAAAGCAAAGAGAGAGGTGGCAAAGGAAAAGGTGTATGGTGAGTTGTATGGCAGGTTAGACACCAAGTAAGGAGAAAAGGACTTGTACCGATTGGCTACACAGAGGGACCAAGCTGCAAAGGATGTGCAGCAAGTTAGGGCAATCAAGGATAGAGATGGAAATGTGCTGACAAGCAAGGAGAGTGTGCTGAGAAGGTAGAAGGACAACTTTGAGGGGCTGATGAATGAAGAAAATGAGAGAGAAGGTTGGATGATGTAGGGATAGTGAATCAGGAAGTGCAGTGGATTCGCAAGGAGGAAGTGAGGGCAGCTATGAAGAGGATGAAGAGTGGAAAGGTAGTTGGTCCCGATGACATACCTGTGGAGGCATGGAGATGTTTAGGAGAGATGACAGTGGGGTTTTTAACTAGATTGTTTAACACAATCTTGGAAAGTGAGAGGATGCCTGAGGAGTGGAGAAGAAGCATACTGGTACCGATTTTCAAGAACAAGGGCAATGTGCAGAACTGTACCAACTACAGAGGAATAAAGTTGATCAGCCACCGCATGAAGATATGGGAAAGAGTAATAGAAACTAGGTTAAATGGAAAGGTGATGATTAGCGAGCAGCAGTATGGTTTCATGCCATGAAAGAGCACCACAGATGCGATGTTTGCTTTGAGAATGTTGATTGAGAAGTATAGAGAAGGCCAGAAGGAGTTGCATTGTGTCTTTGTAGATTTAGAGAAAACGTACGACAGGGTGCCAAGAGAGGAGGTGTGGTATTGTATGAGGAAGCTGGGAGTTACAGAGAAGTATGTAGGAGTGGTGCACGATATGTATGAGGGAAGTGTAACAATGGTGAGGTGTGTGGTTGGAATGACAGATGGGTTCAAGGTGGAGGTAGGATTAAATCAAGGATTGGCTCTGAGCCCTTTCTTGTTTGCAATGGTGATGGACAGGTTGACGGACAAGATATGGCAGGAGTCTCCATGGATGATGATGTTCGCGGATGACATTGTGATCTGTAGTGAGAGTAGGGTGCAGGTTGAGGAGAGCCTGGAGAGGTGGAGGTATGCACTGGAGAGAAGAGGAATGAAAGTCAGTAGGAGCAAGACGGAATACCTATGCGTGAATGAGAGGGAGGACAGTGAAATGGTCAGGTTGCAAGGAGTGGAGGTAATGAAGGCATATGAGTTTAAATACTTGGGGGCAACTGTCCAAAGTAATGGGGAGTGCAGGAGAGAGGTGAAGAAGAGAGTGCAGGCAGGGTGGAGTGGGTGGAGAAGAGTGCCAGGAGTGATTTGCGACAGAAGGGTACCAGCAAGAGTTAAAGGGAAGGTTTACAAGATGGTTGTGAGACCAGCTATGTTATATGGTTTGGAGACAGTGGCACTGACGAAAAGACAGGAGGTGGAGCTGGAGGTGGCAGAGTTGAAGATGCTAAGATTTTCACTGGAAGTGACGAAGAAGGACAGGATTGGGAATTATTATATTAGAGGGGCCGCTCAAGTTGGAAGGTTTGGAGACAAAGCAAGAGAGGTAAGAATAAGATGGCTTGGACATGTGTGGAGGAAAGATGCTGGGTATATTGAGAGAAGGATGATGAATATGGAGCTGCCAGGGAAGAGGAAAAGAGGAAGGCTAAAGAGGAGGTTTATGGATGTGGTGAGAGAAGACATGCAGGTGGCTTGTATGACAGAGGAAGATACAGAAGACAGGAAGAAATGGAAACGGATGATCCGCTGTGGTGACCTCTAACGGCAGCAGCCAAAAGTAGTAGTAGTAGTAGTAGTTGGGGGGGGCAGCTGGAAACCGCCGCAGCTGGGACACGAACCCGGGTCTCCCACACCACGGGCGACTATGTTAACCAGTCAACTAAAGGGTCAAACCCATTAGTTAAGGGCCAGCGAGTCTATTTATCTGTGCGCGTTACAAGATTTTCAACATTGTTTAATGAAGTAAAAAAGAGCTTTGGTCAATAACGGGAAACCAACACCTGACCTGCAGGATCTTACTAAGCAGAAGGGGCAATAGATCACCTGAACTTTTCAAACAGAGTGGTAATAATGATGATCATTACATTTTTTATAGCGCTTTTCTAGACACCCAAAGCACTTCACCAAAAGAAGGACTTGCTATGTGGCTGCAGCCAGACTAGCAAGGTTTGTTTTTGCTTTAAAACTCAGGATGTGGCTAACGGTGGTGAGCAGCAGGCCGCTGCGCCCGATGTGGCTGATGGCAGTAAGCAGCGGGCTGATGTGGCTGACAGTGGTGGGCAACAGACCGCTGCGGACGAGGTAGCTGATAGCAGTGAGCAGCGGGCCGATGTGGCTGACGGTGGTGAGCATCAGGCAGCTATGGCTGACAATGGGGAGGGAGGCAGCGGGCGGCCCGCCCGAGGCCGCTCCCCCTGTGCAGAGTGAGGCTGGTGGCTCCGTGGTCGGGGCCGCCGGTGCGTGCGGCTCTGTGTCTACGGATATTTTAGCGGGGGGGGGGGGTTGGAGGCTGGAGGCTGACCCTGTGGTCAGGACAGTGCAGAAGGAAGATGACATGGGGAGGTTGGAGCAGGTTTCGGTACAGGGGGCAGAGAAGGTGCAGGTTGAAATGAACATTGGGGCTGAGGAGCAGGTGGTGAAGCCTGCTGGGTGGTTTGACAATGTGACTGGTATGGTGCGTGAAGCTGAATCTGATAATGTTTCTGTTGCAGACAGTGACTCTCAGAGTGTAAATTTATACTCACTGGAGGAGATCAACAGTTTTTTAGATGAGACATATGGCAAATCGGTGAATGTCATGGATTATTTTCCTGATGCTGACAAATTCATCCAGTCAGTTACTACACTGCAGCAGGGTGTGGGGTTAGATGTACTGGATAGCAATAAACGTTACCGTCAAAAGAAACATGTTACTCGTTTACGGAGAGATTTGAAAGTGCCTATGGCAAAAATAGTGAAGAAAACGAAACTCTCAGTTTACATGTCCTATGATCATGCAACACTTGGTGTTTCTTCTCAGCTGTCTTTTTTCTGTTATATTTCTCACTGGTCTGTCTTTCTTCTCCTCCTATGCAGGGTTTTAAGGTGGCTTCATTAAACATGAAAGAGGGTAGAGATTCACAGAGAAGAGCCTTAGTAATGGAAGTAATCACACAGAAAGGGCTGGAAGTTGTTTTCTTACAAGAAACACACAGTGACAGCATGAATGAAATAGACTGGGGCTTATGGTGGGCAGGGCAACATGTGCTTAGCCATGGGACAGATTTTAGTGCAGGAGTTGCCATTTCATTTTCTCCTGCCTTAAATGTGAACATCTTGTCCAGCATGGAGATTGTGAAGGGCAGGGTCCTTATGGTGACAGCGGAAATAGCGGAGTTTACGTTTATTTTTATTAATGTTTATGCACCAAACAATGGCTCTGAGTGCGGAGGGCTCTTTAAGATGTTCTAGGACAAATTGGGTGATGTTAATCCGGGAGGGTGTATTGTATTGGGGGGAGACTGGAATTGCTGCACTGACTTTACCTTAGATAGGACTGGAGAGGAGCCACACCTTCAGTCATCCTCTGTTTTGTCCCATGTCTTAAATAAATCTGATTTGGTTGATGTGTGGAGGATGAAACACCTTTCAGTCAAACAGTACACATGGGTCAAACTGTCAGATGGCAGAGTTAGTGCAGCTAGACTGGACAGGTTTTATGTATCCAGCTCCTTTACAGCTCCAGTTGTTAATTGTCAGATCCACCCAGTTGCTTTTACAGATCATCATGTAGTTTTAATGGAGCTGATCTTATCTACCACTAGAAAACCCAACTTCTTTTGGCATTTTAACGTTAAATTACTACATGATCACAATTTTTGTGAAAACTTTAAATTGTTTAGGGATTGTTGGCGATCTAAGAAAGACAATTTTCTTTCCCTAACTCAATAGTGGGAGGTAGGAAAGGCCCAAATCAGGGTTTTTTGTCAACAATACACATACAATTCCACAGCAAACATTAAGAGAGCTGTACAGGAGTTAGAATACAAGATAAGAGACCTGGAAGATGTTTCCACCTCACAGCCAGATGAACAGCATAATAATCTCTTGCACTGTAAAAGACAGCAGCTGAACTCCTTCCTGCGAGAGAGAGCTAAAGGAGCTTTAGTCCGAGCACGCTTCACCAGACTCCAAGACATGGATGCACCAACTGCTTTCTTCTTTAATTTAGAGAAGTCAGTGGTTTAAAAAAAAGATGGTGTGTCTTCATCTCCCTGATGGAAAGGTGACCACAGATTCCGCTGAGATGAGGAAGCATGCAGTGGACTTCTACACTGACTTTGTTCAGGGCAGAGGGCTGTGGTATGGACTCTGTTGCGAAGCTTTTACAGGGCCTTCCCCAGCTGAGTCCAGCAGAACAGCATACATTGGGCATGGACATAACGCTAGATGAACCGACTGTTGTGGTGTCTCAGATGACATCGGGCAAGGCTCCAGGAATAGACGGTTTACAATCCGACTTTTTTTAAACAGTTCTGGAGTGTTTTGGGACAGGATCTTCTGCACATGTTTAAAGAGTGCTTTGAAAAAGGGACACTTCCTCCTTCTTGCAGGCGTGCAGTTCTCTCTCTGCTGCCAAAAAGGGGAGATTTAGCCCTTTTGGAAAACTGGAGACCAGTAGCTCTTTTGTGTGCAGACTATAAAATCCTCTCGGCTGTACTCTCGACAGGTCTATGACAGATAATTTGTTTTTGATGAGATATGTTTTTGATATATGTCAGCTATATGATATAAATGTTGGTATCTTGTCCATTGACCAAGAGAAGGCTTTTGACTGTGTAGATCACACTTTTCTTTTCTCCACCTTGCAGGCCTTTGGTGTTGGGGAGGGGTTCCTGTCCTGGATAAAGCTGTTGTATAGTGGTGCGTGTTGTGTAGTGAAGATGGGGGGAGGGTTGAGCTGTCCTGTGCCAGTTGGGAGGGGGATTAGGCAGGGCTGCCCCATCTCAGGCCAGCCCTACAGCATTGCCATTGAGCCTCTCCTATGTAGGTTGAGGAGCAGGCTGAGGGGTCTCTCTCTGCCAGAGCTAGCTCAACACCATTCAATTGTTGTGTCAGCATACGCTGATGATGTCAATGTTTTTGTACAGAGAGAGGGAGATGTTCAGGAATTGGAAGAAAGCCTGGCCTTGTATGAAAAGGCTTCTCCAGCCGAAGTCAACTGGGGAAAGAGTGAGGCTTGTTTGGTGGGTCAGTTTGACTTGAGGAGTGCTCCTAGTCTTCCTGGGAATCTTAGATGGGGGGTAAGAGGTATTAAAGTTCTAGGAGTATATCTGGGAATGAGGACTTTCAGAGGCAGAACTGGGAGAGAATGCTGGAGAAGGTGGAAGCCAGGTTGTCTAAATGGAATTGGATGCTACCCCAGCTGTCCTACAGGGGAAGAGCTCTGATAGTTAATAACCTGGTCACCTCGTCTCTCTGGCATAGACTCGTTGTTTTGGTGCCACCGCCAGGCCTTGCAGAAGAGATGCAGAAGCTCCTGGTGAAGTTTTTCTGGTCTGGTCAGCACTGGCTGAGGGCATCGGCCCTGTATCTCCCTGTGACAGAGGGAGGACACGGACTTATAGACATTCGGTCCAGGACTTCGGCCTTCAGACTACAAACGGCGCAGAGGCTGCTGTATGGCTGCGGTCACTGCTGGTTGGCTCCTGCTCGGCTGCTTCTTTGGAAAGCTGGTCGGCTTGGGTTGGATAAGCAGATTTTTTTTATTGAGATCAACAGAAGCTGACCTAGTTGGACTCGCATCTTTTTACACTTTGGTGGTTGAAGCCTGGCACATGCTGAAGGTCACACAAACTCCAGCCCCTAGACCAGGAATGTGGCTTTTTGAGGAGCCACTGTTTCACAGTGACTTCCTTACGAATGCCACCTTCTTCTCTGCAATGGTGCGGACTGCATTTTTTGAGGCTGGCATTACAAAACTGGGCAATCTTGCAAGAACATCCGTGGAAACACTTGGTGGCATCATCAACATCAGGTCCTCCAGAGTGCTGAAGAGGGTTGTGGAGGAAGACTGGAAGTCCCTGTCTGGGCCACTGCGGAAGTTTGCCGAAAATCGTGCTCTTGCTGACCAATGGGATGATGACAATGAGTATATTTTTCCCTCCCTGATCGTCAGTCCTGCATTTGGGACATGGCGAGGGGGGAGCGGACTGCTTCTTTCCACGAGTACACCAGTGCTGGGTAGTTTCAGCTCTTGTGGGAAGAAGCAGCTTTACTACAGCTGTGTGAAGGTACTCAACCTTCGCTCTCTGGCTGAAGTCAGGGAGTCGAGGTGGACTGAGGTTTTTACTTTAGACTGTACCCCTAACGGCAGGTGGAGTGTCCTGGATAAGCCTCCTGTTGAGAAACGGATGACTGACCTCCAGTGAAGGATTATACATGGAGCAATAGCTACGAACAGACACAGGGCTCACCTCGATCCAAGCACTGGGGACGGCTGTCTTTTCTGCACTCCGAGGGAAACATTAGAACACTTAGTGATCTCTTGTCCTCGATTGTTGGGCTTATTTAGGGTACTGCAAGAATGGGTGGAAGCTTTGGGTGAGGTTTTCTCCATCCCCATATTTGTTTTTGGGCCCAAATACACGGCAAGAAAAAGGCTGCTCCTGGTCCTAGTCAATTTTCTGTTCAGCACTGCTAAGCTAGCGATCTGGAAGACCAGGAAGAATCAGATGCTAGGTCGGGGCTGGACCGATGTGGTGCAGAGTATGAGGGGTTTGGTGGCGGCTCGTCTGAGGATAGAGCACACTTTCTACACCCTGACCAGTAATCTTGATTCTTTCAGGGCTTTGTGGGGGTTACGACGTGTTTATGTTCACTAAGTGACGATGGGTCACTTGTTCTGAATTTCTAATTTATTATGGTTGTGTGTATGTATTTTGATTGAGTAATGATGCATGATATTTTGTTTTTCCAGCTTACCAGTTTGTTTACTGTTGACTTGATGGGAATGGAGTGTTAGGTTTTTTTGCTGTGATGTAAATAAAAGTTATTTTATAAGTCAAGTCTCTCTCTCTCTCTCTCTCTCTCTCTCTCTCTCTCTCTCTCTCTCTCTCTCTCTCTCTCTCTCTCTCTCTCTCTCTCTCTCTCTCTCATTGTGTTCCAACACAAAGGTGTTTAGTCTACAATGTGTGAACACATTATACGCTAGATGTGCCCATGGATTAGGTTTGATTGTGCATTAGCTCCACATCTGACTGAGTTTTGCAGCAGGAATATTTGTTGATTTGTAGCCTAACTAATGTAGACTCTCTTTTATCTATCCATGCGTAATATGAGCTCGGGCTGCTGTGTTGATTGAATGTAGACATATGTCACATTGCTAAGCAACTGCCTACCCAGGCAAAGAGTTGACTGCACCTTACTGAAAACTTGTAAATCCAATACTTACAATATTGGTTGTAGAATAAGGAATTTAATACGTTTAATATCCAAACAGTGTCAATGATCATGTGACCAAAACAAAAAAACAAAACAGGACTGTCTGCGGAGTGTTTAGGGTTGCATAAGCCCTGACCATTTACAGTTTAGGCCATGCCCATTTGTGGTTTTACCTGCATGCAAATACTAATACGTTTGTATTGTGGTCTCAACAAATACAAATATATACAGTGGGCCTGTCTTAAATCTTGGCTCACCTGAATAGCGTGTCATTGGTGGTTGGCCTGACTGGGTTTTGACAGTCACTGTGGCCCTCGGGTACGTAACCTCTGGATTTTCTGAAGCTTTGTACCCCTTTCACAACAATAGCCACACCATCCCGTACCCTCTTCCTCAGGCTCATTCTCCACCGGTCTGTGATGATGCTGATGAGGCCCACCGGGAAGCTGTCTGGCGGGGGCATGTCCGGGTTCCCCACAGCCAGGCTGGGGATAATCCAGATGTATCCAGGCCCCACCAGCCCTGCCTCAGCTGCCATGGTGAACAGGTACTGGGCCTCCTCATGGGAACAGTAGACCAGAAGCACCTGGGTGTCAATCTGCTGCAGCAGCCGGCGAGCCCGGATGTCATTCATGCCATCAGCAGACATGTCAAAGGTCAGCACATCCTGCAGGTCCCACATGAAATAACTGGTGTCTCTGAAGGACTTAATGTGGTCGACGTAGCTTTCGTAGCCCGGGTAGAGGCTGGTGATGACCACGAAGCTGTCCCAGTTGTACTCCTCCATCACCTTAAACATGCCGTTGATCTGCTGCTCGATGGAAGAACCCAATTGTAGAAAGGTGGAGCCCTCACCCTGGATATCAAGGATGAGAGAAACAAATATGAATGGCGACCTATTATGTTCAGTTAGGCCACCACAGTTACTTTTCTCTGTCTAATGAGCAAAATTTAAACTTTATAATGCAATTAAAGTAATGTGTGAAATTTTCTAAGGGCCCCTGTGTAATATAATAAGGGGTTTCCTGGGTAAAATTCTGTGTGGACACATTGACACATACAAACTACAAACACACACACACACACACACACACACACACACACACACACACACACACACACACACACACACACACACTGTCATGGTTGTGTGATCTGGGTCATTGGGGCTCGCCTGTTCCCCATCCCCTGAATTGGTGTTTCGGTTCACCTGCACCCTGTTTGCCTGAGATATCCTGATTGCTCCTGATTGCCCGGCTTCACTCACCTGTTCTCCTGTCTCAGATTGGATGTTCTGTTCCTGCCCTGTCCTGTGCACCTGCGCCCAATCTCCCTGACTGGCTCCCCTATGTATATATTCCCCCCTGTTTGCCCTGGTCCCTTCTCTGGTCGTCTCACAGAGACATACACACACGTGTTGACTCTCGGTCGCCACATACGTCCTGTTCTGAGCCTTCTCTACTGTCTGTAGCATCTGTACCTGCTGTCTGTAAGTTTTTTGTTTAATTAAAGTGTTGTTCTAGCACAGTTCATCTCTGAGTCGGGCATTTGGGTCCTCTAATCCTGCTCCCAGCACGACAGTACGACCCGACCATATTATGGACCCAGCCGACTCTGCCACTCAAGAAGTCATGATCTGTACTCAAGACGAGCGCCTCAGTCAGCATGAGGAATGGCTGAGCTCCATCTGGCACGGCCTCTGGGAGATGGATGCCCATCACGTGGAGTTTGAGACCTAGCTGACTAACTGGGTGAGTGCATTTGCCTGTGATTTGCAGCAGCTCCTGGTCCAGGGTGCCCCGCTGGCTCCAACCTTAGCAACTGCTTCTCAGCCGGCAGATTTGCCTGGCTTGTCGTTTACCTGGGAGGATTTCGGTGTGTCAAGGCACACCTTCCTGAACGAGGAGCCAGGTTTCCTTAAGCTCTTCACTGCCATCTGGAAGAGGTACCCAGAGTTTGCCCGGGAAACCTTTTACAAGTGGCAGTATTTTAGTGACCCGGTCCTTGATTCTCCCAAGCCCAGCATCTCGGCTTTCTGCATTGCCCCAATGTCACAGCTGCCCAGCATCCCCGAATCTCAGCTGCCCAGCACCATGCTACGGAGACCCTTCCGGTTCCAGAGAGGTCGGCCTGTCCTTGTCGATGACCAGTCTGTTCCTGAGCCGTCGGCGACCTCTGCCAATGACCAGCCTGCTCCCTGAATGGTCCGGCTGCCTCCGAAGCCTGTTCCCCGAGCGGTCCAGCCGCCTCCAATGCCTGCAGCCCGGGCAGCTGCCGCGCTGCCTCTGATGCCTGCCGCGCCGCCTCCGATGCCTGTTCCCCGGGCAGCTGCCACGCCACCTCTGAAGCCTCTTCCCCAGGTGGCTGCCGTGCCACCTCTGAAGCCTGTTCCTCAAGCAGCAGTCCCGGGCACGTTGCCGGCCTCCCAAGCGGCTGACCCATTCACGATGCCAGCCTCCGGGTCATCCACCTGCCCGTCCGCCGGAGCTGCTTTGCCCTTTGGTCCTGCATCCTGGTCGCCCTCCAGATCAGTTGCATCCATTGGTCCAGCCCTCAGGCTAGCCACCTGAGATCCCTGGCCTCATTCATGCACTCCCAGACCACTTGGTCCCGAAGCCCTCCCCCAGACCCCCTCCGTCCATCCTGCTTGGTGCCCCTGGTCTGCTCGTTTGGGACATCTGGAATCCATCCCTTTGGGAGGGGGGGGGGGTTCCTGTCATGGCTGTGTGATCTGGGTCATCGGGGCTCGCTTGTTTCCCATCCCTTGATTGACGTTTCAGTTCACCTGCACCCCGTTTTCCTGAGTGATTGATCCTGCGCAACTGCACCCAATCTCCCTGATTGGCTCCCCTACGTATATTTTCCCCCCAGTTTTCTTGGCCCCTTGTCGGGTCGTCTCACAGAGACTTACACACACGTGTTAACTCTTGGTCGCCGGATACGCCACGTCACGTTCCGAGCCTTCTCTGCTGTCTGTAAGTTCTTTGTTTAATTAAAGCATTGTTCTAGCCCATTAAGTCTCTAAGTCGTGCATTTGGATCCTCCAATCCTACTCCCGGCATGACACACACACACACACACCTGCAAAGTTGGGTCTTGTAGTACAGCTTTGATGAGAACTAAGTATTTTTGCTTTGAATTGCTTTACCAACAGCTGTGGACCCATTCATCACTTAAATCCATGTGTCTCCCTCTCACTTTTCAAACACTGGCCTTCATCCATACTTTTGTCTCGCAAATGTAGAGGAATGGCACTATCACAGTGGCCAGCATCTGCTCTTTTTCCTCCTTGTCTTTTTTTAACCAATGCAATGACCTTGAGAAAGATACGAGGGTGGTAATTCTGTTGACCACCTTATACAACCCACAAAGGCAGAGGTGTAGAGAGGAGATAATGTCATAATATGTGTAATAGATGATAAGGTTTTCTACCTGTTACATTTTCAAATATGTAGCCCAGCTGGGAAAAAAAAACAGCTCATGAAATTTATGAATCATTGATGAGACTGATTACATCGGCATGTCTTAAATTTAAAATGAATTGGTTCTCTCGTGACACTTACTATTCTAAATAGTGTGTCACATGACTTTGTCGAAAAAAAATCATAAATAATTAGTAGCATGATGGGATTTATAACTTAATTTAAGAGTGTGTAAACAAATTATTGGGAATATGGGTATTCCTGAGTCAATTCAAACTTATTCATACAGTCCTAAATCACATTAGCAGTCTCTGAGTGCTTTATATTCTTACAGTGAAAAACAGGTAAATACAGTAAATGGCAATCGATGACACCTTCTATCCTTGGATTCGGATGATGAAAGACTCAACAAGAAAATAAATAGATGAGAGAAACCTCATGCAAAAAAAAAAGAATCAGAAAAAAACATTTTCATAAAATATTAGTGTAAGCTCCTAAAGGATGAACATGTATGTTTGGACTCTGTGGGAACATATGAAGGTTGCCCTGTGGTTAGCATTGTTGCCTCACAGCAAGAAGGTCCTGGGTTTGAACCCCAGGCCGTCCCAGGTCCTTTCTGTGTGGAGTTTGCATGTTCTCCCTGTGTCTGCGTGGGTTTCCTCTGGGTGCTCTTGTTTCCCCCACCATCAAAAAGACATGCATGTTGGAGTTAATACTCCTGTCTGTGTCACTGACCAAGGCAATGGAAAGAAATAGTGGAGTTGGTCCCTGGGCACTGCAGCTGCCCACTGCTCCTACACAATAGGATGGGTTAAATGCAGAGAACAATTTTGTTGTAAACATACAATGAGGTGGCTTTCTTTCTTCTTCTCCAAAATGTCTTGGCCAGCTCAGTTTTAATAAGATGGCTGCTACCTGGCCAGTTTCCTCTCTGGGGAGGAACACATCATGCTGAGCAGCAAGCCAGCTTAGAGCTGGTATACAGAAGGGTCAACTATCCAGGGACTTCAATTGATGCAGTGATCTTATTCTCCCACTTCAATCTGCCTTCTACTTGTTGTCCTTCAGAGGGTTCACTGGTAGGTCTAATTCCTCTGAGCCACCTGAACACCGTCTTTACCCTGCCCACCATCCTGAAAATATCCTTTGTATTCTCATGGACACTTTTTATATCACTTATTTCTGCAGACTACTCTGTTCAACGTTAAAAAAAGAAGGGACAAAAGGACTGGAATCGGCTGCAGTAACAAAGCTTGAATAGTGATATAGATTTTTAATATTTATCCATCCATCCATTATCCAAACCGCTTATCCTGCTCTCAGGATCATGACTCTATATAATTATAATATCATCATAATTCAGCGATTAGTTTCTTTACTGTTAATTAGATTTTGGAGAATTTTTAAGGTCTTCATCTTCTTTTACCACCAGTGCACAGCCAGTGTCCAGCTTTCACTACAGAAATCCTGCCGTGGCCCAGACTAAGATAAATTAGACTGCACTGGGGGCCAGGTTGCTGCATAGGTCCATACAAGGAGCAAGATTCTTATGCAGGTTAGTCACGGGAAGAGGGTGTGAAGACATTATAGATTTATTCATTTTCTCCTTCCTCTCACTGTCCCACAGCAAATCCATCAAAGTTATTGCCTTATTTCTGTGCGTGTAGCCTGTTCCCACCACTGCTACCCTGCAAAATCTATTTGCTTCCTGGCAGGTGCAAACATGAGGACTGGACCGTGTGCATCACCGTGTGTGTACTTGGTCGTGTGTGTACATACACCTCTACATCACTCATCCATGTGTGCTTCTGCGTTTCAGTATGCAAAGTGCGTACTCACTCCAACACAGTGCCTCTCCGCCAGCTGCAGCTTGAGGGTCTATCAGAGTAATGCCTCCTGCAAGCTATGATCTCAACAGCTCAATTAGCACGTTACAGACTTGATTGGCCAGTCCAAATGAGCCTGGGGCCTTGCCAGTGGCACAACCGCACACTCAAAAGACTGGAGTCACAACAACCCCCACCAGAGAGCAACAGTGGGTGAAACTTGGTAATACTGTCAAAGGCAAGGTGCTGAGAGGTGTTAGTTGAAACTGCCAGCTGCAGCCCAGTAAACAAAACTTACTTGCTTATTGAATTGTCCATCCCGTGCTACTCGGCAGATGGACTTCCCCAAAGTGAACAGATTAATGATAGATATCGATAGGCATGGAAATCCATCCTTTAAAGCAGACATGGGCAACTTGTGGCCCGCGGGTCAATGTCCAAATATCAATAAATGTTTGGTTTCCCATGCGTTGGAAGTAACCAGGCCATCTGACCACATTTGAACCGGATCCCAAATGTAATTATACTGTCCACTGATAGAAGGTGCTCCTTTAAAACACAAGAGGCCTGTAGCCAAGCAACTGCTTGCACATGGTCTCATCTTGGTCTCGACGGGCCTCTTCTGCAATGACACGTGACAAGGAGAGACATGAGTGGCAAAAACAGAAAACTTGACCTAGAGAACTATGTCTTCCAGACAAGATGGGGTAAAGAACATCTTTTTACAGAATTCAAAGGCAAACCTATGTGTTTAGTGTTTAGTGTGCCTGGAAACAAAATCAGCCATGAAGGATTTCAAATTGAGTCACCACGCACAAAGATAAATATGGCATGTACACTGGAGGTGCCAGAGCCGCCATCCTCGCTGACCACCAAGGAAAAATACACCGACAGCAGAGCCTTTTTACCAAAGCCACATCTACACGGGAGTCCTCTCTCAAGGCATCTTATAGCATAAGATGGATGAGCTTGCTAAAGCAAAGAAGCCCTTGTCAGATGGCAAAACACTGAAGCCATGTGTAGTAGGGATGGCTAAAGCTTTTGGAGATGATAACATGGCTGTGGGTGAGTTTCAATGGCTTCATCAGTGTATGAATGTATGGGTGAATGTGAGGCATACATTGGAAGAAAAAGTGCGTCCAGTGGTCGGTAGACTAGAAAACTACTCTACAAAATGCAGTCCATTTACCATTTTAAGCTAAATGCATATTTTTGTGATACGTCATGGAATGGGAGGGCAGAGTAGAAATGCGCTACAAACATGAATATTAGTTGTTGCACTTAGTGTGCATTTTGTACCATTGATGGTACAAATAGGCTCTGAAATAATGGTGTATCACTCAGGAATGTGGACATTTTGTTTCTGTGTTATGCTCATTAAACAGAAATGTTGGTATAATAAACGTTGATTACCGGTATATATTTTATTCTTTTCATTAAATTAGTAGCTATAATTGGCTAATTGAATGATGGGGTTACAGTATCCAACTGGTAGAAGTGCACAGTCATAATCTGGGCCTCTGGTAGTGAGAATAAACTTTTGTTGGCCCGCTCTATCATCAAAGTTGCCCATCCCTGCTTTAAATGAAAGGTAAACCGATGGTAAAAATAAAGTTAAGAGGATTGACTGTGATATAAATTAACAAACCATGCTAGAGTTCATGTATCCAAGGTATCCATATCTGAAAGTCAGTTTTAAGCTGAATTGAAAATTTTATTGGTCTTGCCATTACCACTTAGTGGACTTGTCCAGATTGTTTGTGTAAATGCTCTGATTCACATCAGCTCAGCACACGGTGAATAAAACTAAAAACACTGGGATGGCAGCTCATTACATCAACTGTTTTTTACACCATTTTCTTGTGCTAAATGATAATGTTGGCTAAATCATACTAGCTGCCTTTTCCAGTCACTTCACCCACCACACACTTTTCCTTGGGGTTTGATTTGGGCTTAACGCATATTGTCTCTTCTGTATTGAAGAGTGACACCAATGGAGTTTCTTAGCATTGAGTGATGGCATGCATCACTGTTCTAGTGGACTGCATGGCACCTCCTAGTGGCATTACAACAGACATACAAAAACACAACCTTCTCATAAATTGTCAAACATGCTTTCAACTTCTCTTACGGGCTTTCAGTATTACAAACTACCAACCCATGCATGCATTTCTATTACATTTACTATCCCTTTAACAAAAAGTCAGCATTTTCTTTGTTTCCTCTCAGCAAAAGGCACATTTTTAATAGCTAACAAGCCCCTTGAGATTGAGGGCTTTGGTCTAAAAGAGACTGAGCACACTCCAAATTATAATTTAGTAATGAATATGGTAAGGTAATAAATACCAGGAAATAACCCAGCCACTGAGGATGCACAAGCCAGTGCATCCTTAGTGCCGGTCCCAAGCCCGGACAAATAGGGAGGGTTGTGCCAGGAAGGGCATCCGGCGTAAAATCTTTGCCAAATCAAATATGCGGATCATAAATAAGACTTACATACCGGATCGGTCGAGGCCCAGGTTACCAACGACCGCCACCGGTACTGTTAACCAGCAGGGTGTCGGTGGAAACTATGCTACTGTTGGGCGAAGGAGAAGGAGAGGGGGAAAGCATGTCCAGAGGCAGCTAGAGAGGAGGAAGGGTAGGCATGTGGAGGGGAGAGTTGGAACTTTGAATGTTGGCACTATGACTGGTAAAGGGAGAGAGCTGGCTGACATGATGGAAAGAAGAAAGGTAGGCATACTGTGTGTGCAAGAGACCAGGTGGAAGGGGAGTAAGGCCAGGAGTATCGGAGGTGGGTTCAAACTCTTCTACCATGGTGTGAATGGGAGGAGTAATGGGGTAGGGGTAATTCTGAAGGAAGAGTATGTCAAGAGCGTGCTGGAGGTGAAGAGAGTGTCAGACAGAGTGATGAGTATGAAGCTGGAAATTGAAGGTTTATTGCTGAATGTTATCAGCGCATATGCCCCGCAAGTTGGCTGTGAGATGGATGAAAAAGAAGAATTCTGGAGTGAGTTGGACGACATGGTGGAGAGGGTACCCAAGGAGGAGAGAGTGGTGATTGAAGCCGACTTAAATGGACATGTTGGTGAAGGGAACAGAGGTGATGAGGAGGACTTCCGGTTATGGCGAAGGACTAGGAGGTCGCACATCTCAAGCTCTGCAGCTACCGTATAAATTAATCCTACAATACTAATCCGAATCTTGTCTAAAGTCACGCAATACGTGTATAAGAGTACCCAGAACTAAAATGTCAGGGAAAAACCCGAAAGAAAAGGCAAAGAGAGAAAAAGAGAAGGAGAAAAGGAAATCGCGACACGAGGAAGAGGCTGAGAAGGTTAGCGACGCCATGCAGGTTGAAAATATGGCTAACGAAGGAGACGACGACGAGGAAGAAGATGACGAAATGTTAGACACAGATAAGAATAGCAACCTAGATATCATGAAAGCCATAAAGTCTTTGAAAAGTGGACTTTACAAGAAAATTGATGGAGTGCAGGCGACAATTGCAGATGTAAAGAAACAAATACAGGAATGCATGGGTCGCATGGAACAGGCTGAACAACGGATTTCTGACGTGGAGGACGACGTTAAGAAGCTAACACCCCGAGTTAGCACGCTGGAAAGCACCGTCAAAAGCCTTACTGACAAAGTGCAGGACTTGGAATGCAGGAGTCGGCGAAATAACGTAAGGTTGGTGGGCCTACCGGAGAAAGAAGAGGGCCAGGATGCACCTGCATTTTTGGAGAAGTGGTTGCCGGAGGCTCTGAACATGGATCCGCGGGAGGGCTTGGTAGTGGAGCGGGCTCATAGAATCGGCGCTCCGGTAGACTCTCGCACGGGTCGTCCAAGGACATTGATCATGAGGTTCATGGACTTTAAGGACAGGGAGCGAGTACTAAAGGCAGCCAAAACCAAGGGACAGGTCCTTTACAAGAACACGCCGGTCCGTTTTCACATCGACCTCTCTGCTGGGGTGCACAAGATGCAGCGCGACTACGATCAGGTCCGGAAGAAGCTGAGAGACCGGGGGATCCACAAGCACAGAATCATCTTTCCAGCCCGGCTCCTGGTAACACACGACGAGAGACCCCACACCTTTCAAACCCCAGCAGAAGTGGAGAGGTGTATTCAATCCCTCGGATAAGGACTGATGCAGTAGGCTATTAAGCTCACTTTATTTTATTTTATTTCCATTTACACGAAAGATGTAGCTACGTGTTCGGGCTGTCGCCATTTTGTTTTTGTTTAGGCTTTATTTTTCTATCTGGACAGGACGGAGTCTGGTTTATAGCTAGAGTATTCAGCTTTTGTGGAATGCACTTAACCCTGAATGAGAGACAATGTCCAAGCACCAGCCGAAATGACATGGGCACATCCAAGTAGGCCTAGGCCTAAGGGACAGAGTCATCATCGGTTTATGCGCCTGTCGGAGGACGGAAGGCCCAATGCATCGCGGACTCTTGTGACCAGGCTACAGACTTTTCCCTTTCCTCGTCTTCCAGTCTGCATGCACGGGTTCCAGGTTTGTGTATGTTTTCGGGTGGTTAATGTTATATATGCCTACATGTTGTAAGCGTTGCACGGTTCATTACTGATGTTATGTGTGATTAGTATTTAGAAAAAGTAAGATAGCGAGCTGGAGCGAGAAGAAAAGAAAAGGTAGAGAAACTCATTTTAGCGGTAGTTAAACGTGGGATGGGAGGGGATGTCCAGAGTTTGTGGACTTCAGGTTCGTATGGGGTTGAGGGTGGGTTGTTGTGGTTTCATTTTATTATTTATTCTTTCATCAGTGGGTGTGGTTTGTCAAAGTACTTCTTCACTACGGTTCCTAATATAACATACCGGAATCAATGTCAGAGAGTTGCAAGGTAAAATTTACTTCTTGGAATTGTAGGGGTTTGATCAAACTCACAAAAGTGAAGCAGGTAATGAGCAGGATAAAATCCTTGAAATCAAAAATCGTTTTTTTACAAGAAAACACACATGGTGGATGAGGACGTTCCCAAAATAGCAAGACGATGGCAGGGTCAAGTGTTGTCTGCTCCTTACACCACTCATGCTAGAGGGGTTATGATACTAATTCATAAATCGGTTCCATTACGGGTACAGCATGTAGTTAAGGACCCTGCAGGGAGGTATATTATAGTCCAGGGTAGGTTATTATCTGAAACCTTAACTTTGATAAATGTTTGCGGCCCCAATGAAGATGACTCTAAATTATATAATAGTCTGTTTTTGACTGCTTCAAATCATCCTGGGAAATACATAATAGCTGGTGACTTTAACTGTACGTTAGATCCTTCAAAAGACAGGTCAACTGGTTTAGATGATACCCACAGTAAGTCCAGAAAGACGATACACCATTTTATGAAGAAATTGAATCTGTTTGATGTTTGGAGGCATGGTAAACCGAACGCAGTAGAATATTCCTGCTATTCCGGTACTCATAGAACTCACTCAAGCATAGACTACTTTTTGGTTTCAGCGCTACTTGTCTCCAAAATAGATGAATGTCATTATAGTAGTATAGTTCTGTCTGACCACGCTGCAGTATCCTTGACCTATGAAGATAATAACTTAGTGTGCGACCCCCCGAGACGGCGTTTTCAACCCGGGTGGCTTGCGGATCCTACATTCATAGATTTCTTACATAAGCAGTTTGACCTGTATTTTGAATGTAACAAGTCCCAGACTTCTGCTAGCACAAGGTGGGAGGCTTTCAAAGCCTTTATCAGGGGCCAAATCATTTCCTTCACTAGTTCCAAGAAAAAGGCTACATGACTTGAAATGAAGACATTAGATGAGGAAATTAAAAAACTGGAAACAGAAATATATAATAATAGAAATATACCTACAGATGTTCATACAAGACTGCTACTGCTTAGAGCACAGTACAATGAACTGGCAGCTAATAAAGCGGCTGCTGATTTAATGAGACTCAAACAGTCCTACTATGATCAGGGGGGAAAGCCCGGAAAACTTCTAGCATGGCGCATTAAACAACAACAAACAGAAAGGTCTATTAATTGTATTGAAGTCCCAAGTGGTAGACCTATAGTGGACCCGACAGAGATTAATGAAGCCTTTAGAGACTTCTACGGGAAATTATACAGCTCTGAGTGCTCTCCTAATCTGGACACGCAAACACAATTCCTGGACAATCTTAATATTCCTAAAATTTCGGAAGAGGAAAGTAGAGTATTAGATCAAGATGTAACTGCATTGGAAATTGCAGAAGCAATTGGGTGTATGCAGGCTGGAAAATCAGCGGGTCCAGATGGCATCCCTATAGACATTTATAAAAAATTTCAAACCAAATTAATACCACCCCTCTTGGAGATGTTTCAGGAATCCTTTGAGAATGGTCTTCTCCCTACATCTATGAGGGGCGCCCTAATCACTTTACTCCCAAAACCGGGGAAACCAAATACAAAATGTGAAAATATGCATCCAATTAGTCTCCTAAATTCTGATACAAAAATACTCTGTAAAATTCTTGCAAGAAGATTGGAGGATCTTCTACCTAGAGTAGTGGGAGAAGACCAGAACGGATTCATTCAAGGGAGACAGGGTTTTCATAACGTTAGACGAGTGCTCAATATTTTATACAGTCAGAGGGAGGCGCCTGACACAGCCTTACTTTCACTTGATGCAGAGAAGGCCTTCGACCGTGTTGAATGGCCTTATCTGTTTGAGGTGTTAACACGATTTGGCCTTGGGGATACATTTATCAAATGGGTAAGATTGCTTTGTACAGGGCTTACTGCAGAAGTTTTGACGAATAGTAAGGTTTCTAAACCTTTTAACATTTGTAGAAGTTGCCCTCAAGGGAGCCCTTTATCGCCTTTACTTTTTATCCTAGCGATAGAACCATTTGCTATAGCGGTGAGGACACACAGCGATATTTATGGAATTCGAGAGGGACATCTGGAACACAGGGTAGCACTCTTTGCCGATGATGTGATATTAATGCTTAAAAATCTGCATAAATCTATCCCAGCGCTCCTAAGCCTTATTGAATCATTTGGGAAAATATCTGGTTATAAAGTTAATTACTCCAAATCATCTATAATGTTACTGAATGAAACAGAGAGGAAGAATGGTCTTGTTTATGCTTCTACCTTCAACCCAACAGACACATTTACATATCTGGGAATAAAAATTGTCCCTGAGGTTAATAAGATTGCTCAGTCAAATTATGAGCCCATCCTGGACGCTAGTATTGCTTCAATAGAGCGTTGGACATCCTTACCTATTTCAATGATCGGCAGGATTAATATCCTAAAGATGAATATACTTCCCAAATTTCTTTATTTGTTCCAGAATATCCCCCTACCCCCTCCTTCATCTTTGTTCACGAAAATCAAGAAACTGTTTACCAACTTTATTTGGCAAAATAAACGTCCTAGATTATGTCTATCTTTACTTTATCTACCATATGATCGAGGAGGCCTGAAATGTCCAAATATCCAATGGTATTACTGGGCAGCACAATTAAGGGCGATTATGTTTTACTTCTCATCTGGAAGTCCCCCAGCTTGGATTGATCTGGAAGCCTGCTCTGTTAAACCGTGCTTACCATTGCACCTGTATTTGTATTCAGCAGACCGTAAATATCTGAAGAAAAATACAGACAACCCTATAATATTGAATATGATTGATGTTTGGTTCGATGCTTGTAAGTATTTGAATATAAATATGTCCCTGTCATGCTTCAGTCCTATTTGGGGTAATGCCAATTTCAAACCAGGGCAAAATGATAGGGGATTTAAATTATGGGCTGAAAAGGGGTTAAGGAAAGTGCAAGACATGTACAGGGAGGAGGATGAAGTATTCATGTCCTTTGAGGAAATATCTACCAAGTATGACATTCCAAGGAATCATTTTTTCCAAATATCTTCAGCTAAGGAGTTTTATATCCTGTCAAAGCCATTCATTAGACATCCCTACCATTTCTATATTAGAAGTTGCAGTCACAAAACACTGTTATGATAAAGGTTTAATTTCAACTATGTATGACTTATTTGTATCTGGATCTGATGAATCATCAGAGACAAAACTGAGATTATGGGAGGGAGATATAGAGGAGGAAATATCTTTAGAAGAATGGAGTGAGGCATGTAAAGAGGCCCAGAGACAGATAGTTAGCAGCAACCTAAAGCTTCTACAGTATAAATGGCTGATGCGTACATATATAACTCCTGTTAAATTGCACAAGTTTAATGACAATATTCCTGATACCTGTATTAAGTGTAGTGAGGCAAGGGGGACGCTGTTTCACTGTATATGGGAATGTGTGGAAGTGAAAACCTTCTGGCAAGATGTTGTTGATATGATTGATCAAATTTTGTCAAAGAAATTACCATTGAGTCCAAAGCTTTTTATTCTTGGTTTATATCCTACCACCCCACATTTACATAGCAATGAGTTCAGATTTATAGATATGTGTATATTACAAGCAAAATGTGTAATTGCTCTTAATTGGAAAAGTGTTGATGGGCCAAGAATTGGTATGTGGGTTAAATAAATGGCTTCAAACATGTCAATGGAAAAGATAATGTATATTGTTAGACGTAAACAAAGTGTTTTTGATAAAATCTGGGGATTGTTTCTGTACTTCCTAAGACGTAATACTAATGTTGGTAACTTGCTTCATCAAGAACAAGCTCTGGGGGAGTAGAACAACTCTATATGACTGTTTATATGCATAAAAGCAACTGGAAAAAAAACCCCACCCTCTAATCAGTCTGTGAAAGAAATTATTGTTATTATTATTTTATTTTATTATTTTTATTAATTGAATTTTTATCTTTATTATCTTCTTTAACCCTGCTTTGAATTGTATTACTTGTTATAGGGACAGGGTTATGGGGGGGGGTGAAAATGTTTGCTGTACTGTGCTATTACTTGTTTTGATGTAATTTGCAAACAAAATTCAATAAATATATTGCTTAAAAAAAGGTGATGAGGAGGTGATGGGAAGGTATGGAGTCAAGAAGAGAAATGTGGAAGGGCAGATGGTGGTCGATTTTGCGAAAAGGATGGAAATGGCTGTGGTGAATACATATTTCAAGAAGAGGGAGGAACACAGGGTGACGTACAAGAGTGGAGGAAAGTGCACACAGGTGGACTATATCTTATGTAGAAGGCGCCATCTAAAAGGGATTGGAGACTGCAAGGTGGTGACAGGGGAGAACGTAGCTAGGCAGCATCGGATGGTGGTCTGTAGGATGACTTTGGAGACCAAGAAGAGGAAGCGAGTGAAGACACAGCCGAAGATCAAATGGTGGAAGTTGAAGAAGGGAGACTGTTGTGTGGAGTTCAGGCAGGAGTTAAGACAGGCACTGGGTGGTAGTGAAGAGTTGCCAGATGGCTGGACAACCACTGCAGAAATAGTGAGGGAGACAGCTAGGAAGGTACTTGGTGTGTCATCAGGACAGAGGAAGGAAGACAAGGAGACTTGGTGGTGGAATGAGGAAGTACAGCAAATTATACAGAGGAAAAGGTTGGCAAAGAAGAAGTGGGATAGTAAGAGAGATGAAGAAAGTAGACAGGAGTACAAGGAGATGCAGCGTAAAGCAAAGAGAGAGGTGCCAAAGGCAAAGGAAAAGGCGTATGGTGAGTTGTATGGCAGATTAGACACTAAGAAAGGAGAAAAGGACTTGTACCGATTGGCTAGACAGAGGGAACAAGCTGCAAAGGATGTGTAGCAAGTTAGGGTGATCAAGGATAGAGATGGAAATGTGCTGACAAGCGAGGAGAGTGTGCTAAGAAGGTGGAAGGAATACTTTGAGGGGCTGATGAATGAAGAAAATGAGAGAGAGAGAAGGTTGGATGATGTAGGGATAGTGAATCAGGAAGTTCAGCGGATTAGCAAGGAGGAAGTGAGGGCAGCTATGAAGAGGATGAAGAATGGAAAGGCAGTTGGTCCTGATGACATAGTACCTGTGGAGGCATGGAGATGTTTAGGAGAGATGGCAGTGGAGTTTTTAACTAGATTGTTTAACACAATCCTGGAAAGTGAGAGGATGCCTGAGGAGTGGAGAAGAAGCATACTGGTACCGATTTTCAAGAACAAGGGCGATGTGCAGAACTGTAACAACTACAGAGGTATAAAGTTGATCAGCCACAGCATGAAGATTTGGGAAAGAGTAATAGAAGCTAGGTTAAGAGGAGAGGTGACGATCAGCGAGCAGCAGTATGGTTTCATGCCACGAAAGAGCACCACAGATGCGATGTTTGCTTTGAGAATGTTGATTGAGAAGTATAGAGAAGGCCAGAAAGAGTTGCATTGTGTCTTTGTAGATTTAGAGAAAGCTTATGACAGAGTGCCAAGAGAGGAGGTGTGGTATTGTATGAGGAAGTCAGGAGTTGCAGAGAAGTATGTCGGAGTGGTGCAGGATACGTATGAGGGAAGTGTGACAATGGTGAGGTGTGCGGTTGGAATGACAGATGGGTTCAAGGTGGAGGTGGGATTACATCAAGGATCGGCTCTTAGCCCTTTCTTGTTTGCAATGGTGATGGACAGGTTGACGGACAAGATCAGGCAGGAGTCTCCATGGACGATGATGTTCGCGGATGACATTGTGATCTGTAGCGAGAGTAGGGTGCAGGTTGAGGAGAGCCTGGAGAGGTGGAGGTATGCACTGGAGAGAAGAGGAATGAAAGTCAGTAGGAGCAAGACGGAATACCTATGCGTGAATGAGAGAGAGGAGAGTGGAATGGTCAGGATGCAAGGAGTGGAGGTGACAGGCATTTGAGTTTAAATACTTGGGGTCAACTGTCCAAAGTAACGGGGAGTGCAGTAGAGAGGTGAAAAAGAGAGTGCAGGCAGGTTGGAGTGGGTGGAGAAGTGTGTCAGGAGTGATTTGCGACAGAAGGGTATCAGCAAGAGTTAAAGGGAAAGTTTACAAGATGGTTGTGAGACCAGCTATGTTATATGGTTTGGAGACAGTGGCACTGACGAAAAGACAGGAGGCGGAGCTGGAGGTGGCAGAGTTGAAGATGCTAAGATTTTCACTGGGAGTAACGAAGAAGGACAGGATTAGGAACGATTATATTAGAAGGGCCGCTCAGGTTGGACGGTTTGGAGACAAAGCAAGAAAGGCAAGATTGAGATGGCTTGGACATGTGTGGAGGAGAGATGCTGGGTATATTGGGAGAAGAATGCTGAATATGGAGCTGCCAGGGAAGAGAAGAGGAAGGCCAAAGAGGAGGTTTATGGATGTGGTGAGGGAAGACATGCAGGTGGCTTGTGTGACAGAGGAAGACGCAGAAGACAGGAAGAAATGGAAACGGATGATCCGCTGTGGCGACCCCTAACGGGAGCAGCCGAAAGTAGTAGTAGTAATAAATACCAGGAAATAACGGAATTATTGAACTTTTGCCAGCTCTTTCTCTCTATCCCCCCCCCCCGTCTCCCCCGTGAGGAGTGACTTTTGGACATGGCCATTCGGTGTGGCATATGTCTGCCTGCACCGCCCAGAGTGATGCACCTTGGCACTGTCATTGTGTGCTCCGGCCCCGCTGTGACGTCACATTCAAACTCGGCGCGGGGCCTTGCAAGAGAAGCTGCACTGCTCCACTCATTTGTCTCTTGCAGCCAGAGGAAAATCCAGATCAAGATACATTAAGGATGGTGTGAGGTGACGAACATGCAATATGCATCAGATGGACACACACATCTAACCAGAACTCAACTCATTTCACCCATTTCAAGATATAAAAAACATGTAAAAAATAAAATACAAAGCAGGTTGCATTAAAAACCGTTTTCCAACAGTTGGGTCTTGGCAAAGGTGGGACTATTATTTTAAAAAATAAAAGCATTAAAACTGAGTTATACAATATGCTTAAAGCTTAGAAAAGAATGTGCCTTTCTGTCTAATTCTTTTTGGATAAGGAGGGGGCAGCGAGTAAGTAACGTGCAATAGATTACAGCACAGCTATAGTACCACACCGCTTGAAAGTGGTGACACAGCCATAGTGTTATTTGACTGATAATGATGAAAGTCTTCTCGACTTGTCTGCACTTAACTGATGATAGAGAGCAAAGGCGAGAGCGAAGAAGAGAGGGGCTGACAGAGACAAATTGACAAAACATTGAGAAAGTTGGCGAAAGAGAGCATTTGTGTGTGTGTGTGAGTTTAAGTTAGAGAAAGTGCGTGCATGAAGAGAGAGAGAGAGAGAGAGAGAGAGAGAGAGAGAGAGAGAGAGAGAGAGAGAGAGAGAGAGAGAGAGAGAGAGAGAGAGAGAGAGAGAGAGAGAGAGAGGAGGTGCTCCTCCACTATTGGGAATACCCTCAGGTTCTTGTTCTGACCTCACATTTGATTTGCTCAAGCCTTTTTAGTTTGAGCCGGTCTGTCCAATATGAAATCACCCCAGCAGACACACCTGAGAATTCAGCTTTGATGTAACTAATGGTGGTGGTGGGGGGAGGGGGCAACTCTACAAAAGATCAGATCTCGTGCTGCTTAAGGAAGTATCATTTAAACTCTGGACCCGAAGGTGCAAAATAAGATATGAGTGAGTGAAATCTCAAGGAGTTTTTTTTTTTTAATTCACCGGATGCTATAATTAAGGTACTTCTAAGCAGGGCCGGTCCTATGCTATTCTGGGCCGGAGAGCAACCGTCGCTCACTGCGCCCCCCCCCCCCAAAAAAAACACGGACATGCACGACCGTGACAACCACCAACACCCATAAAGCCTAGGCCTACGCACGCACTCATACACCACACAGCTGTGTGTGGGGTGAGCACAGGCTACCAGAAGAAACAACCAATTCAAAATAATATCAACCACAGGACACAATTACAAGCAACCATGCCACAGCGGGCTATTGTAATGTCCTCCTCATTATCTTACCTTAAAACTTTACGCGTCGTGTCTTGACCGCTGCAAATGTTGCAATTGTGTCATTGTAATCCACCTGTCTTGCCACACGGTTCTCGATGGACAACACAGCCAACGCAGACAGTCTTTCTTGGGACATCGTTGATCTCAAATATGTCTTGATCAATTTCAATTTGCTGAAAGAGCGCTCTGCACTTGCGACCTGTGTTCGAATTACGTGGGAGCCAATGGTAGCTGAGCTCCCATGAAGGAGGCATTAGCTCCCTTGAAAGCTGTAAAACTCTAGATCTGTGGGGGTCTCTAACAAAATATTTTTTAAAAAAAAACATTATTTGATCACAAATAAATTATCTTTCAATGTTATTAGGATTCTTTATGTTAGTGAAATAAATTGTTTTAAATACATATGTTTTCGAAAAGAACGACGCACCATTATTCGTCCGTGAATAGGACATTTGGCTGCACTTCACCACCGAGACACTGTGGGGCGCTGTAGGATAGCCTAAAGCAACCTTGGTTTTGGGAAACTCGGTATGCTTGAAACGTTGACAAGGGCGCCAAGATGCGGAGATGGAACGTTATTAATGTTGTCTTAATATTGTCTTAGCTAGTTACATCAGGTAATGTGCAATATTTTTCACCATGCCTCCTCCTCGGCCACCAAAAAGACAGCTCAATGCAAGCCTGCTGGACTTTGGTTTTAACAGCTCAAAAGCTAAAAAAGTTGCTGACTCAGAAAAGGTCAGCGACGTTAGCTCGGCTGCTGCTAGCAATATTTCTGAAGAGGACTCGACCACCACTAATGTTAACGAGGTAAGGCTTGATCAAGTCATTTTGCATTTTCTACAGAAACGCATGGCTAGCTAACACTCTTTAAGATTAATTTTGAATTTCCCGTTTAGTTAGCAGTGTTTAGTATACGTTAATGTGCGTTTATGTAAACTAACGTTATGCCTTCCTATAGGTTCGCCTGGGCTCTAATGTTAGTACAACTACTAACGTCGGGAGTGGGACCACAGATGGATACGTTGGACTTCCTTGTCACTGGCCGCTGTGCCATGCATTTGCCATTTACGTGTGTGGGTGAGTGTTAGTGATCTCGACTCTTGAAGTAAGCAACTAATTGTCCTTCATTTTAACATGGCAACTGTTTTTTGTTTTGTTTTGGGTAAAATAAAAATATTGTTATATATTTTATATATAATAGGCCTATATAATATTGTTTTTTGTTAGGTAAATATACCAAAGTTTGGTAAAAAAATACTAAAAGTCCTCCACTACAGTTTAGTAGTAGGCCTAGTGGCTGGTTCTAGGGCATTAGGCTAAACATTCGATTTCCTTGACACGGTGCTCGTGTCAGTGCTTATCCAGTCACACACTGTAATAAAAAAAAGTCCCATCGCTGTGTGGGCATGACTTGAGCGCATGCATACGTTTTTTTGCCCTGTTTTTGGAGACCCCCACGAAGCTGAGTTTATAATTCGAACCCTGCAAGTTGCGACTGAGAATGGAATTGTAAGAAACACCTGGCAAGCGGCAGTAGTGTTCGGAAAGGCCGTTTTCATGTCTCTCTCAACTAAAAAATCCAGCACTTCAGAGGTTTTTTTTACATCAGCTGGGAGCAGACGTGACAAAAATCCAAATTCGCTGTCCAGTTCTCCACCATCAATCCCCCCCACAAACTCCGCGAGCTCTTCACATGCCTCTCTGTGGTTATCAATCAGGTTAACATTTTTAATGTCCTCCAAAACGTGGAAAAGACGATTGCACTGACTCAAATATGAAAAACGCTCTTCTGTCTCAGTTATCACTGTGTCGATCAAGCAGTTGAAAAAGCTCACTCTAAACTTTTCCTCCCCTGTCAAAGGCTCATCGACTGACATTTCACCGGGAAGTAGTTTTCGGCGTCGCGTACGATGTTCAGGGAAAGCCGGTGGAACGTCAATATTCTCTGCAAGTTATTTTGCTTTTTCAACAGCATCTTGGAAACCGTTCCGTCAACATTGTTCCATCTCTTCTTTTACAGCTGTGACAACCTCTTACTGCATCACCGATGGTCAAATGTCGTGACTGCAGGACGACACTGGCCTGATTGACTGTTTTCGGCACTTTGTACCAAACCACAAAGCTGACTAAAAAGTCAAATGTTTCAATTGCCTGTACGAGACTTGTGACTTTAGAGGTGGTCTCGGAATCACAGGTGCTATCTTCACTGACGGCTATGAGTGCATCTATGACCTGGGGTAGCTGCTCAATTACCGTTCTTGTCGCGTCAGCGCGAGCACTCCATCTGGTCTCTGAGAGAGGTTTCAGTGTGATGCGTACCTGTTTTTCAAGAATCCCCCAACGTTTCGTTGATTTTCCGAATAATTTGTATAGCCGATTTAGCACTCCAAAAAAATTCTTGGCCTCGTTCGAGGACTCGGCTGCATGTTCAATGGCCAGATTCAAGTTGAGAGGGCAACAAAGCACAAAGAAAGCCCGCTTGTTAACCTGCTTCACCCTTGCTTGTACTCCCCTGTGCACACCCCTCATGTTGGCTCCGTTATCGAAACATTGTCCCCTGCAATCATCAATGTTAATGCCGTATTTAGCCTGCCTTTCCAGCAGTGTACCTGCAAGTGCTTCATCCGTTGTGCTTTTCACAGCAATGAATTAAAAAAAGCACTCATGCACCTCTACCTTCTGGTCTGTTGTGACATATCGCAAAACGAGAGAGAGCTGTTCTTTGTGCGACACATCTGGTGTGAAGTCCATCATGATGCTGTAATATCAAGCTGTTTTGACCTTCTGCACGATTTTTTTCCAACACTGCCTCAGCTAGGAGTCCAATGAAGTCATTTTGAATGTTTTTGCTGAGGTAGTGGGTAGTCTTGGAATGATTGAGATGTCGTGCTAATGGCGCATCATATTTGGCCAAAAATTCCACAAGCTTAATAAAATTGCCGTTGTTTTCTTGGTAAAGGCGATCGACACTTCCTCTAAATGCAAGGTTTTGTAATGCAAGAAACATGATGCTGTGGTGGACACGTATTGGGGACAGAATTCAACCCAGGAACTAAGGGTTAAGTCATGGTTGCCCTGGCAGGTTAACGCAGGGTTAAGTTATGGTTGTCCAGCCAGTTTTCTGATTATTCTTGCCACCTCCGCTAAGTCGAGCTGTGGGTTTTGTTTGTCTCGCTGATTTATCGTGGATTAAAGAAAGTTGCCTACACGGCTAAAGTGTGAACCTACGGTCTTCTCCGTTACTTCGGCTCTACACTGGTGACCCCGACGTCGGTTTTCGGATAAGTTTTCTGAAACCACACACATTATGGCTACGAACGCCGTTGCAATTAAACTGCCGGGGTTTTGGGAGTCTTCCGCGGCTACATGGTTCGCGCAGGCTGAGGCACAGTTCGCGCTCAGAGACATAACAGCAGACGAGACCAGGTACTACTACGTAGTGGCAGCGCTGGGGGGCGCTACGGCTTCCAGGATAAGCGGTTTCATAACCAACCCACCGGCCGATGGTAAATACGCCGCGCTTAAACATCTCCTCCTTGAAACTTTTGAACTGTCAACAACGGAGAGAGCACGTCGCCTCTTCGCAATTCAGGGCTTGGGAGATGGCAAACCATCGGAGCTAATGAGCAGGATGTTAAACCTACTGGGTCAAGAAAAGCCATGTTTCCTGTTTATGGAGCTGTTTCTGCGCAACATGCCGCCCCACATCCAGACTGCGCTCGCTAACTCCACCATCACTGATCCCCGTGAGCTGGCAAAGGAGGCTGACCGATTCTTCGTCGCTACACAACGTTTCTCCCATGCCGGGGTGCTGGCTCCTACCTTCACTGGCCCCCCGCCGACATCGCGGGCGTGGCCCGACGGTGGCGCCACAGCATCAGACCGCTACAAGCCCTCTGGACTCTGTATGTACCACGCTCGATTTGGTGCGAAAGCTAAACGGTGCCGTTCCCCCTGCAACTACAGGCCGACGGGAAACGAGAGGGCCAACACTCAGTAGTGGCCATGAGTGTTGGCGATACGAGCAGGCTACTCTTCATCCTCGACACCATCTCCGGTCGGCGATTTCTTTGTGACACGGGCGCACAGAGAAGCGTGCTCCCTGCTACTGACGTCGACATCATGGGCGGGGAGCGGGGCCCCCAGTTGGCGACGGCTGACGGCAGCCCTATCCACACCTACGGCGTGCGGTCTGTAGAACTGTGTTTTGGTGGACAACGTTTCACGTGGGAGTTCGTCATGGCCAATGTAACGCTTCCCCTCCTCGGAGCTGATTTTTTGTGCGCTTACGGTTTGCTAGTGGACATTCAGAACAGCCGTCTGGTCGATGCCTTAACCTTCTCCTCCTTCGCATGTACGCGGAGGGAAGCGGCCTATGCAGGTCTAGCCAACTCTCTCTCAGAGGCAGACAAGTTCAACCGCCTCCTCGCTGAGTTCCCTGACCTCACCCAGCCTACCTTCTCTGCACCCACCGCTAAGCATGGGGTGGAGCATCACATTGCTACGAAGGGGCCCCCGGTCTACGCCAGAGCCAGGCGTCTCGACCCCGCCAAACTCGCCATTGCCAAGTCTGAGTTCGAGCACCTGGAACACATGGGGATCATCCGCCGCTCTGACAGCCCGTGGGAGTCCCCACTCCACATCGTCGCTAAGCCTGATGGAGGTTGGCGCCCATGCGGGGACTACCGCCGACTAAATGACGCCACCACGCCTGACCGCTATCCTGTCCCGCATATCCAGGACTTTTCTGCAAACCTGTCTGGCAAATGCGTTTTCTCAAAAGTCGACCTGGTCCGTGGTTATCATCAAGTTCCCGTGCACCCCTCAGACATCCCCAAGACAGCGGTGACAACCCCATTCGGCCTATTTGAATTCCTACGAATGCCATTTGGACTCAAAAACGCGGCCCAGTCCTTTCAGCGGCTGATGGATTCAGTGCTCCGTGGCCTTCCTTTCATCTTCGTCTATTTGGACAACATACTCATCGCCAGCGCCTCCGAGGAAGAACACCTGTCCCATCTTCATGCCCTCTTCACACGCCTCAGCCAGCATGGGCTGATCGTCAACCCGGCAAAGTGTCGGTTCGGGCTGACAGCCATTGATTTCCTCGGGCACCGCATCACTGGGGACGGGGCAGTCCCCCTGCCCTCAAAGGTGGAAGCGGTGGCGGCCTTTCCGCGCCCCCAAACAGCTCGTGCGCTCAGGGAGTTCATCGGGATGGTGACATTCTACCACCGCTTCATTCCTCGAGCCGCCTTTATCATCCGGCCACTGTACGAGGCGCTGAAAGGCATGTCCCCCAACCAGGCGGTCGACTGGACAGCAGAGCGGGACCGTGCGTTCACCAAGACTAAAGCTGCGCTCTCCCAGGATACCCTGCTAGCGCATCCTTCACCTACAGCGCCTATTTCCATAACCACGGATGCATCGGACTATGCTGTTGGTGCGGTTCACGAACAGTGGGTGGGGGGGGCTTGGCAGCCTTTGGCCTTTTTCAGTCGCCGGCTTACACCCCGAGAGCGCAAGTATAGTACTTTTGACAGGGAACTCCTCGGTCTCTGGCTCGCCGTCCGGCATTTCCGTTTCCTGCTAGAGGGCCGCGAGTTTACTGCGTACGGGGACCACAAGCCCCTCACGTTTGCCATGTCCAAGACGGCCGAGCCATGGTCCACTCGCCAGCAGCGACAACTCTCCTACATTTCGGAATTCACTACCGACATCCAACACGTCGCTGGAAAGTCTAACCAGGTAGCTGACTGCCTCTCTAGGGCAGTGATTGGAGCGGTCCACCTAGGCCTTGACTATGCACAGATGGCTGCTGTCCAGGCCACGGACCCGAGCATCCTCCGTCTCCGGGCCTCCGACACGGGGCTCCGCCTGCAGGACGTTCCTTTCAGCGACACAGGTGTCACCCTCCTGTGTGACGTCTCCACAGGACAGCCCAGGCCCATCGTCCCACACAGCTGGAGACGCCCCGTATTTGAAGCTGTGCACGGCCTCTCTCATCCAGGCGGTAAGCCATCCGTGCGCCTGACCTCTGCTAAGTTTGTGTGGGAGGGACTTAAGAGAGACGTGAAAGCGTGGGCCGACTCGTGTGTTGCCTGTCAGCGGGCTAAGATACACCGCCACATTAAGGCGCCCCTGGAACGCTTCGCAGTGCCGGAGAGACGATTTAACCATGTCCACGTCGACCTGGTTGGTCCCCTACCCCCCTCCCATGGGTTCACCTACCTCTTCACTGTGGTGGACAGGACTAGGCGCTGGCCTGAAGCTGTTCCCCTGGCATCCACGACGTCTGCTGATGTGGCCCGGGCTTTTATTGGGTCGTGGGTCTCACGTTTCGGTACGCCTTCCGACCTTTCATCTGACCGCGGGCCACAGTTTACCTCAGAGCTATGGAATGCTGTGGGTGAGGCTCTGGGCGTCAAGCTTCATCGCACTACCACCCTCAGGCGAACGGCCTATGTGAGCGTTTCCACCGGTCCATGAAGGCTGCGCTTCGGGCTACTCTCAAGGACTGCAACTGGGTCGACAAGCTCCCATGGGTCATGCTGGGCCTGCGGACCGCCCCGAAGGAAGACCTACAAGCCTCCTCTGCGGAGCTGGTGTACGGCACGCCGCTGCGAGTCCCAGGCGATTTCATGCCCAATGCAACGCGTCCCTGGTCAGCTGTGGACCAACGAGCCTCCTTGCTGGATGGGGTCAGAGCTTTCACACCCGTCCCTACCGCCCAACACGGCGCTCCGGTGTCCCAGGTGCCCCCAGGTCTGCAGTCAGCGGACTACGTGTTCATCCGTCACGACGCACACCGCCCCCCTCTGCAACCCCCTTATGACGGCCCCTTCCGCGTCCTGGAACGGGGAACTAAGCACCTGGTGGTGGATTTTGGGGGCACGGCCGAGCATGTTTCAGTGGACCGAGTTAAACCCGCACACCTGGACTTGACGCAGCCGTTGGAGTTAGCCCAACCTCCTCGTCGAGGTCGTCCCCCGGCTCCGCCTCCTCCCCCCGTGGAGGCCCGAGCTGCCTCTTCTGCTCCTCAGGCCGACCTCCACAGGCCCGCGTCAATGCCTCCCACAGACACTCCGGCCCCTGTTATCCGGAGCCGCCGCGGACGGCCTGTCGTCCACCCGCGCCTGCCTGACTTCGATTACTAGGGCGAACTCTGGGGGGGCTCATGTGGTGGACACGTATTGGGGACAGAATTCAACCCAGGAACTAAGGGTTAAGTCATGGTTGCCCTGGCAGGTTAACGCAGGGTTAAGTTATGGTTGTCCAGCCAGTTTTCTGATTATTCTTGCCACCTCCGCTAAGTCGAGCTGTGGGTTTTGTTTGTCTCGCTGATTTACCGTGGATTAAAGAAAGTTGCCTACACGGCTAAAGTGTGAACCTACGGTCTTCTCCGTTACTTCGGCTCTACAATGCAATCCAAAATTCTGCTAAGCACGTCATGCCACCGTTGTCCCTCACTGAGAAGCTCTGCTTGCTGGTGGCTGTCAATCGATGTACCAGTAGTCAAAGCGAATTCCAAAGTTTTCCACTTTGAAAAATTCTCAAGATGAGAACGATAATTCTCGTGTTCAGTTAGTCTCGTTGATAACTTGACCCAGTTTGAAAAACCAGTAGTGAAGATCCCTTTTTCAGTTCCAAACAACTTACAGCAGAAACAGAAGACGGCATTGGCAGACTTTGAGTAGACTAACCATGGCCGAGGTACTTTTAGGGCACCGACAGTCCTGGTGTAATTAGCTGGTGTGAAACGACGGCCATCCGTTTTAGGGAAATCAAAATCGGTCACCTGCAGTGGTTTACTTCTGACTATGTCCGTTCTGATGTCATCATCATGCATTCTGTCTGGCCACTGTGCAGGATCAGATAAATCAAACTCACGCTCCCCATCACTTTCGTGACTTCCCTCTTCCTCGACAGATTCTCGGTGGTCGTTTGCATTCTCGATAGCGGTGGAGGTGCTAGCACAAGCGCCACGGTCGCTGTCCGCTCCGGTATCCTCTGCTGCTGAGTCAGCACATGTGGTGGATGTGCTAGCTTCATTGCTATCCACAATATCCCCCAAGTGTTCTGCTGCCCGAACGTTAAGCCAAGCACCGTATACCTTCTTTGCGTTTTCTGCCTCTTTTTTGTATTTTCTACCTTACGTTTTTTTGGTTAGTAGAACCGAATTTCACGTCTTCACCATAGGCTATACTAACTCATGGTGGAGGGGGGATGGCGACACAACTTTTGATACATTTTTGAAAATAAATCGTTATCAGCCAATAGGGAAACTGCCAGGAGGAGCAACATACAGGGCCTCTTTGCACTGCTGAGACACAATTAACAATCACTGCACTTACAGCAGAATCAGCGCAGAAAGGTTTTTGTTTTTTCTGGGCCCCCCTCCAGACCTGGGCCCGGTGCGGTTGCTCCCGTTGCGACCCCCGCAGAACTGGCCCAGCTTCTAAGCCCAGGAGTGAGGAATTAACCCTTTTGCCTGTGTGTGTTGCTGTGTCAGGAAACTAAGTCAACTCAAGTTTATTTGTATAGCCCAAAAATCACAAAATAGTCCCCAAGTGCATTATTCGTGTGCCGTCTACAGACTGGATGGGCCATACAGAAATTATCGATGATGATGATCGAAAGAGAGGCAGTTTTGACTTCATTTCCATCAGACGGAGGTGACATATGGCCTCACACTTCCCAGTGAGATTACGACCCTGGGAAAAGCAGACTGAACACAGCGACTTGCTGATTGGGATGAACATGGCTACATAAAGTCTCCACCTTCACATTAATGGTTTTTATTGCATGGCTAATTATTCATTTGCAACACCCAACCCCTTTTTTCTTTCTTTATAATTTAGATAAAAATAATAATAACAGGAATCATTAAATTATTGGGTATTTTCGTGTTTCAGTCAATGCAGCAAAATATCCCTACAATTGGATATTGGTTTGTCACTTCATTTTCTGCTGTCTCATTCAGAAAATGTTAACACAACTTTCGATGAACTGTATGAAAAATGATTGAGTTTGCAGCATGGATTACATTGCTGTGTTGACTCATTTGACAGCATCCCATGAATTAATCAGCTAAAGGCGAAGTCCCTGACATATTGAATGGGCAATATTTTTTGACCTGAGTCTGCTAGTATCTCGTGACATTGATAGCATCACTCATTACTGAATCCATTATATGCACTTTGATATCTGTTGTTTTTTTTTAGGTTTTTTTAGCTGTTGTTTTTTTTTTTTTTTTTTTTTTTTTTTACAATCTCACTGGATTCCCACTGTTATATTCCATAAGATGCACTAGTAAATGCTCCATGAAGTCTTGGATTAAGCCCCACTGGTAAAATGCCTCAACTCAGATTCTCTTTCTTTGATGTAATCTGTTTAATTATTGTGCAATCATATATTCTTCACTAGTTTCATGAAAACCAAGCAGGTGGGCTGACGTGCTCTCCACATTTCCCCTCAAGGTTGTAGCTTGCAGCGTTTGAAGAACTGAGGCGCTATCTTGGTGCGAGCTTCTAAGAACGGCTCATCAAAATTGAATTAATGGAGCATACAAACTATTAAAAGCACCTTTTAATATTGTCGTGCACCCATTTTCACCTGCAAGATCCAGGTGTCATTTGTTTTGAAGCTTAAACCCTTAACCTTTCTCCTTGAACTTCTTAATCAAAGATTCAAATGCCTATTGATTTCATACGTTCAGCTTTTATTTATATTTTCTAATATTTCGAATATTTTATTTTGAATGAGACTCTACATTGGGTGTACGCATCTCATATAATATTATTGTGTACTGCTTGTAGGCTAATTGACCTTAAAATATTTTTAACCCTCATCCAGCATATTTAACATACAAGGACTGCCAACTGGGGTCCCTGTGAACCCCAAGAATAAACTACTGTAAGAAACAACCATCATAGCAAAATGTTAACTTATTGCTTCTCAAAACATTATTTGTTATGTAATTAATGTCATCTGGAAAAAAACCTTATTTTAGGAAAGTTAGTTAATTTGCATATTGTGTAAAATTAAAATATATACTTTAATACAAATTGCAACTTTATTCCCAAGTACAATCCACATTAGTACTTAAAAGCTAATTTACCATCCTTTGATTCAGGTATCACTTAGTTTTCAGTAATTTCGAGTAAACATTAATTATGTTATATTTATATGGTGAAACCAACCATGGCCATTTTGACCCCAATATAAAATAATTTAAATAAACCCACAGTCATTCAAACTTAAAACACTTTTTAATTTTATTTGTCTTTCAATGCAAAAGTAGAGACCTTGGTCTCATTATGTTCCCCTGTCAAAATAAAGGTTGAATAAATGTAATTAAAACCTAGATTTTTCAATTTCTACATAATGTAAAATGAATGGTGTTTACGTAGAACTATCAATATCACATTTATGGCACATGACTTGGCTCATGCTATGCTCAGGGCATACAGGAGGAGCAAACACTTGTCACCTTCCTGTCTGTGTTTCGGGAGCAACGGCAAAAACACCTTTTTCAAGTAGATTTTTCAGCCAAGTGTTGGATGTCCACAGCAGCAGGTGGAGTTTTCCTCACTCCCATGATGACAATTGCTGCTCGGATTGGGGCTTGTAGCATGGCCGTATCAGCTCTCCTCTTCATGTGTGGTATGACAGCAGCATGGTGGTGCAGTGGTTAGTGCTGTCGCCTCACAGCAAGAAGGTCCTGGGTTCGAACTCCGGGGTTGTCCAACCTTGGGGGTCATCCCAGGTCATTCTCTGTGTGGAGTTTGCATGTTCTCCCCATGTCTGCAGTGGGTTTTCCGCGGGTGCCCCGGTTTCCCCCACCATCAAAAGAAACATGCATGTTAGGGTTTGTACTCCTGTCTGTGCCCCTAACCAAGACATGGCAAGACAAATAGGAGTTGGTCCCTGGGTGTTGCATGGTGGCTACCCACCGCTCCTAGCTACACGGCCAGGATGGGTTAAATGCAGAGCAAAATTTCCCTACAGGGATCAATAAAGTATCTCAAAAAAAAAAAAATCAAAAATGGCCAGGGCATGCTTCAGCTGTCTCAGGTAAATCCGGCGATGTCGGCCACGTTCTGAAAACTTCCAATCCGAGAAGGTCCCTATCCAGATGATGAAACCAGCGATGGTAGCAACATCCACCATGTTCATAAACGGCACCATCGGCCATGTTTATTTTTCTTCTGGTTTTGTAAATGTTTGGCTAGATGATCCAGATTTTCCATACCACTTTTAGTTGCATTGTAGTGTAGTATGATTCTGGTTTCTGCTCCTCGCCTTCAACATTCATGTCATGGTGTATGGAGGACAGCACCAGTACTGCTTTTCGTTTGCCAGTACATATGACACCATGCTAAGCTGCCCATGGAAGCCAAACTGTGAACATTTGATCTCTGTCATTGTTAGCCTTCATCTCCTCTGGGATATGTGGCTTGTTTGACTTGATAGTGCCAACATGTCAGTCCATCTTCTAGTCAGGCTTCAGCTAACGGATGTAAAGAAATTGTTGGCTGTGACATTTCTGCCACTTTTGCACCAAGGCTCCACAAGCTTTGACCCACTTCTCGTTGCTGTCCAGGTTTTCTGCCAAGGTATACCTTGCCTTTGAGAGGGTAGCTGGTCTCTGCATCACAATTCCACCAGATCTTTATCCCACTTATACTTTTCTCCCACTTATACTGCACTTGCCTGTGAAACCAGCAAGCATCCACACAAATGTCTGTGCCTGGAATGAGGTACTTTGGAAGCTGGGCTACAAACATGGTCCATATATCTGTGAAGGGGGCAAGCTTGTCTGTTGCCATTTGCTCTCCCCTTGTTGCTTTGTTGTCGAACCTCACGTATCTCAATATGCGTTGAATATATGTATGTGTTGTGTTCTGGACATAATTGCATTGAACACAGGATTCCAGTCAGTCTCTGACCAGAGGGAATCTAAAGGCTCATGGTTATCTTTAGACACCCTTCCTATGATCAAAAACCCAATGCCTGCTTTTATTTCCGTGTCATCCATTGCTTTCTATTTATCACTAATGTTGGTGGGATGACTCTCATTCCATTTCCTGATTCTTCGTTCAGATTAGTTTCATCCAAAATAGCATCAATCATTGGGTCAGAAAATTAAGAGATCCTTTCTCTGTTTTGCACTGTGCTGCCTTTGTTATACCTGGTTGGTTTCTAATGATGTCAACTGCACATATTCGCCCTACTGGTGGAGGATATTTTTTTCTTCACACTGTCCCATTTTTGCCATGATATGGTCTGTCATTGACATTCTCTCTAACTCCAGCTGCTTCGTTACACTCTATGCCATGTGCATTGCTTAGAGCTCCATCGTTACCCCTAGCCCTACCCCTTTTTTGTCTCCCTTCAAACAGTGGTGGCTCAGTGGTATTGATGTGAAATGCTGAGGGTCCTGCAGTGTCAGGGTCAGCTTCAGTGCCCCCTGCAGTGTCTGGGTGAGCTTCTGGTGCATTTTCAGTGCCACTGTATTCAGAAGCCTCTGAAATATGATCCTCATAATCAGTCCCAGAATCATCACTCTCCTCAGAGCTCTCCTAATTTATAATTTGTCTCAAAACTTCAGCAATGCTAAATCTGGCCAGTCTTGATGTGCTTGTCATTGTCGCCTAAAACACAAACACTGTGAATGGGAGGTGGCAGAGTTGAGGATGCTAAGATTTTCATTGGGAGTGACGAAGAAGGACAGGATTAGGAATGAGTATATTAGAGGGATCGCTTAGGTTGGACGGTTTAGAGACAAAGTAAGAGAGGCGAGATTAAGATGGCTTGGACATGTGAGGCAGAGCGATGCTGGGTATATTGGGAGAAGGATGCTGAATATGGCGCTGCCAGGGAAGAGGAAAAGAGGAAGGCCAAAGAGGAGGTTTATGGATGTGGTGAGAGAGGACATGCAGGTGGCTAGTGTGACAGAGGAAGATGCAGAGGACAGGAATAAATGAAAATGGATGATCCGCTGTGGTGACCCCTAACGGGAGCAGCCGAAATTAGTAGTAGTAGTAGTAGTAGTATAGTAGTAGTATAGCCAAACACATTTCAGAGCTCTGAGAAACAGAGCAAACCTCCTCAAATCCTTTTCCTTGCATACCCCTCCTTCTCACCCTCTCCAGCCTCAAAAATGGTTACATTTGTGCTTTTTTCCACACTCACATCATGTCCTGATCATGTATGTCAATCACATGAATGACACACTATTTTACAGTCTTATCTTGAATAATAGAATATTAACATTTAATTTGATAGCCAAAAACATTTTTTATTATGAATCATGTATTGAATTTCTGATTTTGAACATCATCTTACTGTGGGAAGAGCAGTATTTAGGGTGGGACAAGCAGTATTTAGAGTCATCGACAGAGCACATGAATAAATCTGTCTCCTTCAAAATGACCAATAGAGTGCCCCTATCCCTGCTGATAGGGTGTAGTACTTTAAATTAGGACATATGGCAAAAATGAACTCAATAAATAGTTCCATCTATTGAAATTGCTTAGATGGATTTGGGTGTTTATGACTGGGGTCCCTCAGAACCCCAATACACTGGTATTTTCAAAAAGCACTAATTAAAACAGAAACAGAAGACAATGATGCAAAGTCAATATGATGAAATTGATTGACAAAGTCAAGAAAAATTCGAATTATAGAATAAAGCATCTATGAGATATGACAAAAAGTATACCTCTGGGGTCTGCGGGTCCCTCGGTCGGTAGGATTGTATTGGTTCACTTTTTGCTCACTACATTCTGTGATGTGGGGCAACCCGACCATAGTTCAAAAGCCAAAATGTTCTCTTTTTTTCAGTTAAAATGCATTGTACATTCATTGGAAGGCATGCATTGGCATGCATTGAAAGGGCCCAAGAACATAGTCTGTGGTTATTCCTAATCTGAGCACACATCAAGAAACAAAGGAAGGTGAGGTGGCATATCCGTCAATCGGGAGCTTAATAATTTGGTGGATAGAAGAGTATTAAGGTTGTATTCAAACATCGACTATCTATACAGATGATAGCTGCACTCACTCAAAGCCGTAGCCATGGAGTCAACATTGGTGGGACCAAATTTACCAAAATGGTTCCCCCCACCAAAAAAAAATAAATTTGAAAACTAATTTCCTCCCTTTCCAAAATATTTAAAAATTCACTAACAAATGGGATTAACTTATTTAATTTTTACAAAAATGTCTAATGTTCTATTTGCATGGGACTAGTATTACTTGGGGATCTCTAGTAATTTGTAATAATTGTGGAGGTCGTTTTTGCTCTTAATCCCTTGTGAATTGGCCATGTCCATAATTTGAAAAACTTCCAGTGCAAATTACCTACTATATTTCGGCAAACACAGACGTCATCTGATAATATAAGTTCTGTGCGAATAGGCATCTCAGTAATTTGGGGTTGTATTTTTAGGGGTCCAAGCAGCGAAGCTGGTGGAACCCTATTGTATTTGTTAGAATTATTATTATTTTTCTCCGCTAAAAGTGTGTGAGGCTCAGCAACCGTAAGGCCTAGACCAACCAACTTTGGTACGTGGATTCCTATGGCCCCCCACTACTCAGGCACCACAAATTACCTATGTCAGCCAGATGGTGGCGCTATAACAAAGGGGCATGCGTAATTCCCACACCATAAGTCAGATCAACACAAAACAGCACAGACCTATGCATCTGAATGTGCTCTACAACTTTGTTATTGGGACCACATATGTCAGCCATATAGTTTGCCCGCCCTTTTGACTTGTATTAGTTTGGGCGCGGTTTCTCAGGTAAAAGTGTCTGAGGCTCAGCAACCATAAGTCCTAGACCAACCAAATTTGGTAGGTGGATTCATACGGCCCCCCACTACTCTGGCACTACAAATCACCCATGTCAGCCAGATGGTGGCGCTATAACAAAGGGTCATGCTTAAAAAGTCATAACTCCCACAGCATAAGTCAGATCAACACAAAACTTAATCGACCCATGCATCTCAATGTGCTCAACAACTTTACTATTGGGACTACCTATATCAGTCATATAGTTTGCCCGCTATGTTGACTTATTTGGTGTGGAAGCGCTGCAGCTCTACATACCACACGCCAGGACACCTGGGTATAACGACATACTTTTTCTTTTTACGGCAGTCGGCTAGGACGCAAGAAATCAGACACCGTCTGGTCCAGTTTTGGAAGCTCTGGCACATGTTTCTGAAGCAATGGAAGTGTTACGACATTTTAAAAAATTACGGTAATCATCTAGGACACAGGCGACCCAAGTAATCCCACATTGTCATATCTAGTTGTTGTTTCTGCAAAATTCTTCCCTAAAAGTGTCTGGGCAGCAAAAACTATACGTTGCACAGACACCAAACGTGGTAGGTAGGTTCCAGACCTGTTAACGATCTTACAGTAGAGATATTACCTTGACACAACTCTAGGGGGCGCTATAATAAGCACATTTACGTTTTGGGTCATATCTCGGGCTCTCTATGGAATTTTTGCGAAAGCTCCCGAATCTAACGCACCCATTTGCGCCAATTTCGCCTACCAAATTTTCCCACCATGAAAGTAAAATGAACTTGTCTGAGGCTTTTCATCCGATTCGCATAAAATTTGGTATGACGCATACCAAACGAATTTTGATATGTCATTCCATTTCGAAGTAACATGTCAATCAAAATTTAAGATGTGGCCCATATTATTCTATTGCCTATATCTAGTGATGCGATTGTCCCAACTTAATGAACCTTGTCACGCAGAATCGCCACAATATTCTTTGGAAGCATGCCAAATTTTGTGAAATTTCGTCCACAGGGGGCGCTACAACTGACACATATCAATATCTCAAAAACCGCTTGATCAAAAAATCTGAAATTTGGTATACTTATACTTGGACCCATTTGGCTACATTGCCTAAAGTGCTGATTGGCTGGATTACAAAAATGGCTGCCAAACAGCCAATCAAAATTCAGCAGCTAATATCTGCTGGTGTGAATGGCCAATCTTCATGAAACTTGATAGGCTTATTCTTTGTGGCCCATAGAAGCCACGTACCACATATGAAACAGATCGGAGACATGGCGGCTGCAATACTGCTTGGACTCTATTAATCGCCGTTTGCGGCTATATTTGTTCTTGGTTTTTTTTGTAGTAAGGTTGTTTTGTTTTTTTTTCCTCCTTGCCTTTTTTCTGCCTCTTTCCCCGTCGAGAATTATGGAGACTGCAGTGGAAATTATAAATTAAAGTTTTGACAGCATTTTGGGTGCAAATTCAGGAAGCTCGTCGCACAAAACAGCATGGAGACCCATTCGCAGAAAGAGCAATGTCAAATCTATCAGAAGAGCAAAATCTCAAAATAGAGCATTTAAGGGCAGGGTTACATAATCTAACAGGTCACAGATTTTGGTGTAACACCGGCCCCATACACCACTGGCCCATTTCGCCCGCACCGTGGGCGAAAGGTGGCGCGTGGGAAGGTGGCGCATGAGAACGTGCGATAGGACCCAATGATGGAGAACTATGCCTGGGCAGGGCGAAGCCATGTTTTAGTATAATGAATGAAGACAGACGCGTGGTGTCAAGTTCAGTAACCATGTTGATTAGTTGGAGCTTCTCAATAATGAGGAGAACGGTTGTACCGTCAAACTCAACGTTTAATTTCTGTAATGCTGCGGTAAATTACAGGAGGTGTGAAAAAAAGGTGGACCTGTGTTACAAATCTAGCAGTGCGTACACACACACAAAACGTCAAGCAGCCGAACAAAAACAATGTCACTTCCGTTTTTTTCCCTCTTCAACATAAAAGCCTATGTCTAACTTAAACCGAGCCTTTTCAGAATTAAATAAATACGTGGCAATACCGAAATATTAGCATTACTGCAGCCCTTATGTCGCCCTCTGTCAACATCACAACTGCAACTATTGTAAAAAGCATTCCAACTGCAACAATGTATTTTCATGCCCCTTTTACTTAAACATTAATTAACATATTTGTCTATTTATTCAAATAAACATTTCTCAACAAACCATGTTAGAACAGATACAAGTCCCTGTGTGCGGGTTGATAGCTTCCTAACTGCTTCCAGCATATGACAGCCTGGCTAGTCAATTACATATCACCTAGACCCCGTAACATCATCATTTTCGATAAAAAGTGCAAACACAACAGCATCAGATAAGTTCCTAGAATACAAATAAATTCTGACATTGTGGCAGGATGAGGAAAAACACAGGAGACGAAGGCGAGTTTGAACTTTATTCCTCAGCTCCAAAACCAAACTGCTACAGGAACGACCTTGCACCAGAGAGCCCGGGAACGTAAACCACGCCCCCAGCTCACAGCCCTGCTAAGTGAGAAGCATAGCCCCTAGTGTCCGCCACACAGCCTCCCCCCGAACACCCAGAAGGGACTCCTGGAAAGAAAATCAGTTTCTCACTGGAGGCTTAAACAGCCTGCCATAACGGCTGCGCCGTCCCTCAGCCGAAACAGTAGGTGAAACACAGTCCAATGCCGGCTGAGAAGCAGAATGCTGAACCTGTGAAGACACTGCCGGGGTCCTGGAAGGAGGGCGACCCCGACGGGAAATCTGGGCCGGAAACACAACTTCGTCTGCCACCCTGTGCGCCGGGTTAAGCCTATCAGGCGTGACACGCTCCCTACGCCCACCCATATCCAGCACAAAACCCTTAGGACCCGTCTCAAGAACCCGAAATGGGCAATCGTATGGGGGTTGGAGGGGCGAGCGGTGAGCGTCATGCCGGTCAAAAACAAAACGAGCCGACATGAGCTCCGCAGGCACGAACGACCGCGGAAAACAGTGGTGAACGGGGCCTGGAACCCGAATGCTGTCGGACAAAAAAGGATAAACGGCCGGACGGGGTCGAGGAGTGGAACTCCCAGGCGAAAATTCTCCAGGGACGCGGAGCGGCTGACCGAGCACCAGCTCAGCGGGCGAGGCGTCGAGGTGCTCCTTAGGAGCCGAACGCAACCCGAGCATAACCCAAGGTAAACGGTCCACCCAGTTACCATCCGAGAGCGCAGCGCTGCCTTGAGCGACCTGTAAAAACGTTCACACAAGCCGTTAGCCTGAGGGTGGTACGCGGTAGTGCGGTGTACCTGCACACCCAAGCACACCCAAGCATCGCGCAAGTGCCGACCAGAGCTCTGACACGAACTGAGGGCCCCTGTCTGAGGTGATATCTGACGGAGTGCCGAAACGAGCGACCCAGGAGGAAAGAAACGCGCGTGCAACGTCCGAGGATGTTGTGGAGGACAGAGGGACAGCCTCTGGCCACCTGGTGGTCCGATCTACCATTGTGAGCAGGTGCGTAAAACCCTGTGAAGAAGGTAGAGGGCCCACCAGGTCCACATGCATGTGGTCGAAACGTCTGGCCGGGATCGGAAACGGTTCGAGTGGCGACTTAGTGTGCTGGTGGACCTTAGCGTGCTGGCACGCTACACATGCAGCTGCCCACCCCTTGACGTCCTTGCGGAGGCCAGGCCAGACGAACTTGGAACCGACCAACTTCACCGACGCCCGAACTCCAGGGTGCGAGAGGGAGTGAATCGATTCGAAAACTCGACGGCGCCAGGCCACTGGAACACAGGGCGGGGACGGCCGGTGGAGACATCGCAGAGGAGGGCAGGACTGCCTTCCTGCATCACAGCATCCTCTAGCTTGAGGCCGGTACGCGTTGATCTAAGGGCAAGGACGTCCGGGTCGCTGAGCTGGTCGGCAGCCATAGCGGAGAAATCCACACCGAGGTGCACAGGACACACAAGCACACACGACAGACAATCAGCAACAGGGTTGGACTTCCCGGCCACATGCTGAATGTCCGTTGTGAACTCGGAGATGGCCGCGAGGTGGCGCTGCTGACGAGCAGACCACGGCTCAGTAACCTTGGACATGGTGAAAGTCAACGGTTTATGATCCACATAAGCCGTGAAGGAGCGACCCTCCAGCAGGAAGCGGAAATGACGGGTTGCAAAGTGCAGTGCCAGCAACTCCCGGTCAAAAACGCTGTACTTGCGCTCACTATCTCGCAGTTTGCGGCTAAAAAATGCGAGTGGCTGCCACGCATTCGCCACACGCTGTTCAACCACAGCCCCCACGGCTATGTCAGACGCATCGGTTGTTAAAGCTATGGACGCCGTGGGTGTGGGATGGGCGAGGAGGGCAGCGCTGGCCAGGGCGCACTTAGCTCCGTCAAAGGCCTGGACCTGTTCGGGAGTCCAGTCGACAGGGTCGTTAGCCTTCTTAAGCCGCAGTGCTTCGTAAAGTGGCTGAAGGAGGTGGGCAGCGCGAGGGAGGAAACGGTTATAAAAATTCACCATGCCCAAGAATTCCTGCAATGCTTTAACAGAGACTGGGAGGGGAAATTCCGCTACCACTTGCACCTTAGAAGGCAACGGGACCACGCCTTCCGGCGAAATGCGGTGACCCAAGAAGTCAATCACCGGCAGTCCAAACTGACACTTGGCCGGGTTGACTATCAGGCCGTGTTCGTCCAGACGACGGAAAACCTGTTTCAGGTGCGCCAGGTGCTCTTCAGCTGACGGACTGGCCACTAATATGTCGTCGAGATAAACGAACACGAAAGCAAGGTCACGCAACACCGAGTCCATCAGCCTCTGAAAGGTTTGCGCTGCCCCCTTCAAGCCAAAAGGCATGCGCATGAACTCAAAAAGCCCAAATGGGGTGATCACTGCGGTCTTGGGCACGTCCTCTGTGCGCACGGGAAGCTGATGATAGCCGCGCACCAGGTCCACCTTAGAGAAAATAGTGGTAACTGCCAGGCGTATGGAAAAGTCCTGTATGTGTGGGATGGGATAGCGGTCATTGGCGGTGACGTTGTTTAGGCGGCGAGAGTCGCCGCAAGACCGCCACAACCCATCCGCCTTGGGCACCATGTGAAGCGGCGAGGCCCACGGGCTATTGGAACGCCTCACTATACCCAGACGCCCCATGATGGCGAACCCCTCCTTAGCTGTAGCCAATTTTACCGCGTCGAGGCGCCGCGCGCGCGCAAAAACTGGCGGTCCTGCAATGGGAATGAAATGTTCTACACCGTGTTTAGTAACCGCGGTGGAAAAGGCAGGTGTAGTCACCGATGGAAAATCCGCCAGCAAACATTGAAAAACATCGCCTAATACTAAAATGTTAGCGTGTGTTAACGGCCCGGCTCCCCCTGTGTCGCACGGAAAAGTGGCGAAAGACACAGCATCAATTAAACGGCGGTTTGCAAAATCAACAAGCAGACCATTAGCACACAGAAATCCGCGCCGATAATAGGAACAGTAATGGAGGCGACTACAAAGTCCCACTCGAAATGGCTCCCGTGGAAACAAACAGTCATCAACCTTGTGCCAAACGTCGCAATGGACGAACCATTAGCTGCACTCAGCTGTGGGCCGCCGCCTTCGGCTGACATGCCTGTGCTAGCTGGAGGGAGTAGGCGCTTTTGCGAGCCGGAGTCCACCAGAAACCGTCTTCCTGACATCGAGTCCGTAATGAAGAGCAGCTCACTACGTCCACCAGCGCCCACAGCTACTATTGACTGCTGACCCTTTAGTTTCCCGGCGCCTCAAACGTGCACGGAGGGACGCAGCGCCCAGCCTTGCCGCCGAACCGCTGATGGAAGAAACAGAGTCCGCTCACGCGCCGTCTCCGGGCAGTCACTCCAGCCACCACTGCCGGGTCCGCGTCCTCCGACGCCGGTTGCAGAGGCTCCGATGCCACACTCTGCACAAAGAACCGTCTGGTAGCCAGCAGGACCCGATCGGCCTCCTCAGCCAAACCTCGGCAGTCACCAGCGGCCAGACACGGGGAGTTAGCCAAAGCCGCGCGCACAGGAGACGGGAGCTGGTGCAGGAAAACGTGAGGGAAAGGGAACCCACCTTCGCCCGAGCCTAGCAGCGACAGCATACTGTCCATGAGATCCACAGCCGTCCCGTCGCCAAAACCGGATAGGGAAAGGATTCTATCTGCCCCCTCTGCGGCAGATAGGCTGTACTTCCGGAGCAGAAGATGTTTGAGGGCGATGTATTTACCGTATTGCGGGGGGCGCGCAACAGCTGCATGGCACGGCGTGTGGACTGCTGGTCCAGCGCAGCGACTACCAAATAGTATCTGGAGTCGTCCGCGGAGATTCCACGCAGGTGGAACAGCGCCTCAAAATGCTGGAACCACGAAGCCGGTTCGCTCTGCCACAACTCTGGGAGCTTCACAGCCGCGGCGAGAACGGCCGGCTGTGAGAGTTGGGGCGGCGTGGCCGAAGTGGATTCACACTCTTCTTCTGCTCCAAACATGTTCAATTCGGGGTCACCAATGTGGCAGGATGAGGAAAAAAACGGGAGACGAAGGGGAGTTTGAACTTTATTCCTAAGCTCCAAAACCAAAATGCTACAGGAACAACCTTGCACCAGAGAGCCCGGGAACGTAAACCACAACCCCAGCTCACAGCGCTGCTGGGTGAGAAGTATAGCCCCTAGTGTCCGCCACAACATAACAATTCTAAGCTGAACACAAAACATAACAGTCAAACAACTGTTCTATAAATTTACATCTAACTTTTCTTTTCCTTATCCAAAGGAATTGAATCAAGTGCAATTGGACCTGGATGAATGAGAAAATTCAGACATTTTCTTTTCTTTCTTCCTCTTTTTTTTTTTTATCAAGTCCGGGTCCCACAATAGAGAACAATTTAGAACAGTCCTTGCTTACAAATTGAGCCTGCCCGGTGGCTTGCACAGCCGTCCCACCCAAGAGTAAGTGTGGGCTCTGGCAGGGGTAGGGTTAGGGCCGTGAGCTTGGTGGGGAAGGAGCCTCATCCCCAGTTTGCTCATGCCTCAGTTTTGTGCACCTTGCCCTCAGGTCCGGACTATGCTCTGGCTCATCCAGGTGAGTGCATGGTGTGTTGTCCTGATTTGATTTCTGCTCTGCTATGCGCAGATCCACCCTTTTGCGGTAGAGAGAGCCACTGACGTCCATCAGGTAAGAGCGTGGCGGGACTTTTTGTAGGCACATGCCCTGCCTCAATGTCCTGTGTGGTCACCCGGCAGCGGTTTCATCCGAATTGCCTCACTCGCCTCCAGCTTTGGTAGGTCATAAGCAGTCTGGTCGTAGAAGCACTTGGCAAGCTGTTTCCTGTGACGCAGTTTGTCTGTGACCCCAACCACAACGCAGGGCTCAAGTAGCTTGTTGGCTACGGGGATGCAAGTCTTCAGATGCCTTGACAGGAGGCACAGTGCTGGGCTGCTGTCCATGTGTTCAATTGGTGTGTTCCACCAGTGTAAAATGGCCTGCCAGGGGTCGTTGCCATAACGTGCAGCCCTGGATAACAGATTTTTAGTAATCTTGATGGCTGACTACGCCTTACCGTTTGCATTTGGGTGACTTGGAGAGGCGGTCATGTGGTCAAACTGCCATTCTGTAGCGAAACGTTTGAACTGGAAGTTAAACTGTGGCCCATCTCTAATGACCTTGTCGGGCTGGCCATGTCTTGTGAATTGTACCTTGCAGCACTTTATGACGGTCTCTGCAGACAAGTCTGGGAGCAGTTCAATCTCCCAGAAATCAAAGTAGTGATCAACGATGAGAAGATAGTACTTTTGTCTGTGGCTGAATAAGTCCATGCTGCCAATCTGCCAAGACCTTGTGGGTAGCTTGTGTGACAGCATGGTTTCCCTTTGCTGTTCCTGAGCATACTCATTGCGGGTAGAACAGTTGCTGACAAAGTGTTTTATCTCTGCCTGTATGTTTGGCCAGTATAATGTCTCCCAGGCCTGGTGGTAGCATGCATCACTGCCAATGTAACTGGAGTGTATGTAGGTGACCATCTCTGGTCATAGTGTTTTGGGGATAATGACTTTTTGACCTCTGAACAGGATTGCCATTTTGCGCACTGATCTCATCTTGAAAAGGCCAGTATTCTCTCACTGCTAACAGTGTTTCCTCTTTCACGTCCGGCCAACCAGTGAGAACCATGGACTTCAGTGACTGCAGGTGTTTGTCCTTGTCCGTGTGTTGTCTGACCTGGGCCAGGCGGTGATCTGTGACGTTAAATACTCTGCCTGATTGATCTTTTGAACATCTTGTTGTTCCTGCAGAAGCAGGCAGATGGCATGCTGCGGATATGCCGTATCTCTGCCTGTGCATTGCACCATTGCCCTGCTCACTGTGTTGCTGATAAACATCTGGGGTCCCAGCTTGTAAACGACCTTCAGGCTGTAGTTTTACAGAGGCCAGCTATGTTATGTGGTTTGGAGACAGTGGCACTAACTAAAACACAGGAGGCGTAGCTGGAGGTGGCAGAGTTGAAGATGTTAAGATTTTCACTGGGAGTGACGAAGAAGGACATCATTAGGAATGATTATATTTGAGGGTGAGGGACCGCTCAAGTTGGACGGCTTGGAGACAAAGCAAGAGAGGCAAGATTGAGATGGCTTGGACATGTGGAGGAGAGATGCTGGGTGTATTGGGAGAAGGATGCTGAATATGGAGCTGCCAGGGAAGAGGAAGGCCAAAGAGGAGGTTTATGGATGTGGTTAGGGAAGACATGCAGGTGGCTGGTGTAACAGAGGAAGATGCAGACGACAGGAAGAAATGGAAACAGATTATCCGCTGTGGCGACCCCGAAAGTAGTAGTAGTAGTAGTAGTAGTAGGCATTTGTTCGCATATGGAATGTATTTCGCCTATAACGTTACTTTTCTTGGTTACAAAAATAACAAAAGTGTACTTCCTGAGCCACTTCTGATACCATGTTTCAGTATAATGAATGAAGACAGATGCGTGGTGTCAAGTTCAGTAACCATGTTAGAACAGATACAAGTACCTGTGTGCAGAGTCGATAGCTTACTAACTGCTTCCGGCATATGACAGCCTGTCTAGTTGATTACCTATTACCTAGACCCCATAACAAGCCAGAGGAAGATTTCAAATGTGGATGTTAGCCTGAGCCTTAACATTTTCAGTTCTTATGCAGGGGACTAATGTCAGTAAATCTGAGTAAATAACAAGACTTTGCTTATCCGGTGCGAATGTACAGCACAAAACACAAACATGGGGGGGTAGTTTCTAAGTCACATCAAGTCCCCAGGTAATACTAGACCCATGCGAATAGGACTTCAGAAGAATATCTCATTTTAAATCAACATTAGGATTATAGATTGTTGTGATGTCATTATTCAGTCTTTACCATCAGTATTTGCTGCTTTTCTCACTCACCTCCATGTTACATGCTCTCCCTGCCCTGTCGGCATCCTCATACTGTCCCCGTCCCTCTCTCTCTTTACTCTGAATGCACCAGAGTGAACACGAAATAAACATTATCAGTAAACAAGTGGTGTTTCTTGTCATGATGTTCAGGAATGGATTACTAACCATTTTTGATCTGAATGGCAATGGTTATTACATCAAGAAACATTGACGAATCTCTTGTACTACTGTACTTCTGTCACCTGATTGGTACTCATTGCTTTTAACTTACTTTTCTTGTTTTCTGAGGCTACCCAAAAAACTGACAAATGTCACTGCCACCCTTCCTCTTACTCAAGATGACACTCACTATGAACAACAGCTGAGTAATAAAACTGCCTTGACTTTAACCAAACAAACACTAGGGGCCCCATGGTACACCTGGCGCAAAGTGGCACAAAGCATAGTGTAAGTGTCATTGCTAGTTTCTGACCCACACAGTTGTCTTTTTTTCATGTCTTGCATCCACTTGGTTTAAACAGCAAATGTACTTGTGCCCATCTGTGCGCCCATGAGCATGTTGGTCTTAAAATTAAGTGTGGTCAGGTGCATTGTTGCCGCATTGCTATCTCTCGTGATTGACCAACAGCAACCTCGTTTAAGTCATCCATCCATTATCCAAACCACTTACCCTGCTCTCAGGGTCGTGGGGGATGCTTCAGCCTATCCCAGCAGTCATAGGGTGGAAGGCGGAGAGACACCCTGGACAGGCCGCCAGGCCATCACAGGGCCCACACACACACACCTAGGGACAATTTAGTATGACCGATTCACCTGACCTACACTGAAAAAAGTGGTGAGGTGGGGTTGTACAATTTACAAAAATGCATTTCATATATATGACATGATTCATAAGTAAACATAAATAAATTAATTCATAAACAGAAATAAATTATTTTTAGAAAACAAATTTAATATGTGCAACCGATGAACATAATTTTTTTTTAATTTAAATCCATCCATCCATCCATTATCTGAACCGCTTATCCTGCTCTCAGGGTCACGGGGATGCTGGAGCCTATCCCAGCAGTCATTGGGCAGCAGGTGGGGAGACACCCTGGACAGGCTGCCAGGCCATCACAGGGCTGACAAACACACACACACACACACACACACACACACACACACACACACACACACACACACACACACACACACACACACACACACACACACACACACAACACCTAGGGACAATTTAGTACAGCCAACTCACCTGACTTACATGTCTTTGGACTGTGGGAGGCAACCGGAGCCCCCGGAGGAAACCCACGCAGACAGGGGGAGAACATGCAAACTCCACACAGAGGACGAACCGGGATGACCCACCAAGGTTGGAATGCCCCGGGGCTCGAACGCAGGACTTTCTTGCTGTGAGGCGACCACGTTAACCACTGCGCCGTCATGCCGTCTCGGTGAGTCAATAGCGCGGTATTTTACTGTTGTTTTAAGGGCGCATTCAGACGGGAAGACACGCCGACATAGGCGGGTGCACAACAAGTGTGCACCAGTCGACTAAAGGGTCCGACCCCTTAGCCAAAGCTAGCGAATCTATTTATCCGTTCACGTTACACTGCCCCCCCTCCTTTGGGAAGCACGTCCCCGCGCTTCATTATATCAGCTCCCTCACGCCTCTGGGCGCACGCGTTTCCGATTGTCTCACGTTCTCACCATCCCACTTCTGACACCAATGTAGAGAATTCGGGTGGTAGCCCGGGAACCGCCGCAGCCGGGACGCGAACCCGGATCTCCCGTACCACGGGCGACACCGTTAAACAGTCGACTAAAGGGTCCGACCCGTCAGCCAAGGGCTAGCGAGTGTAATTATCCGTGAAGGTTACAATAAGCAAATACAGCTATACAGTATGAATATGCAATAAATGAAAGCTACTACTGTCTACATAAATTACACACACAGCACAACATACATGATTGACACTACTCAGGCTTCCCGTGGGCTTTCTGACAAATATAACGTAATAAAGACATTAATATTAGTTGAATTGTTACAGCTCGCCCACCCCGCGCCGTGGCCCGCCCACCCCGCGCCGGCAGCCAATCAGCTCGTCAGGGCCGGGCTTAGCCGTCAGGGCTGGGCTTAAATTTGGTGGCCTCCCAAGCGCCCGTTGTCAGTTCGTGTTGTAACCTCGTCGCAGTAACGGCTACTCTTTCCTCACGGTCCTTTTCTCTCCGAACTCACCCCAGCCCTTGGTTTATGTTTTCCCTTGCAAAGTTTCCCCTTGGAAGTACCCTGCCGTGTTCCTGTTTTGGATTACCCGCGAGTTTTTCCCCTTGGACTTTCCGTTTTTCTTGTCGGTCATTGCCTTCCTGTGTTTGACTATTTGTACGCGTAAGGAATAAAGTACGCCAGTTTTCGGCTAACCCCATCTCTGTCTGGTGTCGTGCGCTTGGGGTCTTCCACAAACCCTAACATGAATACGCTCATGAGCACCACTGTAGGTCGCTGGGTGAAAGTGTGGTTAATTAACTTTACAGGTAACTTAGCTATGATAGCTAACGTAGTAATGGTTGATTGATTAGCACTTTTAAATTTGTTTCCACTCCATGCAATTACTGACACATTTCAGCAAAATGTTATTTCCAAACTAAAGTTCCAGCGCAAAATTACGTATTTGACGTTACCTTACCGTTTCATGCAAGTCCTGGCTGTAGTGAGGCGTTATTTTTGACGGTGATACAATTAAGTGTCTCATCAACAATTGATAGGAACATTAATGGATCCTAACTTTACGCAAAGCTTGTGAGTGGAATATGCTCAGAATGTATGGGCTGTTGGCTAGAGGAGTGTGTCTATGTCCATCAGCCCTATTTCTTTGAACTTACCTACACTTAACCTAACCTCAGTTTGTAAAGCTTTTTGAGTGGCTGTTGCAGCTAGAAAAGTGCTCTATAAAATGCAACTTGATTGATGATCTATTTGCTTGACCTACCTTAACGTGACTTAACCTCAAACTCTACCTAACCCTAGCCTTAACCCAACACTTACCTTAACCTAACCTTAACCGATAGCTAACCTATTCATTTGATAGCTAACCCACAGGGGGGCTGAGGGAACATGGCGCTGACCTCGTACGCTCACTAATGAACCAAATGTACGGTAGCTAGCTGATGTTCTGACCGGAATTTAGCATAACATTGCGAGATGATAACCATTCGTAAAATTATCATTTTCATAACACTTTACTAAAAGTATCACAATCGACAGTGATTTAGCCTATGTAACACTCATATTACATTCTAGTTTTCCACTTTTAATAAATTAGAAAGTAATGAAATAGAGACAGTACTGTGTTCAGGGGCACGGGAAGGGGTTGCTGAGGGTGCTGCAGCACCCACTAGCTGCAGGGAGAAGGAGCTGCAGGCAATAGGAGCACCCTACTGCTGCCTGCAATTTTTTTAAACATTTTTTTAAGTATATATATTAAAACGATATTGTAGTGGTTATAGGGATACATAATTCCCCTTATTGAGCTAGTAGGAACGTTTGTTTACAGCTGCTGTTTTCTCGGTTCGTGTTTACAGTGACACACTTCCGCTGCGCGGGTTTTTGGTTGTTGTTGTTAGGTTGAAGGAATAAATGGTGCACGTTGTGTAGCCGAAAGAGAAAGTTGTCACGACTCCTGATTGAGCTCCTCTACACTGGTGACCCTGACGTTGGTCTCTTGGTAGTTATCAGGGACAGTCTTTCAAAAGAACATGGTTGACGAAATCAACGCGGCTTCTCTCAAATTGCCAGAGTTCTGGGAGTCATCGGCAACGACGTGGTTCGCCCAGGCGGAAGCGCAGTTTGCTATCCGCAAAATAACAGACGACGCTACTAAATACTACTACGTGGTATCGGCGCTCGGGTGTTCGACTGCAACTAGAGTGGTGAGTCTCCTTACAAATCCTCCGGCGGCAGACAAATACAAGGGGCTCAAAGATCACCTCTTGAAGATTTTTGAACTTTCCGACGCCGAGAGGGCCCACGGTCTCTTTTCTCTGCAAGGCTTGGATGACAGCAAGCCATCCGAGCTCGTGGACCAGATGCTGAATCTGCTGGGACCGGCGCACACACCTGATTTCCTCTTTGTCCTACTGTTTCTGCGACAACTGCCATCTCAGGTGCGGGCCGCTTTGGCTAACACCAGCATACCGATTGCCGCGAGCTAGCTGAAGAAGCTGACAAGTTCTTCCTGGCCAGCCAAAAGCAGCACTGCGCGTCCGCGCTCACCCCTGCCCACCCCCACACGCCACCACCTGGTGACTCAATGGTGGCCGCCGCGGCAACCCCCGGTCGGCGACAGGAGCCCCGGCCTGTGCTTTTACCATGCAAAATTCGGGGCCAAGGCAAAAAAGTGCAACTCCCTGTGCAAATTTCCGCTCGTCGGGAAACGCCAAGGCCGGCGCTCGCTAGTGGCCATGGGCGTTGGCGTGAAGGACAACAGGCTACTTTTCCTGCAAGACTCCATCTCGGGGCGGCGTTTCCTATGCGACACTGGGGCGCAGAGGAGTGTCGTACCTGCATCGAGTGTGGGTGCCCTGTCGGGCGCTCACGGCCCTCCCATGGAAGCTGCTAACGGCAGCTCTATCCGTACGTACGGCACATTGACATGTGTTTTAACGGACAGCGGTTCAGCTGGGATTTTGTCACCGCCGACGTGGCATTTCCCCTCCTCGGTGCAGATTTCCTTTGTGCTCACGTTACCGATTTTCCGGAGCAAGTGTTAGCAGACCCACTGCCCTCCTCGGAAACGGAGCCAGAGTTAGCAGACCCGCCGACCTCGGAAACGTTTTCACACGACTTTGTGGATTATATTGGTGGGAAAATATCAGACGAACAGAGAAGAGAAATATACTCCCTGGACTGGACGGCCAATATCGGACAAACATTCCCTACAAAACTAGGAGGTAAACTACGTTTCCAACGTCATTGGATTGACCAGTTTAGCTGGCTAGTATACTCAACAAGGTCCGACGGTTGTTTTTGTAAGCACTGTGTTGCGTTTGCAGTCGAGCATGTGGGTAAGGGAGGGCACAGAAAAGCTGGCATGCTAATTAATGTCCACTTCTCAGACTGGAAACATGCTTTAGAGACGTTCAAATACCATGCACAAAAGGCATATCACAAGGATGCATGTTTGAAAGCGGACAATTTCCAAATGGTTCTCAACAATAAAATGGATGCAATTTCACTGAGGCTAGATTCTGAGAGGAAAAAAAGCGAGTCCAAGAAAACAGAGAAAAACTCAAAAGCATCATTGCAACGTTGATTTTTTTGCGGTCGACAAGAACTCGCCCTGAGAGGTGATATTGATTCAGGACCGTGACATCGAATGAGCCAACTCACAATGACGGAAATTTCAGGGCTTTACTCAGGTTTAGGGCTACATCTGGCGACACAGTACTGTTACAACACTTGAGTAAATGTGCAGCAAACGCTAGCTACTGCAGTCCTGATGTACAAAATGAAATAATCAGTATAATTGGAGATGTGATAACAAACAAACTGGTGCAGAAAGTAAACTCCGCGCAGTGTTTCGCTGTGTTGGCAGATGAAATGAAAGATGTTTCAGGGCGGGAGCAGCTTTCTGTCTGTCAGATACGTGAACCAGCATGACAGCCAATATAGCATCAGAGAGGATTTTTTGTCCTTTGTTGATATCGAGAAGTTAACCGGGGAGGCAATCGCCAATTCAATCGAAAGTCAGTTGACAAATGCAGGCGTTGATTTACAGTTTTTACGTGGCCAGGGATACGACGGCGCATCTGCCATGAGTGGCCGTTTAAATGGTGCCCAAGCTAAAATCAAAGAGAAGCACAAGCAAGCAGTTTATGTGCACTGTGCCAGCCACAGTTTGAATTTGGTCCTAAACAAGTGCTGCACTGTGCAAATGGTGCGAAATTGCTTTGGAATTGTCTCGGAAATCTGCACTTTTTTCCATGATTCGGCTTTGCTGTCTGCCAGTCTGCGACACGAGACGGAACGTCTTTTACCCGACTGCAAGAAAACGCGACTGACGAAGTTGTGTGAAACGATATGGGTCGAACGCCACGACGCAATATTTACATTCAACGAGCTTTTAGACCCTGTGCGATCCAGCCTGCAGAAAATCAGTGAAACCTTCACAGGAGACACATCTGTCAAAGCCACTCAGCTCTTTAATTCAATTGACAATGCAGAATTCATGCTGTTCATGAATGTGAGTGAGAAGATGCTTGCAAAAACCTACCACCTGTCCACCTTCCTTCAGAAGGAAAATTGTGACTTGGTGAGTTGCGTTTCAGCTGCTGATGCTGTTATTAAGCAGGTAGATGAGATGAGGGCTAACTCTGAGATGGAGTTCAGGCAGATTTTCCAAAAGACCTCTTCCCAAGCAGCCAAGTATGGGTTTGAATTTCGACCACGAAGAGGCATGGACTGCAATGAGGATCCATTGAAGGCCTGTGAAAATCACTACCGGCAAAAGCTTTTCATAGTCATGCTTGACTTTTATTCATCACAGATGAAGGAACGCTTCAGCAAACACAGAAATGTGATCTCCAACCTCTGCTCCTTACTGCCATCTAAGGTCAGCATGCTGAACGACAGCTCAGCTCAAGCGCTCTCCAACCTGTATCCTGATGAAGTGTCACCGCATCTGGAAGTTGTAAAGTCAGAAATTGACACTTGGCGGGATAAATGGAAAGATGCAACTTATGTTCCACAAAATGCCATTGAGGCATTCAATGCCTGTAACAATGAGTTGTTTCCAAGCATCTTCAAGCTTCTCCGCGTTTTGACCACGCTTCCTGTCACCAGTGCCCATGTCGAGAGAAGTTTTTCCCGTCTGGGAAGGATCAAGGCAAAATGCGCAGTACAATGACGGAAAAACGGCTTAATGGACTGACATTGCTCTCGGAGCACAGAGACATTGTGGTGACGCCGGAAGAGGTACTGGACATCTTTTGCAGACAAAAAAGACGATTGGACCTGCTTTTATAGGGTAAGACCCACTTTTATTTATTAATGCATTGATGATTATCTATGGGCCATTAATACGTTGACATTTACCGTACGGTTGGGTATTAGGCTATAGTATACAGTGTGGGGATTTTATTTACCGGTAGCTTTCGGCAGTGTTGCCCGACTCCCCCCCCCAAAAAAAATGTTTCTGGCTACGGGCCAGAACTCAGCGATACAGGCTCCGTCAGGCTGTCGAACATGCTCTCCAACGAGGACGTTTTCTCCATCTTCTCTCTGAGTTCCCTGACCTCACTCAGCCCACATTGTCGTCATCTACGACCAAACATGGGGTTGAGCACCACATCGTCAACAATGGCCCACCGGTGCACGCCCGAGCTCGGCGCCTCGACCCGACCAAGCTCTCTGTCGCCAAGGTGGAGTTTGAGAACATGGAGCGCCTCGGCATCATCCGCCGCTCGAGCAGCTCGTGGGCTTCACCCCTCCACGTAGTGCCTAAGCCTGGTGGTGGGTGGCGTCCATGTGGTGACTATCGTCGGCTCAATGACGCAACAACACCGGACCGCTACCCGGTCCCTCACATCCAAGATTTATCCGCCCACCTGGCTGGGAGAGTGATCTTTTCCAAGGTGGACCTCGTCCGTGGATACCACCAGGTGCCCGTCCATCCCGCTGATGTCCCCAAAACGGCTGTGACAACTCCGTTCGGACTGTTCGAGTTCCTGCGCGTGCCGTTTGGGCTCAAGAACGCCGCGCAGTCCGTCCAACGCCTCATGGACTCAGTGTTGCGGGACTTTCCTTTCCTCTTTGTGTACCTGGATGACATCCTGGTCGCTGGCGCCTCCGTGTCCGAGCACTTGTCCCACCTCAGAGCCCTTTTCGAGAGACTCAGCCTGCACGGGTTGATAGTTAACCTGGCCAAATGCCAGTTTGGTCTGAGCACCATCGACTTCATGGGCCACCGGGTCACCAAGGACGGGGCGGCCCCCTCCATCTAAGGTGGAGGCCGTCGCAGACTTTCCACGCCCACGCACGGCCCAGTCCCTCCGGGAGTTCATTGGCATGGTGTCCGTCTACCACCGGTTCATCCCCCGGGCTGCCGATCTCCTCCGCCCCCTATACGCCCATTTCACGCCGCGGCCATCTTGGATTAAAAAAAACCAAGTGGTGGGGGTTTAGCCACGCCCCCTTCTTACTCAATCGGATATCAATGCAGCCGGGGCCAGCAGCAAACATGGTTTGGACTACCAACCTCGAGCACCTACCGTCATTTACCACAATATGAAAACCAAGCTGGATCTTTTCTTTTTCGAGTACTTTCTGCCTCTCCTGTGCCAGTGAGGAGAGACGCACACAGAGGGCTGTATTCAAAGAAGCTGTTTAATCACAATAAAATAAAAAATAAGATACATTTCATTTTTATACTGTACATTCAATATTTATACATTAGATTGTCCCATCGACAATATTTTCATTCTTTGTCCTTTAACTTTAACAAAACTGTTGGTTCATTTTAAACTAAAATATGTTCGGTCAACTGTCATTCTGTTGTAGCAATAAATTGGAACTCACTACCAACTCAAATCATCAATTGTTTACTAAACTAAGACAGTGATTGCTCATCTCAAGGTGTGGGCCAAAAAATGGGACTGTACTGAAATGAAGTTAAATATGTTTCAATCTATCTAAGGTTTGTGTGCACTATTTTCTTGTCCGCTGAATTTAACAAAGGTTTAAAACAGTGGTCCCTGAAAAATTGTTAGGAGAGCACACACAGCCCACAGTTGGTTGACTGTTCCGCTTAGTGAAAGGGGTATGACTCCATCAAAAATGTGGTACTCCTTTATGCGTCTTATTGACCGTTCGACGTGTATTCTCAAGCCAGCAATACTCTGTGTGTCTGTGAGCTCATCACAGCTAAACTGTCCACTTGGGCCTAAAAATGCAGGGATGACAAGTGTTACATCTATTTCATCGAGCAGGTCTTTGATAAGGAAGCCCTTATCGGCCATGACCTCATCACCTGACTCTAAGAGGTCCAGAACACCTGACCTCTTAGTTATCTCCTTATCAGAAATACATCCTGTGTATAGATTACTTACCAGGCTAACTGACCCTGAGGGAGTGATCCCAATTAGGGATTTCAGTGTAGTGTTACTTTTATAATGGGAGTATGTCATGGTGTTCAAAACCTTCGAACTAGCTGTCTCGATGCGGATCTCTGTGCAGTCTAGTATCACTCTTGTGTTTAGGTAGAATTCCCTGAATACTGGTGGCATTAGCTCGTCTACTGCTGCTCTACTAGGCCATATTGGGAGGGTCCCTAACATAAAGAGCAAATAATTGGCCCATGTCGTACAGTTCCTGCTGACTGTGGCCGGCGACACATTGAATCGTACAGATAAATCCAGAGCAAAAAAGCCCTGCCTCACACAGCACAAGAATAGGAAAAACTGATCAATCAGCGATAAATGCTCTGCATGGAAGCCAGACACAGTAATGTGTTCTAGGGTTATGGCTGTTCCTTTGCATTTGAGTCCATCGCACCATGGACTCTGCAGTCGGCTGTAAAGCTAGGAAGAGTGCTTTGAGGGTGTGGTAATCCTTAAAACCAGTGTAAAACCTGATCAGATTGGGCGCACACTGGAAGCGTTCTAGACCAAAACGCTCACTTTTCAGCTTTTTATTTTCGTCCTCCAGGAAAGCGATGCGTTTCTTTACTGCGTCAAGCTGGTCTTCCACAGAAAGGGGCTTCACGTCGTAGTCATGATCAGGTAGAGTCGCCCAAACCTCACTGGACACATGAGGATATGTCATACATGTGGGAAACAATATAAATCCACACATTTTCCTGTTATCAAGATGATGTGTCAGAACAGAGCTATCCACTATTGAAAGATTAGTGAATATATATACATATATATACAGATTTATCTCTTTCCCTTCTTTGATAGGAGTTGCAGGATGGTACACAGCAGTACGACATGTTGCTTCCCCGCAGTGTTTTCAATGAAGTAAGAAGGGAGCGTGGCTACGTTCCCACCGCTTAGGTTTTTTTAAATCCAAGATGGCCGCGGCGTGAAATGGGCGTATATGAGGCTCTGAACACGCCGTGGACTGGTCTGCAGAGAGGGACAAGGCTTTTAAGGATGTGAAGGCCGCCCTGGCTGACGCGGCGATGCTGGCACACCCTGTGTCTGGAGCGCCCATCGCCATTAGACAGATGCTTCGGACTACGCTGTCGGCGCGGTTTACGAGCAGTGGGTGAGCGGCGCGTGGCAGCCGCTTGCCTTCTTCAGTCGGCAGTTGAACCTGAGAGAGCGAAAATACAGCACCTTTGATCGTGAGCTGCTTGGCCTTTTCCTCGCTGTTAGGCAATTTCGTTTCCTGCTGGAGGGCTGTCAGTTCACGGCTTCCGTCGATCACAAACCGCTGGTGTTCGCGATGGCCAAGGTGGAAGAGCCGTGGTCAGCCCGCCAGCAGCGACGGTTGGCCTACATCTCAGAGTTTACCACTGACGTGAGGCATGTCGCTGGAAAGTCCAACCCGGTCGCTGACTGTCTCTCCCGGGCCATCACTGGGGCCGCCCATTTGGGACTCGACTACAGCCAGATGGCGGCTGACCAGGCCGCCGACCCAGGAGTGCAGGCATGCAGGACCGCCGTCACAGGGCTGCAATTGGAGGATGTGGCTTTCGACGACGCCGGCACCACGCTCCTGTGCGATGTCTCTACGGGTCAGCCCCGCCCCGTCGTTCCGACTGCTTGGAGGCGGCGGGTCTTCGACGCAGTCCATGGGCTGTCTCACCCTGGCAGAAAGCCTTCACAGAGGTTGGTGGCGGTAAAGTTTGTCTGGCATGGACTCAAAAGGGATGTGAGGGACTGGGCTGACACCTGTGTGGAGTGCCAACGCTCCAAGGTGCTCAGGCACGTCAAAGCGCCCCTGATACCTTTCACGGTACCCGAGAGGAGGTTCGACCACGTGAATGTGGACCTGGTAGGCCCCCTACCCCCCTCCCGTGGTTTCACATACTTGCTCACCATGGTCGACAGGACCACGTGATGGCCAGAGGCCGTCCCGCTTTCGTCCACGACAGCGCCTGAGGCTGCCCGAGCGTTCATCGGAACATGGGTCGCCCGCTTTGGCACCCCATCTGACCTCTCCTCCGACAGAGGGCCGCAATTCACCTCAGCGCTCTGGGAGGAGATCGCCGCGGGTTTAGGGGTGAGGCTCCATCGCACCACAGCGTATCACCCCCAAGCTAATGGATTGGTCGAGAGGTTCCATCGCTCGATGAAGGCCGCATTGCGGACTACCCTCAAGGACGACCGCTGGGTCGACAAACTGCCTTGGGTCATGCTTGGGTTCAGGACGGCCCCCAAGGAGGACCTCCAGTCCTCATCCGCCGAACTGGTCTACGGACAGCTACTTCGGGTCCCGGGGGATTTCCTTCCCACCGCCACAGCTCCCTGGTCCGCCAGCTGCCAAAGGACTGCGCTGCAGGAAAAAGCCAGGGCTTTTGCACCGGTCCCCACTTCTCAGCATGCTGGCTCTCAGTCCTATGTCCCCACGGAGCTGCGGTCGGCGGAGTATGTTTTCATCCATCACGACGCACACCGCGGTCCCCTGCAGCCACCCTACGACGGCCCATTTCGGGTACGGGACACTGGAGATAAGTACTATGTGGTGGAGGTTGGCAGCAGGCTGGAGCGGGTTTCTGTGGACCGCCTCAAGCCTGCTCACCTGGACGTAGACTGCCCTGTTGGTCTTGCCCTGCCCCCACGGCGGGGGCGCCCCCCGGCCCTGCCCCCCTCCCCCAGCGAGCCGCCCCCTGCTTCCCCAGCCCCTCCCTTTCCCCGGTCCAGCTGTGAGGACTCTGCTGCTTTGCGTGCGGCTAACCAGCCCCCAGTTCCTGTTCAGCGGAGCCGTTGGGGCAGAGAGATCCGCCCCCCTCACCACACGGACTTTTCGTATTAAGGCGAATTCTGGGGGGGCGTGTGTAGTGGTTATAGGGATACATAATTCCCCTTATTGAGCTAGTAAGAACGTTTGTTTACAGCTGCTGTTTTCTTGGTTCGTGTTTACAGTGACACAGTTCCGCTGCGCGGGTTTTTGGTTGTTGTTGTTAGGTTGAAGGAATAAATGGTGCACGTTGTGTAGCCGAAAGAGAAAGTTGTCACGACTCCTAATTGAGCTCCTCTACAATATAATAAATAATTTTGCTTTGGGGAAGAAAACATGGTAAAAATCAAAATGTGTTTGTTAGTTTTTAGTGATAACAGACCTACGGGTTCACGGCGGTGTCCCTTTGATGTTGATACAAATGCTCAGTCACGAGACATTGATTGGCAAACGGCCGTCGGACGAGGTATTTTAACAACATGGCGCAAAAACGAATCTTAGACTTTTTCAATTCAAAAAATGTGAAAACAGCAAGGACGACCGAGTTAGAAGATGCAGCATGTAGGCCTACTTCTACTGTCCCCGCTGATGATCACCAGGAGGATATTAGCAGTGCGGACAGTATAGCTAGCGAGTCAGCGGCTGCTAACACCCAAGAGCTAACGTTAGCAAACACAGACCGGCAGGACTCAGCAGGCTCAGCAGCTACATGTTCCAGGTCAGGCCGCCCAGCTAACGTGAGTGTGAGAGGATTTTACGAGCCTTGTCGACCAGACATGCATTTTCCGGGGAGGAGAATTGTAACAGAGACATTCGAGCGGTCATTTCAAAAAAGCTGGTTGCCCTGTGTCACTGAGAGAGACACCGTTCTTTGCTTCACCTGCTGCAAAGCCGTAGAGAAGGGATTACGATAGAAAGACAAATTCATTCACAGTAGGAGGCTTTTGTAACTGGCGTAAAGCAACCACAAAGTTTAGCCAGCACGAGATGTCAGACGTACATTCCGAATCAGTGAGAATGCTTGCTTCGCTTACCAACACTCCAATTAATGCTCTACTGTCGGACAGTGTTGAGAAAGAGAAACAAACTGCCAGAACTGTCTTAGAACTGATATTTAGATCGATAAGATTCCTCAGCAGTGAAGGGCTTCCGTTAAGAGGCCATAATAATCGAGATGAGGTGCTTTGGAAACTAATAATGGAGAGGACATATGATTTGCCTAAATCCCGCGAGTGGCTACAGTGAAGAAACGACGGGATGTCAGACACAATTCAAAATGAAATAACGGAAATATTTGCCCATGCTCTTCAAAGAGAAATTGTGTCCAAACCGAAAGAGTATTATTTATATGGTTTAACTGCAGATGCAACCACCGATATAAGTACAACAGAGCAATTTTCCTGTAGTCTGCAATATGTGGATTCAAAACTCGAGGCAGTGAATGTTTTCCTCGGGTTTTATAACGCGCCTGATTAACTGGAGAAACACTTTTTTCCTGCATTAAAGACGTTTTTGTGCACTTGAATTTGCCACTGGAACATCTAAAGGGATTTTGCTTCGATGGTGCTGCTAATATGTCAGGCCGCATCTAAGGCATGCAAGCAAAACTAAAAGAGCAGTGTCAAAATGCACTCTATGTGCATTGCGGTAACCATTCACTAGATCTGGTGTTACAAGAAGTGGCGAGGGAAGTTCGTGTTGTTGCAGACATGCTAAACTTTGTACGGAATGTCTCAGTGGTGATAGGGGAGTCCTCAAAGCATAAGACACTGTTCCAGTCTATATTTGGTAGTGATGAGGTGGTCTGCAACTTGCTGTCATTATGCCCGACTCGATGGGTTGTGCGCACAAGGGCTATTTCACAGGTTTGCTCCTCATAGACAGCCCTTTTGATGACATTGAAGGTGCTAGAGAGACAGTAAGGGGAGATACTTGGGCGAAAATATCTGGTCTATACAAACAAGCTACAAAATCAAGAATATACTTTGGCCTTTTGAGATATGAGACTCTTTTTTGGACCGTGCAAGACCGTAGCCAGAACTCTCCAAAGTGAGAAGGCAAGTGCGAAGGGTGCACTGGAGTGTGTGACTGCGCTACAATAGCGCATGCATGCATGCACTGTAAGAAGATGGAGTTGTCCAGGAGATGACTGCCAAAGTGGAGGCTTGTGCAGATTAAAAAAAAAAGAGGACTGGTTGTTAAAATCCCTAGTGTTTGCACTGCAACAGTTTCGGTGGAAAATAAACTAGAGATGGCTGCCAAGGTGACATTGCCACCACCAGGACACATCGTCAGTTGTGTACCTCAGCATCACAGGGTGTTTCGGCCTTTTATCACAAGACACCCTCCGCTGAGGCAGGCCCACCATAGGTTGATCGGTGCTGGGTGTGTGTCCTGTAGTTAGCTGTTCACTCTGGCAGCCCAGACGGTGTCTTTCCTTTTGATCCAGATCCAGTGGCTAGTCCTCTCAGCAGTGTCGGCCAGCTCTTTGATCGCTCTCCTGTGGGCCTGCCCCCTGACTCCTATTTCCCTCAGGGACTCCTATTTCCCTCAGGAGTTTTGCTGTGTTGCTGGCAACAAAGCCCCTACAACCCACCTCTACAGGGCGCACCTTCACCTTCCAGCCTCTGTCCTCTGATAGGTTGGCGTACTGCAGCTTCTTACGCTCGTACGCTTCCTTGACTGCATCCTCCCAGGGGACTGTCAGCTCGATGATGTAAGCGAGCTGGCAAGAATTGGACCAGAAGATGAGGTCTGGTCGCAAGGTGGTTGTTGCGATCTCTGTCAGGAAGATGAGCTTCTGGCCTAAGTCCACGCACATTCCCCAATCCCTGGCTGAGTTTAGTGAGCCTAAGTCGGGAAGTGAAGGGTTGATCTTCAGTTCATCCCCCTCCCGAACGAAAGCTGGAAAACACCGGGGCCCTTCCTGGTTGTTGAAGGGTTGGGCATTGATGGAAACCCTCTTGCACTCGAGTTGAGCTGCCAAGCACCTGAGTGCCTGATTGTGTCACCAGGTTTATCTGCCTTGGGTGAGGCTGGTCTTGCAGCCAACCAAGATGTGCTTGAGGGTTGCTGGGGTTAGACACAGGGAGCAAGATGGATTCTCTCCAAGCCAGAGATTTAGATTTGTGGGAGAGGGCAGGACATCATATGTGGCTTTGATGATGAAGCTCAACCTGTTTGATTCCATCCTCCAGAACTCACTCCATGTGAGTTTCCTCTTTTCAACATTCTCCCACCTCATCCAGCGGCCATGTTTGGCTTGTGCTACGGCTTTAGAACATATGGCTGCTTCTTCCTGTCGGCGAACCTCCTCTACCACCATAGTTCACCGTTCGGTAGTAGTGTCCTTTTGCAAGGTAGGTGTTTTTGTTCCCAGGCCAAGGCCGCCTCTGCGTTGTTGAACATGGCCTGTTATGTCTCGGTGGTGGAGGGCCGATTTCGCCTCCAGTACAGCTGCAGCTGGGGTCCATTTCTTCCCTGTTGCTAGGGTTGGAGCAACTCCTCTGTGAGGGACATGTCCAGCCTCACTTTGGCACATTTGAATTCCTCAACCAGGCTGGAAATTGGCAGTGCGAGGACTCCAATGCTGTAGAGCCCAACACTGCTGAGGCACCTTGGCAGTCCGAGCCACTTCCTCACCTGCGAGTTCACTAGCCTCTCCAAGCGATTGGCATGAGATAGTGAGACCTCGTACATTATTATTGGCCACATGAGTCGGGGTAGCAGCCCAAACTGAAAGCACTAGAGCTTAAACTTCCCGGGCAGCGCAGTGTTATTGATTTGCCTGAGGCCGCTGATTGTATCCTGTCGAAGTTGCTCCAGTTGCTGGGTGTCTTTGAGATCTGAATTGTACCACCGTCCGAGGCTCTTGATGGGCTTCTCCCGGACTGTGGGGATTGGTTAATCACTGATGTAGAACCGTTCATCTGTTAATTGGCCTTTAACAATGGAGATGCTGCGGGATTTGTTTGGTGTAAACTCCATTCGCGCCCGCTTGATGCTTTCCTGGAGTTTCTGCAGCAGGCTCCTGGTGCATGGTTTTGTTGTTGCTATAGTGGTCAAGTCATCCATGTACGCCCGGACTGGTGGAAGACGCAGGCCATTCCTGGACCTTTCGCCTCCCACCACCCATCGAGATGCACAGATGACAAGCTCCATTGCCATGGTGAATGCCAGAGGGTAAATAGTGCAGCCCACCATGATGCCTATTTCCAGATGTTGCCAAGTGGTGGTGGAGTTCTGTGTTGTGACACAGAACTGGAGATCCTGAAAATAGGTCTTGACCAACTCTGTGATGTTTTTGGGGACTTGGAAAAAATCAAACGCCGTCCACAGGATCTTGTGAGGAACCGATCCAAAAGTGTTGGCGAGGTCTAAGAAAACCACGTGCAAGTCTCTCCATTCTTTCTCGGCAGGTTGTATCTGGTGCCAGATGATATTAGCATGCTCCAGACATCCCAGCTTTCTGCACTGATGTATTGACAAAGTTGTTTTTTTGCAGGAATGTGGAGAGCCTTTGGGCAATCACACTAAAGAAGATCTTTCCCTCTACATTTAGAAGGCTGATCTGGCAAAACTGGCTGATGCAGGAAGAGTTCTTCTCCTTGGGGATCAGAATGCCCTGAGTATGATTCTTTTCTGCCATGCCACTTTCATCAGCTTCCAGAGGTATTTCAGGACTCCATGAGTGTTCTTAAAGAGTCTATACTGAATACCATTGGGCCCAGGGGCTGACGTCGATCTTGCCTGCTTTACCGTACTCTCCACCTCGCTCCATGTGAGGGGTCTTGTGTCCATATCGTGGTCAGGTGGGTGAATTGGTGGCATGTCATCCGAGATGATGACTGGCTCATGTCTCCGGTCATCAGAGTAGGTCTTCTTTAGGTGCTCTTCCAGATCTCGTATGGGCACTCTGAGGCTCCCATTCTTCTCGCTGTCAAAAAGGCTGTTGACAAAGCTGTAAGCGTTGCTGTAGAAACGGGTCTTAGCCCGTTCTTTCCTCTTATGCTGTCGTCTGAGGTGTTCTGCTCTTCACAGCTTTTTCAAATGCTGCTTTATTTCACCCTGCAGTGCGACAAACCCAACCCTCTCTCCCTCTGTGGCCTTCCTCCACTGCTTCCTCAGTTGTCTTCTCTCCTTCACCAACCTGTCAATTTCCCGCTGCCTCCTGGATTTGGGCTGGGTTGAAGGGTCTTTCTGCCTACTGGGTATCTTTTCCTTTACCCCAAATCTCTCTACGCCATAGCTGTAAATGATGGCTCCCATGTTCTCCAGTTTTCTTTCAACTGTTCCCTTTTGTCCTTCTAGCAAGAGGACAAGGTCAGAGTTGATGGTCTCACACTCTGTCTTCTGGCTGGACTTGGGCCACAGGATTTGAGGTTTTCTTCCTTCCATCTTCCTCTCTGCTGCTGGCTGGGCTCCAGACCGGAGTCCACTGAGCGGTCTATGCAAAGCTGAGCTTTGTCTGGGGTGCTGATACCCTGAGGATGGTGGGGGTTCTCCTGCCTCTGGGCGTCACTTGACTGATTTGGCCTACTTCTTAAAAAGTATTGGTCAATGCGAGGCCCCTTGCCGAGCTCACTAAGGCACTTCTTTTTGCCTTGGTGGATCTTGAGACCCTTTACTGATGTAACCTTTGACCAGCCACAGATGCAGCTCTGCATCTTTTGTCCTGCCAGTGCTGATGATCCATCGGTTGCAGTGCTGGTCGTCCGACTCATTGTCAAATCCTTTCCTTGTTCCGTTACTGTGTGATCCGTCCATGAGTCATCTTGTGCCCCCACTCTCGCAGACTCTGGGGGTATTCTTCTCCTTAAAGTTTCCATTGCAATATTGGGTGGATCCAGTAATGCTAACTAGCGCTGGGTCCTGCTGGTATGAGTAGCTAGCCCATACCTGCCCCATTGGGGTCTATTCCCTCCTGTCAGAAGTCTTTCCAGGCCATCATCTGGTCTTTCCCTGATTGTCAGCTGCCCTTTCGCAGCGGTCGCTGGTTTACTCCAGATATTCAAGATTCAAAAAAAGAACTGGTTGTTAAAATCCCTAGTGTTTGCACTGCAACAGTAAAAAAAAAAGAAAAAGAAAAAAAAGAGGTGTTTGTGCACGTAACCAATATGGGCCTATTAGAACTTTGGTGTGCCAAATGATGGGCATGCTTGTATGTCATTTGATTGACCTTGTAGCTGTTTACATTGCTGCATGCGTCCCAGAGTGCTAACATTAGTTCTGAATAGCTTCCCTTCCTTTTACCTCTCATTTGACCGTAAATTCCAACACATTGTTGGTAAAATATTTAACATTACGTCTTTGTAGTGTGTGTATGCGTGTGTGTGTATGCGTGTGTGTGTGTGTGTGTGTGTGTGGGTGTGTATGTGTGTGTGTGTGTGTATGTGTATGTGTGTGTGTGTGTGTGTGTGTGTGTGTGTGTGTGTGTGTGTGTGTGTGTGTGTGTGTGTGTGTGTGTGTGTGTGTGTGTGCGGCATGCATGTCCGGCGTGCGTGCTTACTTATACTGTACGAGTGCACTGGGGTCCGTCGTTGTGCCACCATGCGTGTGTGAGCGAGAGACTGAGAGAGGGAGGGATATTTCCTTGGCAAATAAATACTAGCCTAGATAGAGAGCACTTCAGCACCCCCACTCAAAATACCTTCCCGCGCCCCTGACTGTGTTTGAGTCGAGCAACAGCTTCTTCTGGGGTATGGTAACACTAGTTGGACAAACCAAATGCAGAACTGCACTACACAATAATACCAAAACCGGTAGTGATATAATGGCAATTAGTTAAGTATAGTTATGATTTGGATTACATTTGCTAATGATTATTTCGGATGGTAGTGTGTGGTTGCCTGTTATAGCATAGTGATTTTTTTATTTACATCTTTTATAGCAATATATTGGGGGGGGCGGATTTTGAGCATATTTTAATATTGGGGGGAATGTGTCCGCCCTGTGATGGCCTGGCGGCCTGCAGGGTGTCTCCCCACCTGCCGCCCAGTGACTGCTGGAATAGGCTCCAGCATCCCCGTGACCCTGAGAGCAGGATAAGCAGTCAAGATAATGGATGGATGGATGGATGGCAATGTGTGCCCCCCCCATATATATATATATATATATATATATATATATATATATATATATATACACTACCGTTCAAAAGTTTGGGATCACCCAAACAATTTCGTGTTTTCCATGAAAAGTCACACTTATTCACCACCATATGTTGTGAAATGAATAGAAAATAGAGTCAAGACATTGACAAGGTTAGAAATAATGATTTGTATTTGAAATAACATTTTTTTTACATCAAACTTTGCTTTCGTCAAAGAATCCTCCATTTGCAGCAATTACAGCATTGCAGACCTTTGGCATTCTAGCTGTTAATTTGTTGAGGTAATCTGGAGAAATTGCACCCCACACTTCCAGAAGCAGCTCCCACAAGTTGGATTGGTTGGATGGGCACTTCTTTGAGCAGATTGAGTTTCTGGAGCATCACATTTGTGGGGTCAATTAAATGGTCAAAATGGCCAGAAAAAGAGAACTTTCATCTGAAACTCGACAGTCTATTCTTGTTCTTAGAAATGAAGGCTATTCCATGCGAGAAATTGCTAAGAAATTGAAGATTTCCTACACCGGTGTGTACTACTCCCTTCAGAGGACAGCACAAACAGGCTCTAACAGGTACTATTTAATGAAGATGCCAGTTGGGGACCTGTGAGGCGTCTGTTTCTCAAACTAGAGACTCTAATGTACTTATCTTCTTGCTCAGTTGTGCAACGCGGCCTCCCACTTCTTTTTCTACTCTGGTTAGAGCCTGTTTGTGCTGTCCTCTGAAGGGAGTAGTACACACCGGTGTAGGAAATCTTCAATTTCTTAGCAATTTCTCGCATGGAATAGCCTTCATTTCTAAGAACAAGAATAGACTGTCGAGTTTCAGATGAAAGTTCTCTTTTTCTGGCCATTTTGAGCGTTTAATTGACCCCACAAATGTGATGCTCCAGAAACTCAATCTGCTCAAAGAAGTGCCCATCCAACCAATCCAACTTGTGGGAGCTGCTTCTGGAAGCGTGGGGTGCAATTTCTCCAGATTACCTCAACAAATTAACAGCTAGAATGCCAAAGGTCTGCAATGCTGTAATTGCTGCAAATGGAGGATTCTTTGACGAAAGCAAAGTTTGATGTAAAAAAAATCTTATTTCAAATACAAATCATTATTTCTAACCTTGTCAATGTCTTGACTCTATTTTCTATTCATTTCACAACATATGGTGGTGAATAAGTGTGACTTTTCATGGAAAACACAAAATTGTTTGGGTGATCCCAAACTTTTGAACGGTAGTGTATATATTATAATTATGGCCCTGCGCTCACTATATTGTAAGACAAATTTAGTGCATTCTGTTAATAGCATAATGGTCTCAACTTCCTTTACTGGCTATTTGAAGTCTTTCAATGTGATAGCTATCAGTCTATATAATTATGATTTTTTTTATCTATTTCACAAGTTTGTTCTTCATTATGAATGAATTGCTTTTACCATTCCTGTTTAAGTAATTATGGTATAAATTGCCGGTGAGAGTCTCTGACTAAAAAAATTGACATAATTTTTGTTACTCTAATAGAAGCCAGGGTGATGCCAAGATCACCCAACATATTTTGTCTTACAATTAATATAGCTGTGTGACGAGATGTCCCAAGGATGGTTGAGAAAGCATAAAAACTGGAACAACATAAATTACACTGGATAATCCAGCACTGACAGCCCAAGATGCAGCTGTTGAGATGAAACGGTGCGGTGTGGTGTAAAAGCAGTTTCACCATGTATGTACAGTACCTGCTCAAGAACATAGAGATATTCCCTCTTACCAAAATTGGAAAGTCACTCAATCTCTAAAGGTGAAAAGGTCCAAAAGATTAAAAAATCTGAATGAAATAAGATGGTTTATTTTATGTGGCAAATTTATATTCTAGTCCAGTGCAGCTTGATGGCCATATTTAACCATTTCATAACGAGTTGTAATTCATTATAAGGTGGGACTGCCTTTCATTGTAGAGGTATAGGAGTTATGCTGTGTCTGGTTGTGTTACTGGACACATTTTATTATGTCAAATAAATAAATGAACAAATAGATAAATATTCAGATAGATGAGAAAAAGTGCTATCTCACAAAAGGGATAACTGCTGGCAGTCGTGGTTAATGTGGAAAAAGTATTTAGCTACTTTATCCACTCCCATATCGTGACACTTAAATGTTTTATTGTTTGTGGTGTGGGTTGGAAAGCCTTTCCTTCAAGCTTCAAGGATTATAATTACACTTGTCAATGTGTTTTAATTTACTACTGTTTTCATGTCAAGTTACAAGGTTTACATTTGACCTTGACGAGGGGTCATTCATTGAAGTCATAAACCTGGCCCTCACATATTTCTCAGCCATTTGGTATCGATATAACTTTTTGAAATTACTGTCTGTGCCTGTCTAGCTAATCATAGTCTTTACTATGGTTTATATTATGAGCACTAAAAGTGGGTATTGACACATCTACATGTGCTTGACAACACTCAAGATTGAAATGTTCACCTTAAGGGGGTCTATGATCTATTTTATGAAGTTTTTTTTGCAGCAAGGTTTCTCAAAAACGTCATTGGAGACACTGAAGCGGTTAGATAATGGAAGACTACTCAACTTAATGATTTCAAGCATATGATCTTCTTCACAAAATATTATGGAAGACTACTCAACTTAGTGATTTCAAGCATAATTTTCTTCACAAAAGAAAATGGACATTTACATTTATGTCCAAGAGTACTTCATTAACCTCTGAAACTGTTTTTGTTCTCACTAAAACACACAAATATGCAGTTTAAAATGATGTCACTTTCAAAATAACGTGGAAAAGGGAATATCAAAACAAAAATGGGACTACTGCTGTTTGCCATTGACAACGTGCTCCTTTCTGATGTTGTGGCCCCTATTCCCCCGACACTGACCTTGTAGGGCAGGACGACGGTGGAGCCCCCGCTAATACCCACGATGGGCACGGCCGTTTGCGTGGAGATAAAGTCCAGGATCTGCGCCACGGCCTCTGAGCCAATGTTGTCCTCAAACACCACGCCATGCACCCGGTTGGCGGTGAGCGTGTCACAGATGCGGGTGAGCAGGGCGCGTGGGTTGGTGTTGTTGACCAGCACGGTGATCGGGTTCACCTCAAGGGGCAGGTCCATGAAGTTCTCCCGGCTTAACCGCCCCTTGATCTCTGTCTGGTAGGTAGAACCACTGAAAACAACCGCCACGTTGACCGACGGTGTGGGTATCCCGAACGGCCGGCCCCAGCAGCAGCAGGGGGCACCACAGAGCAGCGACAGCAACAACAGCAGCGGTGGTGGCCACCACAGGGAGTTGCTCAAGTGCCCTAGATGAACGCCCATCTCAGTCTCCTACTGCCTGGTGGAAAGGGGGGGGGAAAGTGAAAGGTTGGGGGAGAGAAAGAATGAATTTATATATCAGATACATGCAACCAAAAATAATGACTTTTTATGAAATGCTGTGATAATACTCGGTGTTCCAACTGGTTAGCCAACCAAAACTGCATTTTGTTTAGAGTTGGCTTATTTTGATTAATGACCTTTTGGGTCTCTGTGCTGCTGTAGCTAACAAAGTGTAGGAATTCATGAACTGTATGAGCAGTATTTTTACATGCAGTCAGCATGCGACATGAGGCTGCAACCAGGATGTTACAGCATCTTAGGGTGGCAGCTGCCTCCCCACTGCTGTTGTGTTCTGCCGTCCAACTGAACAGATGGTGGCCCTGTTTAATGCAACAAATGGAGAACAAGAGGATTTACAATTTTTCTCCTGTGCCATTTTTTTTCCTTTCACTTTTTTCCTTAATTTTACAGTGTTCTAAAGCATTCAAACTTAATTTACATGCATGTGTATTTTATACTCAGAAAAGAGTCTAGGGTTTGGTTTTGGGTATGTGCACAAGACCAACCACTAGGATGTTATTATGATACTTTAGCTATTTTGGGGTTAATTATTTTTTGATGAATTATGACTTTTGCTCAAGCTTTCTTCATTTATTCAGACTGTGAAGCAATTATTTAACATAGTCTGCATGCAGGTATACAAGGGTAGACAATGAATTATTTGGTCTTTGAAACGATTGCAAATTCTTTGTGCAGCATGGTGATGCTAACATATTGGATTGCAGCTGAAAACTGGCAAAATATCATTTTTACCTCCAAAAACCTATTTGCTCTGCTCTCCTCCTTCAGGAGGGTAATCGAAAAGAAATGGCAAGGTAGAGCTCAGTGAAGTCAGATCCTCCAGCGTCACTTTAACATTGACATTTGTAGCATAGCCAGACAGTGGGCTGTGTGGTGCTGTCAGAGAGACTCAGGCTCTACGTATGTCAAATCTGTCACAGTGTTGTTTGCGGGCCTGAAAGAACACCAGACACTAGTCCCCTGTCAAAGGGATCTGCTCCACCATGCAATGGTTCCCCAGTGGGGCGAATATATTGTAATCCCTTGCTAATCCCTGCCAGGCATCACAGCCCTGCAGCTTGATTGTATCAGTTTATTGAGAGATTTGGTGAAGGCACTCTGTGGTGGTGCAGTGGAGGTCTATACTTCCTGCAAGGCAGACAGCATTAGGATGGGAAGCATGCATTGTTGATAGAGTACACAACACATAAAAATATTTGGAGTTTGTGCTGGTCAGTGCTTGGTTGTAAAGATTAACTTTAACCCAAACAGTGACCCAAAATAATCCTAATTCCCTCATACCCCTCACATGCTTGACATCCAAACAAAAGACCAACTATCTGTTTAGGAGACCGTACATGACACTATGTACAACATATGATTCCTCGGGTGGGAGGTGATATTTCTGCCACCTTGCTTCATAAATCATTTTATAAACTGATTAGTCCACATTGTGTGGGGGCATCTGGCCCATTCATTGCAATGACATTAGCTGTGTTTCTGCCACGACAGCAGTGGAATAGTTTGGGTTTAATGTCTTTGAGGGAGAGCAATATACGTGGTAAAAATATTGAAAAGCTTTGACCTTCCTTATGTTTAGTCAAAGCAAGGGATGCTGAGCTAAAGCTGACGATATATGTTCAGAGTACTCTCGAACGGATGGCTGGTGTAGAAATAAACTAGCACAGAACAATTCAACATAAACTCAGCAAATAACCATTTTGTTTTGTCAGTATTCCCTCCAATACAAGGTTTGTTGCACCTTTTTTGGCACGAAGCAACCATGGATGTGCACGCTAATGTGTGAAAAAAAAGAAAAGAGGCTCACATGTCACGTTTTCTGCCCAAGCTGATGTTCAAATCATCGGTTTAAATTTAGGCGGGAACAACTTTAAGGGTCTGGTGTGATGTCCCATCACAACCAATATTTGAATAAAATGCAGAAAGTCACTACTTAATAATTACTATAGTGTGTTTGGCCTAAAATATTTGATATAATTATAGTAACAATCCATCCATTATACAAACCGCTTATCCTGTTGTCAGGGTCACGAGGATGCTGGAGCCTATCCCAGCAGTCATTGGGCGGCAGGAGGGGAGACACCCTCGCCGGGCCGCCAGGCCATCACACAGAGCCAACATAAACACACACACATACACACACACACACACACACACACACACACACACACACACACACACACACACACACACACACACACACACACACACACACACACACACACACACACACACACACACACACACACATTCATACCTAGGGACAATTTAGTACGGCTGATTCACCTGACCTACATGTCTTTGGACTGTGGGAGGAAACCGGAGCCCCTGGAGGAAACCCACGCAGAGACAGGGATAACATGCAAACTCCACACAGAGGATGAACTGGGATGACCCTCAAGGTTGGACTACCCCAGAGCTCGAACCCAGGACCTTCTTGCTGTGAGGCGACCACGCTAACCACTGCGCCACCATGCTGCTATGCTAACAATCTATTGCAAAAAAATGTTAGAAAATTGTGCAAATGTTTATAAACAAACGTGCATGTGTGTGCATGTGTGTGTGCGCATGCGTGTGTGAGCATTTGCGAACATATGTTTATGACAAATGGCAATGTTCATATGACTATAATGGTGTACGTACGAGAAGCACAGAAAAAAACTAATGTTGCCACCCACTTCCCAACCAAACCTACAGCTGTGGTTTAAATTCTGCAGCTTAACTGCAAACCGCCATTGTAAATTTGCCGGGCAATGACCTCTGGAAGGCCAAAAGTCAGCCAAATCTGGAAACTGTGCTGATACAAAAAGGAAAAGAGGCTTTTCATTTAAATCCCCCAAAATCCTTACTTTGTGTACAAGGGCTGGGGGCTTTACTGAAGGCTGAAGGCTTTATGCGAGGGATCAAAAGTCACTGTGGACATCCATTGGGGTCAGCTAAATTGAAATGGTAGATGTCTAACCAGGTACGACAATCACGCTGAATTATGTTTTGTTTTGTTTTTTTGGTTTTTTGCAGAACACAGTTTATTTGGTTCTTAAGCCTGGGTGCAACAAGTGAATGGTACATTTGGGCTGCAGACAAAAGACAGTTTGCAGTTTGTGTCACAATTCTGTCACAAACTGGATTCCAGCTGGGTCATAATTAGTGACCGAGAAAGTGAACGTATACATCAGCCAAACATTAGCAATATTATTCTGTTATGTCACATATGAAAATACTACAATGACACATCTGACACAAAATCCTTGCAGACTGTGATGAGTCTATGATCTAAATTTCAGAAAAACACAGTTGCAAAGCAATTAATTAATTGCCTACTTGGCTTTCCAGTGATGTTTCATTACAAAAGTTTCACTGTATTATTATTATTATATAAATGACAACTGTGGACACTGCCTGTAAAGCTGCTGAATTTCCTGTTGCTAAACCAGATTATAAAAATCAGAAAGTACATAGTAAATATATATGTCGAGTTAAGTCAACTTTAATTATAGAAGACATTAAAGCACAAACCCAGATGACATTAAAGGACAAATGCAAGCATGTTATAAAGACATTTATAAGACAGGAAGATGAATCAAAGAAAACATTTATAAATGTGTTATAAATGTGCATTAATAATGATTAAAACCAGAACTAGGTGGTGAAGCTCAGTACATAACAGCAATGCAAATCTTACAACTGGAGGCGAAGTAAGGTTATGAAATGTGCCCGATATGAAAACAGATATTTCCAGTACAATTTTGATCATTACATAGTTATTAAGTAGCAAGAAGGTAGAGTTGGTTGGTCATCTTGCTCCAGGACACTACAACATAATACTCAGGTGCTGCTTGGACTGTATCTAAAGGCTTTACAGTCATCAACCAATTTCTCTATAACTGCTTGGCTAACCCTGGCAAGGTTTCTTTAAACCATAGTCTATGTGTTGTACTTAGAAACAACCAAATGTGGTATATATTTGCTCATTACCAATATTCCTTACAACCACATAGCCCAACAGTGACCTCTATAATCTCAGCCTAGAGAGTACATCTTTAGGGATGTACTCAAACCAAGAAAATGTCTTTACTTTCTTGGATTGTAATCTGTAGAGCTGAAAATCCAGTATGGACACCTCCGTACATTCAAACATGCTTCTTGTGACAACCCCTTCTTTACATGCAAGTATGCATGCACACACACACACACAAAAGCACGCACGCACGCACACACACACACACACCATGACACTGTTTTCATAGCCTTATCCCCCAGCTTCAGCGTGATGCTTAAATCTTTCGGCTTTTTTTGTTTGTTTTTTTTTTGTTTTTTTTCCTCAAAGTTTACAGACGACCTCTCTCACTTAGCTTTCCACCAAAATAACCACTGGTGCGAGGGTGGGAAAAGATTTGATCAAAGCATTTGCTGCTGTTCGTGTCTGACACTTTAAAAGTGCTCAGACCACTTCCTGCTGTGTCACTGAGCAAATCCGTAATGGCAGCACAGTCATGCCATGCCCTTCACAAACTGGTGGCAACCAATGAAATAAATACTGGGGAGGCAGAAGGATAAAGCAGACAGAGAGACAGGATATAACGTGTGAGTTTTTATACAGTATTTTTCTTTACATGAGATTTTTTTTTTTACCAATCCTACATGGTAGCACCCCACCACCCCCACCAGTTTGCAGGCTTCACAGTAGTTGGGACTAACATTGTGGATGAGCTTACCCCCCCCCCTAGTGGGTGACACTGTGGAAGCAGTTTCCTTGTATTATCAGCTTCTTATCTTTGGCATGAAACATTTTAGGGGATTTGGGCAACAAAAAAAAACAAGCGTTAAAGAATCAGTGAAACAGCACTTGGAGCACTTGATGCATAACCAAATGAAACAGAACAGTTGGATGGGATTTTGTGAGGGAAGGGAGTTTGACTTGACTGACAGCCAATCACAGCCAGGCATATTTAAAAGAACGCGAACATCGATATGCTATTGGCTTGTTTGAAATTGGTGGTAGAGGATCACTCGTATTCTCTCAATCTCGCTCCCATTCATCCAATGGACATTTTTGTGAGTGTGTGCCCGCATGTACAGGGTGACATTACTAGAAAAGTATTGTATTTTGTCAGAGATAAATATTATTCTTGTCAACACAAAATAAAACAAAATATATTTATGAGAGTTTCTTGGACAAACTGTTAAATGGATGTAAATTAAGTGCAGATTAAAGTGGTAACAAAAATGAAAATACATTTTCCATTTGCATGGGACCTTTAAATGAACTACCGGATCATATCATCCTGTAATTTTTTCCCCTTTTGGTTTTTTCTATTGAAACTCAAGTGATGTGGCATTTCTGCTGATACTGCCATGTGCCGAAGGTTAGCATTGAGAAGTCTGATGGACCACTGACCCGTAATGAGACGTTGCTCCTGAGGCGTCAAGACTTGAAACTGTGCTCTTCCGTGGCCCCAGTCCCAATCCAGCTCATTAGCGCACAAGATGGCAGTGATAAACACATGTGACAGAGAGGTGAAATCTGGTCAGGGATGTGTTTAACGACTGGATTCATATTCTGAGCATGCTGCTGCTGTTGGTTATCGTATTTAAGATGGGTACCTCTCCCAACCTACAGTACAGTGTTATCAGCATACACATTCCAAAATCTGCATGCATGCCCCTCTGTGACAATAATTTGACAATACAATTCGTATCATGACCTGGTGGCCTGTCCAGGATGTCTCCCGGCTTGCCGCCCAATGACTGCTGGGATAGGCTCCAGCATCCCCGCGACCCTGATTGGGATAAGCGGCTTGGATAATGGATAGATGGATGGGACAAAATTTCATGATTTGATATATGTGTTACACTAATATGTGTTATACTAATGAACAACAAACGCTACAATATATTACAATAATGATTCAGAAAGAAAACATCCCAATGTGCAGTAAATCAGAGTAATCTGAGCTGTAGTTAGTGTGGCACTGGCAAGTGTAAACACATCTAAACTGAATGGGGGAGAGGGGGTGGGGCACTACTACATAGTGGTTAAAACATACTTTATGTGCAGTGGCGTCTCTGGCAGGGAAAGCCTGATGGGGCACAATAAACTCTGTATGGGTCGTATGACTCGTATCCAACTCGTCAATGAAAATACACAAAAACCTACTTGCTCAATGAATCCAAACACAAACGCACCTCATCAATGAATGAAATCACAAATGCACACATTAACGTAATGCAGCGCTGGAGTCAACGGAAGTGGAGACAGAGATATGAGTGACATCATCAAGAACGGCAATTGATCTCACACAACTGGTATATATGACCTTGTTATACTGCATCGCATCACAAATCCAAAGTTATCAAGCAGCAGGGGTTAAAGGAGGATTGCTATGTAGGGGGGATTCTGTGGTTTCAAGGTTGCCATGGGTGCATGTGTGTGCGCATACACGACAAAAGCTAATTGTTATCATTTGACGAATAAAATATAAAAAGGTGAGACAACCCTGTGCTCTGAACGCTAAAATGCTTATCAAAGCTGTTCAAGATTCTGTTGGTAGTGCACAAAACTACAGCTGATGAAAATAAAATCTTTCTGTAAGTGCACTCTCTTGTCAGTGGTGTTGTTACCACTAAAGAAGTGAATAATAATATAAGGTAATATGAATAGGACAGTCTCTTTAATAGGTATATTAATCTGGTATTAATTAACATTTTACAAATAGACACAGGCTGCCAACACCTTTTCAAATTTCAAAACTTTTCCATGACTTTTCAAAGTCCCATACAATTTCAATCGCAATTTCCTCGTAATCTTGCTAACCATAATCTATAGACTACAACAGTGGAAATGGTTGGCTAATGTTACAGTTAATTCCATCACAGAGAGCACAATCAAATTCCATGACTGTAACAGTTAGCTACCAACAGATTGGAAGCAACCTGCCTTAAACTATCTTGTATTAGTATAATTTTGTAAAATGTAAACGTTCTTTAAGCACAATATCAGAGCACTTTACAATCTGTTAATAAACCTGTAAGTTTTTGACCCATTTTTCTCCCTACCTTGCCATCCGCCTATGCCACATACTGGCCTTCAGTTGAACTTGATTAACGGGATGGTTCATATCAATTTACAGTCACAAAATTAAGCTTATAGCAAAATGGCCCTGGCTGCTGATACTACTGCCATACCTAGCTAGCTAAAACAAGTCACTTGGCTGTCTGAGGATATGATGAGTTTGTCTTGATTTAAAAAAAAAATATGATAATGAATGACCATGGTAGCTGGTTTGTAGTTAATTAAGTTTACAACAGTTTGCTAAAATATCAGTATTGATAGACATTATTTAGTGGGAATATCAGACGAACTGCGTGATATATACTCACTCGTGCCACTGGGAGAACGTTTTCCCACTGGTTAATGAACTCATGATGACCGGTGTTACCGGATATTCATAGATACCCTGTGACGTCACTGTGTTTTAGCGCCGCCATTTTTGAGTCCGGATCGCAGCTGCACAACCAGAGTAGACTAGTTGTGATTCTAGAGTCTCTAGACACAAAAAAGTTCATACAATATGCCCGGGATAGGTTGTGCTGTTGGCTGTAACAACAGTCGTCAGAGAAACCCCGGACTACAATGTTATTCAATCCCAAAGGAGCTAGATCAGCGGAATAAATGGCTGGCTTCAATCAGAAGGGACCACTGGCAGCCAACTTCTAACTCCAGATTGTGTAGTCAACACATTTGCCTTTAAGTTAACTAATTATTATTTTTATCTTTTAGCTCCATTTGCTAGGAAAACGCTTACAACAGTAACCTTTCTGTCAGGATTTCTGAAAGCTAGTCCAAGCCTGACTACCTTTCATAGCTTTCTGTTAACACTGATGAGAATGAGGCTCAATTTACCTCTATATTCTTTTCTCTCGTCTATTTATTTCATATGTCTAAGACAAGTGCTTCCAGAATATGAAATAGTGCATTAGATGTCAAGTATCTTAGACTGTCACCACTTATATTTTGGCCATCAAAAGAACAAATTCAGGTCAGTCTCCCCATCTGTTTCAGGGATAACTATAGCAACTGCACTTCTATCATTGACTGTTTTGAAATATTTATAGAGAAGCCAAAGAACTTGAGAGCTCGTGCACAGACATACTCTCAGTACAAGCATCACAACACTGTAAAATACCTTCGTGTCAAATCGCTGGGGGTGGACGCACAAGTTGCAAGCACATCACAGAAAACTGTGGATATCTTGAGAAAATGCAATCTATTGCAGCGGGAGACAAGGTTCCTTGGTGATGTGGTGGGGCCCGGAGGTGTGTCCACAGACCCTGACAAGGTCACTGCAGTCAGGGATTGGCCAACGCCCACCTCAGGAAAGGAGGTGAGGAGTTTTCTGGGACTGGCATCATATTACCGTCGGTTCGTGCTCGCCTTTGCAGACAAAGCCCGTCCGCTCCACCAGCTCACCGAGAAGGGACGACGGTTCCACTGGACTGAAGCATGTGAGAGCTCCTTTCAGATACTCCGGAAAGCATTGACCCAAGCACCAGTGCTAGCCCTCCCAGACAGGCAGCGGCCATTCATACTTGACACTGACGCCAGTGTGTGGGAGTAGTCATGTCGCAGCCCAGTGGAGAAGGGGAAATAGTGGTGGCCTATTACAGTAGAGCCTTGAGTAAGGAAGAAAGGAACTACTGTGTGACTCGGAGAGAACTCCTGGCAGTAGTACAGGCAGTAAGGCATTTTAAGCTTTACCTGTATGGAAAGGACTTCCTACTGAGGACGGACCATGCATCGCGCCGCTGGCTGCTTAGCTTCAAAGAACCAGAAGGGCAGGTAGCCAGATGGATAGAAGCCTTGCAGGGATTTACCTTCACCACGGAGCACCAAAGAGGCAGCCGACACCACAATGCTGATGCTCTCTCCAGACGCCCCTGTTCTGATCAGGCCTGCCGCCATTGTAGCCGGTTGGAGACTCGAGAACAACAACGGGTGGATCGTGTTACAGTGCGGACACTTGTGGTCCCAAGTGCGCCACAGCAGGAGATGTCACCAACCAAGATAGGGGAATTCCAACGTCGGGATAGCCACCTGGGACCTGTGATACGTTGGCTAGCACATAAAGAGGTCCCAAGTAGAGAGATGGCAGGTCCCCACTCCCCCACCACCAAGGCATTGCTGGGACAGTGGAATTCACTCATGCTTAATGAGGGCTGCCTCTATCGCGTGTGGGAAGAGCCAAGGAGGGGAGGCAGTACCTGGCAACTAGTTGTTCCCCAACAACAAGTGTTAAGCACAGTTCATGGCCCCCCTGGAGTGGGACACTTCGGCATTACCAAAACTCTGCGGCGGCTGCAGGAAAGATTATAGTGGGGGAGGTGCCGGCGAGATGTGGAGCGGTTCTGCTGTAACTGCAACACCTGCAATGCAAAGAAGGGGCCAGCTGGGCAATCCCACGCCCCCCTGCAGCAATACAGGGTAGGGGCGCCCATGGAAAGAATTGGAGTGGATGTGGTTGGGCCATTCCCCGTGACAGAGGATGGTAATCATTACATTCTCACAGTTATGGATTATTTTACCAAGTGGCCCAAGGCCTATGCCATCCCTGACCAATCTACAGCCACGGTGGTAGAGTGCCTCATTGAGGTGATGTTTACCCGGTTTTGGGTGCCAGAGGAGTTGCACAGTGACCAGGGGCGCAATTTTGAATCCCATGTGTTTGGGGAGATGTGTCGGCGCCTTGGGGTGCGAAAGATTAGGACCACTCCTCTACACCCTCAAAGTGATGGCCTGGTTGAGCGGTTCAATCGGACCTTGGTCACACAACTAGCCATGCTCACGGCGAGGCATCAAAGGGATTGGGACTGCCATCTGCCCCTGGTACTCATGGCATACCGGTCGGCCATTCAGGAGTCTACGGGGTGCACCCCAGCTGCACTAATGTTTGGTCGGAAGCTACGGACGCCTGTGGATCTGGTCTTTGGCAAGCCGCCAAACCCACCAGTACGAGGGCCGCCGGGCCAGGACTATGTAGACGCACTACAGGACCGGATGGAGGCTACTCATCAACTGGCTCGAGAGAATATGGCTCTTCTGCAGGGGAAAGGCAGAAGAGAGCCTATGATGTACGTTGCCACCGCAAAGAGTACCAGCAGGGGGACAACGTATGGGTGTATAACCCACGGCGAAAGAAGGGACGGTCCCCAAAGCTGGACAGCAACTGGGAGGGGCCCTGCCTCATTCTGAAGAGGATCTCAGATGTTACCTATAGAGTGAAGCTCCACAGCCGCCCTCGGATAGTCATCCTTCACCAAGATCGCCTCGCACCTTACTTACGCCAGGACAGCGACCAAGCCGGTACTGAAAGTGCGGTGGGAGGAGGTGGGGTGCCAGACTCCTCTTCCTCTGTAGACCAGGCTAACGGGGTGCAGGGAGGGAGTAAGGACACTGCTGGATCAAAGCCAACCTCCCTGGATGTCAGCAAGGAGCTACCATTAGAGCACCTTGTTTTGGGCCACGGAGGGGGCGGGGACACTGGGTTTACAGAGCAGTCCTCCCTGGCCACGAATGGAAACAGCGGTGACGTCGACGTCGACGGTGGGGGCTCAGACCCAGCGGATGCAGAGCCGCCCCCGTCATCCATCAGCAGCCCGCGGCAAGGAGCAGCCCGGGATGGGAGAGGTGCTCGGCGGAAGAAACCCTCATGGTGGATGGACCCATCCACATGGGATTTGGTTTAGGCCAACGGGACGTTGGTCTTTCAAGGAAGGGGGCAGTGTGGCGAATTCAACCAGAGTGTTCCTGTTCCACACTGAAGTGTCGATGTTTTGGTTATGTTGTGGGATATTGAACATGTTAAAAACGGGCATATCTGTTACAGATAGCGGGGATGTGGTGGAAGGTAATGGGGACGTTATGAGAGAAGTTGATTAGACAACATGCTACTTCCCACCATGAGGGTAAAGAGTAGGCAAATAGATAAGGTCGCTTCTGTGGCCAAGAAAAAGATTAAGCTGCGACCAATGCGAACTTGTGTCTGTTATGACTAGCTTGGCTTGCGGCATGCTATTTCCCACCATGAGGGTAAAGAGTAGGCAAATACATAAGGTCGCTTCTGTGGCCAAGAAAAGGATTAAGCTGAGACCAATACGAACTTGTGTCTGTTATGACTAGCTTGGCTTGCGGCCATTAAAAGCTTGCTTGTTAACTCTGAAAGGTTTGCTGAGAAGTCCATTATTTGACCACGTCACCATATATATATAATTACTTTCTGCACAATCTATGGTATTTGCATGTGTCTTGGGCATGTATCTGAGGGAATGGCCTTCATGACTGACAGTATTGCACTTTTTTTGGGCTTTACCTCTGGGTCTTCAGTTTGGTGGAGCTGGTTACAGAACGACTTGAACTCATCAGCAGATGGTCTCATGTGCTGTAAATGGTCTCAAGTTTCAACTTGCGCTTGGGTGGTAAAGATGTTAGACAACGCATCACACTTGACTTTTTTTGTGCTTGGCTTTGTCCAGGTACACGGCTTCTCAGTGCATATCTGTCCTTCTCTCTTGTCAACAGCAGCCAAAACTGTGAACATCAGTGCAGCAGCATGGGAACACACTAGGGTTGCCAACCGTTCCTTAAAATAAGGAATCGTTCCTTATTTTATATATATATACACTACCGTTCAAAAGTTTGGGATCACCCAAACAATTTCGTGTTTTCCATGAAAAGTCACACTTATTCACCACCATATGTTGTGAAATGAATAGAAAATAGAGTCAAGACATTGACAAGGTTAGAAATAATGATTTGTATTTGAAATAAGATTTTTTTTACATCAAACTTTGCTTTCGTCAAAGAATCCTCCATTTGCAGCAATTACAGCATTGCAGACCTTTGGCATTCTAGCTGATAATTTGTTGAGGTAATCTGGAGAAATTGCACCCCACACTTCCAGAAGCAGCTCCCACAAGTTGGATTGGTTGGATGGGCACTTCTTTGAGCAGATTGAGTTTCTGGAGCATCACATTTGTGGGGTCAATTAAACGCTCAAAATGGCCAGAAAAAGAGAACTTTCATCTGAAACTCGACAGTCTATTCTTGTTCTTAGAAATGAAGGCTATTCCATGTGAGAAATTGCTAAGAAATTGAAGATTTCCTACACCGGTGTGTACTACTCCCTTCAGAGGACAGCACAAACAGGCTCTAACAGGTACTATTTAATGAAGATGCCAGTTGGGGACCTGTGAGGCGTCTGTTTCTCAAACTAGAGACTCTAATGTACTTATCTTCTTGCTCAGTTGTGCAATGCGGCCTCCCACTTCTTTTTCTACTCTGGTTAGAGCCTGTTTGTGCTGTCCTCTGAAGGGAGTAGTACACACCGGTGTAGGAAATCTTCAATTTCTTAGCAATTTCTCGTATGGAATAGCCTTCATTTCTAAGAACAAGAATAGACTGTCGAGTTTCAGATGAAAGTTCTCTTTTTCTGGCCATTTTGAGCGTTTAATTGACCCCACAAATGTGATGCTCCAGAAACTCAATCTGCTCAAAGAAGTGCCCATCCAACCAATCCAACTTGTGGGAGCTGCTTCTGGAAGCGTGGGGTGCAATTTCTCCAGATTACCTCAACAAATTAACAGCTAGAATGCCAAAGGTCTGCAATGCTGTAATTGCTGCAAATGGAGGATTCTTTGACGAAAGCAAAGTTTGATGTAAAAAAAATCTTATTTCAAATACAAATCATTATTTCTAACCTTGTCAATGTCTTGACTCTATTTTCTATTCATTTCACAACATATGGTGGTGAATAAGTGTGACTTTTCATGGAAAACACAAAATTGTTTGGGTGATCCCAAACTTTTGAACGGTAGTGTATACATATGTGTGTGTGTGTGTGTGTGTGTAGAGTAAGGCACATTCTATTTGTTATGCCCGCGCCGCCCCGTCCATCCAACTCCCGTCCCTGTCCCCTGTTCCTTATTTCCATTTCAAGGAGTTGGTAACCCTAGCACACACCTCTCCCAATCCTGCCATACACGTGCAATGTGCCATCACCACTGTACCTTCCTCCTGCACCACTATCCATGGACATGTTGCTTTTGTGTTCAGAGCCTGGGAATGATTGCCCTGTTAAGTGAAAAATGCATTACGTTAATCTACACTTCTATGTGTCTAATGTTAGCTTACCAGCGGGCTAGAGTGCTAAAGTTAGCTAGCAAGTTGTAAGGGCTAATGGCTCGCTAGCTAACATTAGCATTCTAGCTCGCTACTAGCGATAGACCACCCCCAAAATAACACAGATGATAATTGTTGAATTACTTACATGTCCTGTAATCAGATAGATATGTTTTGTCTCCAGATGCCATATCTTTGTGTCGTTCAACCCATCCTGCAACTGCATATTGATAGGCATCGGTACTCTTGAAAACCTTCAGGCTATCTCCGGTGTATGGGGATGGGTTGTGTTCAAGGTAAATATAAATGTCAGGAAAAGTAAGATGGGGCAGACGCTTCGCGGAAGTTAAGGGACAAAATAAAGCTGAAGGTAATAAATAGGGATCGCTACCAAAAATGTATGTTTTTTTTCCAAATATCGCTCTCTTTCTCTCTGTAGTATCTTTACTACATGAAAGCACACACACAGGATTTGTTAACTTGTATATTGATGAAATCTTTGGGAGCACAACACAGCACAGCCATCTTGGCAGGCATTCATTAAACATGAGAAATACATCCGGGGAAGGTTCTAGGTAGTAATGGGTAAACAAATTTACTGCTACTGCCACCTAGTGGACATACAGGTAAGTGGATCTGGTTTATTATACAAGTTACTACACTCCCCCACCGTTAGGGTAACAAAAAGTTTCTCCACAGGGATCAACAATACTAATAACGATGGAACAAAGTAGGCATATGCCAAACGTGACTTCCAACTAGGGTAATGTGATTCAACATGGCTCATTCTAGTCAACATTTAACGGTCGCTTTCGAGGAAACAATTGTTTTTGTTATAACATGTTTTCAATGTTACCTAGGAAGCTCCGGGTGGACTACCAGACTCTCGTGAGATCAAGGCACATTCTTGCCTTTCCTGGAACATGATCTCACCACTAACTATCATAGTCTTTCAGATAAGTTGGGGAACGCTTCTCCCGGGTGGAGTGACGAACCTCCTATGGCGGTGGTGTGACAGGTGAGACCACTCTTTCAGGGATCATCCTCTCTGGCCCCTGAGGTTCAACCACAGGCCACTGTTCAACCTCCGGGTTCTCTGATAGTCTCGCAGGAGCTACTTCTGAACTGCGCTCCAGCTCCTCTGGAGGTTCCATAGGTTGGTCTGGATATTGGCAGGACTCAGGGTGACGTGCTCACACCTGGTCAACGTGTCTCCTCGTCCTCTGTCCACTGCCAAGAATCACGGTATAGGAAACAGGACCAGAAGCCGACTCAACTGCAGCTGCAATCCATTTTGGTCCTAAACCATAATCCCTTGTGTACACGGCATCCCTGGGCACAAACCTTCTCAGCTTTGCCGTTTTGTCATGATGTTCTTTCTGTTTCAGCTGTTTCTGTTGAATTATCCACTTTAGGTCAGGTTTCAGTAGGTCAAACGCAGATCTCAGTCGTCTGGACATCAACATTTCTGCAGGCAACAACCCTGTCGGGGTGATGCGGTAGCTGAACAAGAACCTGGAAACTCTGGCCTCGATGCTATCTCCTCTCATCTTTGTCATCCCCTCTTTAAAGGTCTGCACCGCCCGCTCCGCTAAACCGTTAGAGGAGGGGTGGAACGGCGCTGAGGTGACATGCTGAATCCCGTTCTGTGACATAAAATGGCTGAATTCCGCACTTGTGAAGCAACTGCCATTGTCAGACACTCAATATCTGCGGCAATCCATGGACTGCAAAGCACTGCTGTAGCTTTTCAATTGTTGCATGTGTTGTAGAGGCATTCAATGGATAAACCTCTAGCCACTTAAAACGTGCGTCGATTATCACCAAGAACACCTTGCCCAAGAACGGAACTGCGTAGTCCACATGAATGCAATGCAGTGGTGCATTAGGTGGCGATTTTCTGTTTTGCTGGCATTCCATGCATATGCTGACCTCCTTTTCGATATCCTCATCCATCCGCGGCCACCACAGGTAAGACTTTGCTAAACCTTTCATATGAGACATGCCCGGATGTGACTGACGAAGCATCTTCAAGAGAACAGACCGCCCCTGCGGAGGAATCACCGTTCTGACTCCCCACAGGACACACCCATCTCATGTACTCAACTCCAGACAGCGGGTGTGATATGGCATGAGTTGAAGATTCTTTACCTCTGCCCAGCCATTCAAGACATAGCTGTGCACCAGGGACAGCGTGGCATCACTCGGCGTCCACTTCCTGACGTGTGACATGTTAACCGGTACATCGTCCATATGATCCATCATCAGCACTTGATGCTGTAGACCGTCATCCTCGACCAGCTCTGGAACCGGGAGTCTACTGAGAGCATTGGCGTTACTATAATACTTGCACGGCTTGTAGATTATCGGATACTCGTAGCCTCGAAGGAGAACTGCCCATGTCTGAATTCTTGGGGAAACCATCTGGGGGATAGGCTTCATCTCATGGAATAAGGATAGTAAGGGCTTATGGTAAGTGGCGATCGCGAATCTACGACCATAGAGATATTGATGAGATCGCTGTATTCCAAATATCACGGCCAGGCCCTCTTTATCTAGCTGAGAGTACCTTTTCTCAGAAGGAGTGAGTGTCCTTGACATAAACCCCAGTGTTTTTTCTGTGCTATCGGGCATCTTGTGCGGAAGCACTGCTCCCACCCCATATGATGAGGCGTCGAATACTAGGATCAATTCTCTGTCCACAGAGTAATGGACTAGCACGCTTGCTGGTTGGATAAGCTCTTCTGACTTTTGGAAAGCTTCATCTTGCTTTGTAGTCCATGCCCATTTTTCCTCTTTCCGGAGGAGCTGGTGCATCGGCACAAGCAGCATGGAGAGGTTGGGAAGGAAATGGTTATAGTAGTTAAGTAAACCAAGATATGCCTTGAGCTCTGTGACATTGGATGGGGACGGAGCTACCACAATGGCTTTAACCTTCGACTCCATGGGATGCAAATCCTGCGCGTCTACTTTATATCCCTGATAGTACACCTCATTTTCCAGCAGTTGGCACTTGCTTCGTTTTATCCGCAACCCAGCTTCATCTCGCCTACTAAGCACTTCATTCAGGTTTCGCAGATGTTCTTCCTTGCTAGCCCCGGTGACAAGAATGTCGTCTAAGTATACTGCGACCATGGGTAAGCCCTGTAGAAGGCCCTCCATTCTTCTCTGAAACACGGCCGGCACCGACGATGCCCCAAATGGTAGGCGGTTGTAAGTAAAAAGGTCTTTGTGAGTATTCACCATGAGGTACTTTTTTGACACGTCATCCATTAGAATTTGAGCGTTTGTATGGCTCATGTCTAATTTAGAAAATTGCCCCCCCCCCCGACAGGGCCGTAAACAAATCTTCAATTCTCGGAATAGGATACTGCTCTAGCGGAGAGACACGATTGACAGTTAGTTTGTAGTCTACACAGAGTCTAATTGAGCCGTCCGGTTTCAAAATTGGAACCACGGGGCACGCCCACTGCGAGTGTTTGACTGGCGTAATGATCTGCTCTTTTAACAGTCTGTTGATCTCTGCTTCCATTTTGGGGCGCATTGCGAGTGGAACAGATTGCAACATGGTGCAACATGTATTGTGGCCTGAACCCCATTTAAGGTCCCAAGCTCATCTTTAAAAACATCCTCGTGCTTTGCAAGCACCTGTTGCAATATCAGCTCTTCTACTTTCATATGCTTAATTTCCCCCCAATTAAGGTTTATTTGCTCTAGCCAACTACACCTACATAGAGATGTACGATGTTCTGTTGGTTCTTGTGTTGGACATTTACCTCTGCGACCTCTAACACCTTTATGCTTTCCCCTGTGTAAGTCTTTAATTTAATTGCTGAGGGCTTTAATGCAGGCTTTTTTGCATTTGTCCACTGCACCTTAAATTTTGACTCATTCGTGAAAGTGATGCTACATCCAGTGTCCAGCTCAAATTCCACCATTGTCCCATTGATTTGCATGTCCACTGTAAGGGGTTTCACTTTTGCGTGGCTACTTTGTACGTTGTACATTGAAAACGATTGTTCCAAGCCCTCTGATTCACATCAATCAACTGTGACATGATGTGAGCGGCTGCTGTGGCCTCTGCCCTGCGCATTGCTACGGTGCCTTTGATCTCTTCGTTTTAGCTTCACTGCGCTTTTTCTTATTTCTACACGCCCGCGCAATGTGGCCTATCATTCCACACGAATGGCTTTTTTTTTTAACCGGCAATCCGACGGTGCATGTTTGCCTTTGCAACGGTAACAGTCTTCATTTCACCCTCTGCGCGGTTCTCAGTTCTCCTTTGCGATGCCAGCAGCTCACTACTGTATTCCCCTATTCTATTGCATGCCGCTTTCCCTTGCAACTCTTGAGCATGTTTGTCGGCGATATTGTATTTAGAAATCACGTCAGGACACAGCGCTGTCGCTCGACACAACCGCTACGTTGCATTCTTTATTTAGACTGACACAGCATCACAGGCAGACCCGATCAAACAACCCAGAGCCCGCAGGCATCACCAATCGATCCCAGCACAATAGAACAGCACCAAATCAAATGCAGCACTGTCGATGTGTGTAGACATAACAATGTTTGTCGGCGGACTCCAAGGCTACTGCTGTTTTAAGTGCGTCCTCAAATGTGAGATTGATTTCCGACAACAACCTCATCTGAATGCGTTCGTCGTTTATTCCGTATACGAGCCGATCACGGAGCATTTGTAAAAGCGTTTGTCCATAATTGCAGTCTTGACCTAATATCCGTAGCTCTGCCACACTCAACAACAGACTCGCTGGGCTTTCTCATGCGCGAATCGAATTTAAAGCGCTTTACGATTTCGCCGTGTTTTGGTGTTTGGGTTAAATTGGTCTTTCAACGTCACTAACTCTTGGAAAGTGCGTTCTCCTGGCTTATCAGGGTTTAGTAAATTGAGCATCAGACTATAGTACGTTTGTGCACCGACAACACTTATGAGAATTGACTTCTGTTTGGCTGCATCCTCTATTCCGTTTGCGATAAAGAAATGTTCCACACATCTCACAGCAGTCTTTTTTTTTTAATCTATTTCTTTTTTTTCCTTTTTCTCACAATTTAGTGGCCAATCGCTCCCTATTCTAGTTCAAACATCCACCCTCGTACTGTATGCGTTCGCCAACTGCATCTCTCCGGCTGGCAGTCTCGAAGGAGACGCCTCGTCACTTCTGTGACAAGGCGAATCCAGGCCGAACCACTGCCTTTTCCGACACACACAGAGACGCATTCATGTGACGAACACAAGCCGACTCCGCCCACCTCCCGAAGACAGCGTTGCCAATTATTGCTGCTTCATCGAATCCGGCCATAGTCAGATCTGGCGAGACCGAGGCACGAACAGTGGCGCCCCCAAAGGGAGGCCAGGGGGGCACGGCCACCCTGATAATATCCCTGCCCCCCATGGCCCCCCCAGCCACGAGTCGCTTATACAGAATATTCTTCTCATTATGCATAATATGCTACTATCTGATATTTTACATTAGGTGCTGTTCATTTAAATCAATAATGTATATTTTTCATAATAATTCATGTCAAAGGAAATAACAAATGCATAGCCAGCCGCTTTTGATCGTCCGTCACTGTGTCACACTCCCTCCCTCGTGCGCAGTCTGCCTCTGACAGCAGCTGAGCAGCTTCTGTTTCTAGCTTTGTTTTTTGTTTGTTTTTGTTGTTTTTTTTGGACATAGCCTATAATATGTTTGTTTACAAAAAGACAGCAAAGGGTGAATAAAGCTATATTAAAAAGAATGTAACCTAATAAAGTAGTGATGTGAGTAGGCTATAGTAAAATGTACATTGTCTATGCTTTTTTTTGGACATAGCCTATAACATATTTGTTTACAAAAGACACAGCAACAGGTGAATAAAGCTGTACCGAAATTAATGTAGCCTATTAAAGCAGGGATATGAATAGGTTGTGAGTAGGCTATAATAAAATGTATATTATTGACCATGATTATGCTTTTTTGTTTTGTTTTTCATTTTTGGACACATACAATATAACAATGAATCGTCTAACACGTTACAATATATACAGATACATAACAGATTAAAACAGAATTGTAGTGGAACTCAAACTGTTAACTGTACCGGTATTAGTCTATGCACATCAGATATTTATCAACTTTAACTGTAAAAAAATAAGAAACCAAAGTATTTCAGTATGCGATTCCTAAACTTTCATATTGACGGTTTTCAACTAGCCTATACAGTATACTACAACGGCATAATAGAATTCCTGAAATTCAGTCATGGCTTTTGGTTTTGGTGTGCCACTCCAAGATTTTCAGTGGCCCCATTTGGCCACCCCTATGAAAAAATCTGGGGGCGCCACTGGGCGCGAACCCAGGTGCCCAGTGGATAACTATATCGACACAAAGCCGATGCTCAGACCGCTACACCACCGCGGACCCTCCTCCAGTGTTTTTCCCAGTTTGTACATTTTGATCAAACGCTCCCAGAGCTCCTATTGTCCCGGCCATTTTCAGTAAAGTTAACTTTCGTTTCTCCCTCCCCCTCGTTCTTCCAGGAAAAAAAAAAGTTCCTCACCCACACGATCCTCTCGTACAAGCAGCGCTGTCCGGCTCGAACCTCGTCGCCAAATATGTAGTATCTTTACTACATGAAACAAGCACACACACAGGATTTGTTTACTTATATATTGATGAAAACTTCGGGAGCACAACACAGCACAGCCATCTCAGCAGGCATTCATTACACATGAGAAATACATCCGGGGAAGGTTCTAGTTAGTAATGGGTAAACCAGTTTAATGCTACTGTTACCTAGTGGACATACAGGTAAGTGGCTCTGGTTTATACAAGTTACTACACTCTCTCGTTTAAATGTGCAGCGCTGGTGTACTTGGCGATCATGACGGCAATGACGGTCACAGTAGAAAACTGTCAAGTCACTCGGACACAAATATGGCGGCGGGCCTTTCGGAAGTGACGTATTTGGTACCATGAATACTGACTGGTCATTATTTCCGGGGGTGCGCCCTCGCCGGGTTTCGCATGAGTCGGACACGATCGTCATGCCGTTGACCGCAAAAGTGATGATGCAACGTCCTTTCAAACTTGGGGAAAAAATGAATCGTTATTTGTTATTTGAATGGCTACCATGTAATAAATGTATTCTTTTAGCAATATAGGCATCGTAAAATGTTTTGAATAAATTATTTGTTGATGGAAGATGCCGCCCCCCCCCCCCCCCGGTGCTCAACTCCGCCTTATGGCGTTTGAGGTGCTATGTGGCGGTTATGAGCCCTGGACAGCCCCGACCCAATTTAATCCCTCTCAAGCAGTACAAGGGTTCTCCAATTAGTTTTCCCTAAGGACCAAGTCATGTTATACATGCCAGGCCAAGAGCCAAACCGTCCGGGTTTTTTTTCCATTGCAACAGCAAAAGTTGTTTTATGTGCAGATGTTGTTGCTATTACGATTATTAACATTATCAGTATTAATATAAAATGCGATGAAAGTCGCTTGGCACTTCCGCCACAACGTGGCCCCAAAGTCACTAGCCATTATCTTCTGTAGTTCCTCAGTGGTGGAACGAGTTACCAAACTCCATTCGATCCACTGAGTCCCTCTCCATCTTTAAGAGGAAGCAAGAGACCCAGCTGTTTCTCGAACACCTCCACACCTGATGGTATTGATATATATATATTAAAAATTGCTTCTATACACCCTATGCACCGCCTTTGTGCACTGCCTGTTAACACCTATGTCCTATCAGACTTGAACCTGGGTTTTTGGCACTTTTTGTATTGTCACCACCTGACTAGATCCTTGCTTGTGTTGTGTTAACTCTCAGATGTATGTCGTTTTAGATAAAAGCGTCTGCTAAATGAAATTGTAAATTGTAGTGGTAGTGGTAGTGGTGGTGGCACTGGCAGTAGTAATAATTTAGGCCTGGGATTCTTAAAGCTGGTGTTGAGGGTCAAGTAAGAAAAAATATGCACTCTTGAAACAAAATAAGTCCATAACTAACCATTTAATTGTGGACAAACGGAAAAAATAAACGGATGTTCATTCACCAATCAGTGAGAGAAGTGAGAGCGACGAGATGAGGCAATCCTGATGTAGGGCCTGTATTCTGTTGTGGCAAGCCGGAGGCACTGACCAAGATGTGCACTGGAGACAGGCCCGGCTCCAGGGGGCGCTGTAGTGAGGCTTAACCCCCCCCCCCCAAGCGACATTCAGTGCCCCCAGCCAAATTATTTCAGGATATTTAAATCCTCTAAGTAAATCAAAATCGTTATTGCATTATTTCATGTTGGTGCATTATTTACCAAATTATGGTTTTTAATTCAATTTAACAAAGGTTTTTTGTTTTGTTTTTTTAATTTTAGGCGGCTATCCAATCCAAATCACATCTGTTTTGCATGTTTCTTCATGTTCTGCGTCAGCAGGTGTCTTGCGAGTTTCAGTAGGGTAAGGTATACTTAGTCGGTACACTGGTTTTGCTGCACACGAATTGACCAAAAGTCGAAATGGTATGAGAAGATTTTTCGAAGTTGACAAAAGCAAATTACCAACACAAAATGATTGAAGCGAAGAAGGAGAGGAGGCTAGTCCACTGAGCAAGACGCAACGGGGAACCGCTTCCAAAGTAGAGCGGAGAGCAACAGTCATCATTAGCCATAGCTAACAGTGAGGAAAGTAGGCAACGTTCCCTCAAACAATCCTCACAGTAGCTCTCCAACTGACAGCTTTGCGCCGAACGATTTGTGAGTTGATATGCCTGCTTAGCCCACCTTGAGCAAATCACCGCAGGGAGTTGGTTGGAATACAGCGTCAAAGTTGACGCAACATTTTGTTTCGCTTGCCAAAAGTTCGGACTCTGTGACACTGTGTTCACCAAAATGGGATTCTCTCACTGGAAGCATGCGATCGCGAGACAGAGGCCTGAAAAAACATGCTGCATCAAAAGAACACACGGAGAATATGACAAGATGGAAAGAGAGGGGGAGATTGAATAAACACTGGCAAAGACGTGTCGACAATGGTCAACACAGAGCAGTTAGATCTGTTATCACTGATATGATAGAAGTTCTACCATCAAACCAGTTAGCTTTTCGGGAGAGCAAAGATGCGTTTCATTCACGAGAGGAGGACAGTTGTGGCCTGTTTCTTACTTTATTTGAATACACTCTAAATAAAGATCCAGAATTACAGAAAATATTGATGATGATGATACCCGAAAAAGCACGATATACTTGACACACCATACAAAGCGAGCTGATTCGCATAATGAGTGATATACTGACGGAGAATTCTGTTGATGAAATTGGTGAGACCTCGTATACTATTAAAGAAGAGGGCACACGGGACCCAACTGGGGTTGAGAATATTTCCATTGTTCTGCGATTTGTAGCAGATAATTATGAGGTGAAGGAACGGCTGTTGACCATAGCCAGTGCAGAGACTGGTGATGCACAGACGCTAGCAAACACAATCCTGTCTGAGTTACAGAGAGTTGGACTCGATCCATCTAAGATACTTAGCCAAGTCTATGACGGTGCGTCGGTGATGTCAGGAAAGCACGGTGCTCCGGCGTAACATATTTATTATGGGCCCTGGTGCAAGCAATCCTCGTAGACCCCCCCCCCCCCGTCTCTCTCTCACTCGCTCACACACACACACCACCACCACCATAGGTGGGTTTAGTAAGTAATTTTAGTAATTCATTTGTATAGCACCTTTCACAGATATACAATCACAAAGTTCTTCACAGCATAAAATATAAAAATAAAATAGAAATATCAAAGTAACAGACAAAGTTTACACAGATTAGTTATTGTAAAGGTCAGTACGTCAAAGATTGGCTACACTTCAGAACCACGGAGAGCGGACGCACCACGGACAGAGTTCGGAAACCTAAACAGACGGTCTCTAAATCAAATCAGTCGACAAGGCAATGAAACAAGTCAACAAAGCAACTAGGCTGTAATATAGCTAATAGCCTTGCCATTCGACAGTAACAGGGGAGCACACATCAGACTCAAAACCTGGTAGATTCCATGGTTTGGCACGCACACATTGCAGCTTTCCTTTTTTCCCTTGCTCTCCTTCCTCTTTTTACATCCACTTTCAAGTGTGTAACTCATGCTTGCTTGCTTGATTTTATTTTTCTAACGTTACTTAGGTAGGCTAGATAGGTAAATGATATTGCACGCGCTAACCAAGCTATCATCACATGCTCAAAACAGACACGTAACATTGGACTAGGACAATGCATGCAGAAATATTGACGCCCCCCCCCTAGCGACGGGCCCTGGTGCCACTGCACCAGCTGCACCACCTATATTTACACCAGTGGCACGGTGGTGTGCAGCAGGTTCTGCAGGACAAATTGGACAGAGAGATACCATATGTCCGCTGTTACAACCACCAGCTACATTTAGTAGTCACCAACGCTATGTCATATGAAAAAGAAATCGCACATTTTCTGGCAGTGTGTGGCACACTGTACAGGTTTCTTAAGAAACCCACTGTAGCAGTCACTTCATAGGTGACAAACTGAAGCGACTTCTAGAAGTTGGACAGGACATTTGGCCACAGTAGCCGCTGTAGTCCGATCCTTTGAGTATATTTGTTCCTTACTGACTGAAATTGACAGCAACTACAAATAGGGAGCTGATCTGCGCATTGAGGCAACTGGTTTAATTAAGGCCATTACTGACCGCAGCTTTGAGTTCATTGCACGAATGATGCAAAAAATATTTTTGTTGCTTGATCAACAAACTTTTACAAGCAGAGAACACTGATCTTCTCTCTGGTCTTGGACTCATTCGAAGTGCGGCAGAATGTGTGGCAAAACTTCGCTGTGAGAGTGAGTTCACCACCATTCTGGAACAGTCACGCGCGCGATGCTGAAAGGCCACAAAAATGGAGAAGGGTGCAGAACAAAAATCTGCAGGGCTTCGTGGTTGAGGCAGGAGTCGGAGAGAGAAACTGATGATGAACAGCGTCAAGATAATGAATTGAGGAGGTTGTTTTTCAGCACTGTCGATGTTGTAATAAAATAAATAGACAGAAGGTGTTGTGGTTACACCGCCCCGAGCTGCCTCCCCGGCACGTTCAAGCCACTCCCCCAGCTCGGACGTGCCGGAAACATCCGAGCGCTCGGCTCGCGCTCTGAGACGAGCGCTGCACTGCACCAGGTGTTTGCCATCATCCATCAGGCACACCTGTGGCAATCAGGCAGCCTTCTACAAGAAGCCCCCCAGAACGTCTCTCAGTGCTTCGACGTACTGAACCCTGCGGTAAAGTTCTGACAAGCCCTCCAGCGGTCCTTGCATTCTGTTTATTCCCCAGTGTTTTATCTTCGTGTCTCTGTTTCCTCCCAAGACTCTCCCTCCGCGATTTCCACGGCTCCCCGCGTCTCCCTCGTCCCCAGCGACCTTCACGTTTCTCCCCGGACCTCTCCTGCGATCTCCCCCCTTGTCCCTCTATCTGGACCCCTCCTTTCGGACTCGACTTCCCGGATCTCGGACCTGGATTTTCTCGGACAACCCCTCTTGGATCACGGACTGGACTTTCTCGCCAGGTGCACGCACACTTTTTCAACACCTCCTGGTCATTTACATACCGCACCACACATAGTTATACACGCAAACCACGGGACACCACACATAGTTTATTCACACATCCCACTAACAGAACGCCTTTTTTCACCATACACTTCCCTCCCACAATAAAACCTCCCTTTTTGTAGCTTTTGAAGTCATCTAGCGTCTGTCTGTCTTGGGTTTCGCCACACGGGTCAGGTTCTGGTGCGCAAGCATAACAGAAGGTCCAGTACGAGGAACGGTGAACTGACCAAAACTATATCAGCACTTGACCCAAGCAGCGAACATTTTCTGGATGCCACGCAGGTACAGCCAATCTTGATTTTATCTGGAACTGATGCTCTAGAATCCGAGTTTGAGGTTGCACGCCACATCAGCAGTGATGACAACTGGACCATCTCCCGGATTCTCTGCACCTACACAGTAAAAAAATTGAGTGTTAATTTAACTCGGACAGTGTAAAAAATTATCCTTTCGGGTCCATTTGTACACTCTGAGTTAAATTAACACTCAGGAGGTTGAATTAACACAGGATTTTACTGTGTACCACGCTGCTTTGGAAGCAATGCCAAGTGTTGTAGCATTCAAACATGCACTCACTTTTGGCGCATCAACCGCCATGTGTGAAAACTTGTTCTCAGCATTGAAAAACGTCTTTACAGACAAAAGGCTAACCATGTTGCATGAACGGAAGGCGCACTTGGTACAGTTGTCTTTTGAAACGGACATGACGGCAAGACTTATATATATATATATATATATATATATTAATTCATTCATTATCTTTACCGCTCATCCTGCTCTCAGGGGCACTGTATGCGGAAGGTGACCTGTATATTCACTGCTGTGTATTGTTTTCATACAGGCTTCTGATGGCAATAAATACGATATCATCTACAACATGGTCGTCGCAGCGTCGTCAGTCACACCAACAAACTACATAGTGTGGTTCTCTGCGTTGTGTAGTTTGTTGGTGTGACTGACGACGTTGTGTAGTTTGTTGGTGACTACAATGACCAGGTAGATGTATTTATTGCCATCAGAAGCCTGTATGAAAACAGTACACAGCAGCGAATATACAGGTATCCTTCCGCATACAGTGCCCACAGCCGTCTCTTTCAAAGTCCAGAGCAAAGGGGAACACAACAGGCGCGAACAAGGAGCTTGTTCCACAACGGAAGAGTCCATTGTATTATAGCTTCTTCATAACGCCAAATATCAGCTTTGAATATTTGGCGTTATGAACTAAACTGGTAGCGCAGAGACATATTAGCTTTGACTATTTGGCGTTATGAACCAAAGTGGTAGCGTGTAGTTTGTTGGTGTGACTGATGACGCTACGACGACCAGGTAGAGGATATTGTGGCGATACACATTTGAGGGTAGATTCACCAGGGGCTGCTGCTCATTTAAGGCAGACATTTTAGAGTGCTGGCGTAGCACTGAGAGTTTCCGGGTGGAGCCATGTTTGCAGCAGCCTAGCGGTTAGCTGGTTGCCATGAGGGATTGTGCTGTATCAGTGTTTTGTGTGGCGAGTAAACGGAATTGACTCGACTCGATCTCTCCGTCTCCTCATTCTTGCACTCCCACATTGGTGACCCCGCACGTTGACAACGAGCATGTCGACCCAAAGCGATGACGACACCGCTCCGGCTCCGAGTGATGCTAACGGTATTGCTCATGTTAGCGCTAGCATCTCAGCAGCGACGGTGAAGTTGCCCCAGTTTTGGCAGCACAGTCCCCGGCCATGGTTTCAGCACATTGAAGCCCAGTTCGAGCTGGGAGGAATAACGCGGGACGTTACGAGGTATTTCCATGTGGTGGCGGCGTTGGATACCCAGACGACGGCCCGAGCTATGGGGCTACTGAACCCCCCCCCCCCCGGCTGTGGGAAAATACTGCGCACTCAAGGCATTCCTTTTGCAGCTCTTCGAGCTGTCGGAGATGGAGAAGGCGGATCGCCTGTTGTCACTCAACGGACTCGGCGATAGCAAACCTGAGCTGCTGTAGAAGATGTTGCCGTTTTGGGCTCGGCGGATCCCTCCATTTTCACCCATATTTTTCTGCGGCAGCTCCCAGCGCCTGTGCGCACAGCGTTAGCCAGCTCCCCCCTCTCCTCCAAAGACTACCGCGCCCTGGGTGCGGCAGCGGACAGGATTTTCCTTGCCAACCGGCAGCAGTTCGTTCATGCGGTGCTCCCCACCCGGACCTCACCCCCGCCGCTGGAGGACGCAGTGGGCACCGCGGCTGCGGTGGCTGCCCGCCGTCAGCGTGACAGCGGGTTGTGTATATTTCACTCCTCCGTGTTACCGGTGGGCTGACAGTATTGACTGTTTCTGTCGCTACTGTGATCCCGTCAACATAAAATGAGTCATCACTGTCACCTGAGCGTTCTGAGTCAACTTGATTTACAGTCTTTTTAGGTCTATGTCTGTGGTAACGTTGTCTGTGATAGCTTTGTATAGATTTGCAGCATTGCTTGTTGCACTTGTTGAAGTAATACTTGGGGTAGTGTTGGTCGAGGATCAATGACCACACCGGGTTATAGAACTCAGGTTTAATCGTGGCTCAGTAGGCAGACGTAATAACCATACATGGTAGTGGTGTAACCATAACAGTCCGGGTAGTACATAACACCTAGTGTAGTTCCAGTGGATATACATGGCGTTATATCACTACATCCCCCCTGTTTAGTTTTCAATTTTTTCATTACCCAGAGGTTGCCTTCTCTCTTTTTTTAGACAACACACTCATAATTGTCCATCTCAAAAAACAATAAACATATTCAGAGCCATCCTCTTGTGTGTGATTGTCTCTACTCATAGTCCTTGTAGTGAGCTGGTTTGGAAACCGCTCTTCCATATCTTGTGCGTACTGTCTTGTGTGTTTCACAGGTTTGGCTGGAAGAAGTTCCAGCTGCATGAGTGTCCCGTTGAGGTTCTGTGAAGCGGGTTCTTGCGCTCCTCAGTGCATGGGGGTGGTGAATTTCCCGCAGGTGGCTCCTGCCACGTCTGAGTTTGTTCCCATTTGATGTTTGCACAGTGTAGCTCCTTGGCTCATCGCACTTTTCCACGACGGTGGCTGGATACCAAGTCCCTTTTTCCTTGTTTAGGACAGATACGTGCTGTCCGGGACCGAGTGGAGGTAGTTCTCTGCCGCTGCTGCGGTCATGATGTTCCTTCATGTTTGCTGTTCTCTGCTCCAGGTGGAGTCGGTTTTCCTCCTTGCCTGGGTCCCCTCGACTCGGCAGCAGGGTGGTGACTGGCCTTCCGAAGATCAGTTCTGCTGGTGATGGTAGTTTACTGTCGATGGGTGTTGCTCTGACCTGTAGTAAGGCCACTTGTATGTTACCTCCTTGTCTCATGGTTTTCTTCACAATGGATTTGATGTGTCGCACATGCCTCTCAATGAATCCATTGCTTTTTGGATAGTGGGGTGAGCTTGTCACGTGCCTGATTCCCCAGTCAGCCGTGAATTTCTGGAACGCGTGCCCTGTGTACTGGGGTCCATTATCTGTAAGTATCTCGTCAGGCCTTCCAAAAAGAGACATGTACATTTCCATTTTTTGTGCAACTGCCCGGCTGGACACAGGCATGGGCATTTCATCCACTAGAGGGAACTTAGAATATCTGTCCACAATCAGTAAATACTGATGTCCATCGATCTCGAATAGATCAGAAGCTAGGGATTGCCATGGTTTTGACGGTGTGTTGTGTGGGTTGAGAGGTTGCTTTGGATTTGCATCCTGATGTTCCACGCATACGCTACATGACCTGCAGACTCTTTCGATGTCATCGTTCATTCTGATCCAGTAGACACTTTCTCTCGCCAGTCGCCGTGTCTTTTCGATGCCCTGGTGTCCTACATGCAGCTGTTCGAGTATAGAATCAGTCATGGAGTCTGGGATGAGCACCTGTCTGCCTTTGAATATGACTCCTGCTTCAACTGCGAGCTCCTCTCTGAATGACCAGTACTCACGTAGTTGTCTTGGTAGAGCTTTGATGTTGTCTGGCCATCCCTGGTGGATCAGCTCTTTCAGTGCATTGAGTCTGGGGTCGCTGGTGGTTTCCGTGCGGAGTGCGTCCTGTTTCTCGGGAGAGAAGTTTATCATTGCAACAGTGAGCATCTCTGGATCCTCGACTTCTGCCTCTATTCCGTCAATGCGCTCGTCCAGCTCGATGTTGCTGTTGTTCTCAGGGTTGGGTAGTCGGCTGAGTGTGTCTGCCAGGACCATCTGGTTTCCTGGTCGATACGTGACCTCGTAGTTGTATCCTTGTGTTTTTATCAGCATTCGCTGAAGCCGTGGCGGGGCGTCATGCAGTGGCTTTGTGCACATGGTAACGAGGAGTTTGTGGTCTGTAACTACAATGAATGGCTTCCCATACAGGTAGGTATGGTATCGCTGCATTCCATAGACTATGGCCAGCATTTCTCGCTCTATGTTGCTGTACCTGGATTGGCAGTCGTCCAGTGTCTTTGAGCCAAAAGTTATGGGTCTTTTGTTCTGCACTAATGCCACGCCCAGTCCTTTCTGTGACGCATCGACCTTAAGTGTCAGAGGTGTGCTTGGATCATAGTACTTCAGGCAGTCATGTTCGTTGATAACTGATTTCAGGTCCTCAAAGCTCTTTTGGTGGTCAGTGTCCCATGTCCAAGGCACGTCACTTTTCAGCAGCACCCTCAGTGTGTGTGCTTTGTCTGCGAACTTTGGGATGTAGGGTGACAGGTAGGTCAGCATCCCCAAGAATCTGCTCAGTTCATCTTTGTTCTGGGGTGTCGGCATTTTCTGGATGTCCCTGATTTTGGCTGGGTCAGGTTTGATACCTTTGTCTGTGTACAGGTTGCCAAAGAATGAGATGCTTGTCTGTTTGATTGTGCACTTGTCACTGTTGAACACAATACCTGTCTTGGCTGCTCTCTCTCTACAGTATGTATGCGAGTCCTGCTCTGTTGCTTTTTGTCTATATAGGTTTTGCGCTTGTGCTGTTTGTCTTGTGGTGTGTGGGACTTACTTCCCCCACTCCTGCTCTGGCTGGAGTGTTCCTGGCGCTCTCGTTTGGCCTTGCTGCAGCACCGCTCCCAGTGACCTTTTGCACCACACGCATTGCAGGACATCGACGTGGTTTGTCGCTTCTCCCACAGTTACGACATATGCGGTCCCTGTCCACAGCGTGGATTCTCTCATTGTGTGACAGGCTAAGTTTGTCTAACTGTTCATTGCCTGCTGTCAGGGCTTCATATTTTCGTCCCTCGGCCAGAACCTCTGCTAAGGAATATCCTTTTGGTTTGCTGTATAGATCATTCCTCAGGGCATCATGGGGAGTGCTCGCAATAATAAGCTCAATCATACGCTCGTTAAGCTCTTCGTCTGAAAACTGACATTTCTGTGCTAGTGTTCTGGCTCTGGTCACAAAATCATCAATATTCTCATCTGGTTTCTGTCTGTGTTGCATCAGTTGAAGTCTATGGATTCTGAAATTTACGTTCAACTTCAGCTGTTTTTCAAAGAAGTCCCATAGTTTAGCGGGCTTTTTCTTTTCATCATCAGTGAGACCACTGGCGTTCAGTCTTTTTAATCCTTCATCTCCGATTCCACGACATATTTTCCTAGCTTGTTTAGCTGCGCCATTTATTTCTTCATATTCTAAATACAGAGTCATTTTCTGTTTATACAGTGAAATTGCCTCACCCAGGTCCGGGTCGGACCAATTCATCGTCGATAGATGCGATGCCATGACGTCTCCTGTTGCTAGCTAGCTAGTTAGCTTTGCGGCTAGCTCAGCTCCGGCGCACTCTTGCTTGAATGATGACAGAAATTATCCACGGACAATTTTATCAGTCTATCTTCATTCTTCATAGAGAGTACTTTACCGCTGCCACCATGAAGTAATACTTGGGGTAGTATTGGTCGAGGATCAATGACCACACCGGTTATAGAACTCAGGTTTAATCGTGGCTCAGTAGGCAGACGTAATAACCATACATGGTAGTGGTGTAACCATAATAACAGTCCGGGTAGTACATAACACCTAGTGTAGTTCCAGTGGATATACATGGCGTTATATCACTACACTTGTGACACTGCTTGCCAAATTCTGGGCATTTGTCCCGTTTGGCCTCGTGTCTGCCTCCACAGTTGCTACAGTTAACTATGGGCTGAGTTACACGTTCTGTGTATTTTTTTCTGCTTGACACCACGTGACTGTCCTTTGTTTTGTGTTGCAAGGTGTCTACATTTGTTAAGTTTTGCCTCGGTGTAGACAATGTGTTTGTGTGTTGCTCTGTCATATTTCAACTGCTTTGGCTAAAGTCAGTTCACTATCACGCAGTAGAAGTTTTCTCATGCTATCATTTATTATGCCGCATACAAGTTTGTCTTTTATTAATTCGTCATGCAAAACTCCAAATCTGTAGCTTTCTGCTTTTGTTTTTTAAGTCATCGCCAAAAGCTTCAATGGTCTCACCTGATCTCTGATTTCTCGTATTCACCCTTTGCAGACACGTCACAATTATCACGTGACGAGGGAGACTGCGCCATGACGGACGGCAGTAAGTGACAGACCGGGAATTCAAAAGCGAACAACAAAAACAAACAAAATATTGCGACGGATGAGTAGCTAGTTTAAATTTAAGTGATGGCTCAGAGTAATGTTGTGGAGTTGTCCTGTGAAGTGAGTCACCTTGTAGGACGGCACAAAGAGCGATATTTGGAGAAGCTAGCGATAGCAGGGTTAGCTACCGACCCGTACCTTCTTCCTACCGATGTGTTCACGGATCTAGCAAAATCGTCCAGTCTGCCCGAGTTCAATCCACACGATCTGTACCACAATGTTACCAACGGAGTGTCCCCATACACAGGTGCTGACCTAAAAGCATACAAAAGTCTGGATGCTTACCAGTTCTTTGTAGCTGGTTGGGTTACAAAATCGCGGTGCTACGCTTACAGCAGGGGGATGTACCTCATAATGGCAAAGGTAAGACATAGCTAGCCAGCTGTGTATGTTTTTAACCCGTTTCCCCTAGGATGCCATCAAAACTCAAATCGACTGTAACCAAAAGTAGCTCATACTTTCCTTGCCATTTCATAGTAGGTTACACAGTCTTGCCTTCTAGCTAGCATTTGGGTCATTCCATAGAAAGTGTTAAGTTGGAGTCCACAACATTCAAAGAGGACAAGGAGGCATAATAAAACTGTCAGTAATGTTTTCAGTGTCTGAAGCCACTGATTCAAGTGTACTGGTTGGCATGAAGCAAAATACAATTAAATAATAAATATAAAATTTGTATATTCTTAGCTGTTTTTGTTAAATTACAATCATTTTCTCATGTCCACTCTGACCATTTCTCACATTCATGTAAGGTAACGCTTAAAAAATATCACATAAATCTCAGACTTTTATTGTTCTTATGAGCAAAAATACTTCCCTCTTCATATGAAATGTGTTAAATTAAAAATGCATAATTTTTGGTTAAAAAAAAAACAAATATATATATATATATATATATATATATATATATATAATTCAATTGAACTTATGCCTTTCCATTGTGACATTTATTGCATAACTCACGGAATTTCCTAGGTCCTCTCTTGATTCAGCGGGGACAATTATGCGACGATCGTCTCCCACACCCTCAGTCACAGCTGGCGCACACACAAACGCGCTCCCGCTCGATGGCTTCTCTTCTGGCCAGGTTCAATAGGATGAAAGCTTGAGTGCGAGATGATTTATCTGAGCACGCAGCTTCAATAAATATGTCATATTCCTGTTCAAAAAGTCTCCAGTTCTCAGCAATATTGTTGTCAAACACCAATGGATCTGGTTTACGGAATCCCTCTGCCATGATTGTCTCTCTGAGTTTCGGTAATTATTTTTTTCTTCTCAGTGTCTATACGATAGCTTCTATGCTAGCCAACAATAGCCATTAGCCTTCAATTTGAGGAACGTCCTATACGCTGATTGGAGTGTGTTACCTTTCAAACTTTTTTTTTCCTTGTGTAACCCAGTTAAAACATGTGGTTATAAGGGGTGATGCTATACTATAATTAGTGTTAAAAACATTTAAATTATGTTTAGTTTAAAAGGGGTTTAAGAAGGTTAAAATCATTTTAAAAAGTGTGATGTGTTTTTGTTTATTAAAGAGTATAATGTTTTCCTGGAAACTGTCTAAACCAGCATTTACGGGGGTTAATGACATGCTGCAGGAGTACCGGTCGGGGAGGTGTTTCCGCACGGACGACAGAGGGGAGGAACGGTGGACGACGGAGCCGGAAGGTAGCGGCGAGTGAGCGCGATACAGATAACTTCTGTGTTGTATGTTAAGTTTAGAGTGCACAAACCATTGTGAAATTTTTATTTTAGGATTGTTTACACAACAGTCGGGTTGAGAGTATAAATTATACATTGTCGGAACGTGAGGAATTTCTACCCAAAATTCAAAGACCGTTTATGTGTGTGCTACTGCTAATGCTAAGCGCTCGACGTGTAGCATAGAGTCTGTTCACTACCCGTGAACGGACATTTGCTAGCTTAAGTTTAAGCAGCTCAGTTGAACTGTTCGAGGGGTGAGCTGCTGCTTCCAACCACCAGAGCAGAGCAGAGACCTTGGACGAAGTTTGGAGCAACCAGGGCTTCACTCGGCGTGTTTCTGGCGACGCGGGAGAGAGGATAGACATCAGACGGTGACTGTGCGAGATGCCAACCTGCTGCTAAACCTGCAACTGTGACGGTTGAAGAAAGACAAACCGGGGACATTGTCTCAAGTACCACACTTGTTCTTTTGCTCACGGAGGAGCGAACGGGCCATTAAATTTTGGGCCACAACGATCACAAGCACCAAACCAGGCCTGCCACTTTATATTTTGTTTTAACATAATTTTGGTTTTGCCGGCTTTAGGGGACAGTATCCAGGTGTGTGGGGGGGGGGCACGAATTATATTGGTTGAATTTAAGTGACATTGAGATTGGTTAATTGTGATTTTCTAGAAGAATTTGGTGTTAAAGTGTAGTGTTTGTTATGCACTTAGTGTTGAAAAACCTTAAGAGGGTTTTCCTGAAGAAAGGGAAATTTCAGTTTGAAGAACATTCCTATTATTTCATTTTTTCATTTTAAATAAAAACTCATTATTTAGTTAATTAAATAATTGAGACTTATTTTTCTACTAGGAGAACCCCGCTACAATGTAGCGGTTTGGTTATCCACCCGTCTAAATCTCCCTCCTCTTCATCCTGCCAGCTGACTGCCTGCCCCTAAACCCCCCCCCCCACTACAACTCCCTCCCCCAAATGCTCAGAATCATCTGAAATGCTGAGAAAAGTGGTTTTTAGCCATTTTTAGAAAATGCATATTTTGCATAATTATAATTATTTTAATTTTCGGCTATTTTTCTGGTCCTCTCTGGAACAATACCTACAACCTCCAAAATAAATTAGGATCATAAGTGCATTTTTGCAAAAATGCATATATTTTGCATAATGCCAAAACATTTCTAAGTCCCAGAAATTTTTTTTTATATAGGTGAAAAAATCAAAGACCTAAAATGCTATGTTAATTCATTAAAGATGATTTCCCCAGTTGTGCGTCCAGGTAGAGGAAGCAAACTAAGTAGCTCTTCCTGAAAGCTCTTCCCATCAAAAAATCTTGCGAACACAAATAGCTGTTCCATATCGGCTCGGTCACAGGATGAGTCTATGGCTAGTAATATGGCTTCTGCTTTCTTCAAATCGGTGAGTAGAGTGGAAAAACATTCCGCTAAAAGTTTTACTCTTCTTGTTCCGTGTTAGCCGACAGTAATTGCACCTGCTTTAATAGCGCCACAACCGTTTTCTTGTTTTTTTTCTCATCATGACTTAAAACTTTGCCAACCATATCAATTGCAAATGTTTTAATCAAGTCAACATCAGCAAATGGCTTCTTAGCTTTAGCAAGGTTCCATGAAACATGCAGTGATGCAGCTGTTGCACTCTCTTGTGCCGGCGTGGATTTACAGATAGTAGGAACGGAGTGCTTGCATGATGTTATCATATATGCTATTTTTTGTTTGCAGTGATCTGATTTTGAAGGGTAGTTGTTATCAAAACTTGCAGCATGTGTAAGGGATTGAGAAATCGCCTTCATTAAAAGTTTAGAATACCCCCCCTATTTTTCAGATTAAATACAATGTGGGTTTACACCACCAAGTCAGTAGGTGGCGCTCTAATTAATGAAAGACGTTATTATTTTGAAGGTCCTGTCATGTGTTTAACTTGACCTACTCACGGGTGTACGTGCAGTGCGTGTGACGTATACAGGAAGTTAGACGCGGATGTTATGAAGGTTGTATGATGAACGAAAACGCTAGTAAAAGCTACACAGTTAAGAACCTACGAAGTCGGCTCATTCTTGAATTATTCTTATGTCAGTAAGACAAGGCGTCTACGGACATTACATGGTGTCAGAATAGTCTGTGTATCTGAACACGAGCGGTCATGCCGAAGTTTAATTGCCGAGTGAATTCAAGTTTGACTGCCCCGTTGAATGGCCGGAGTGGAAACAACGGTTTTCGCGCTTCAGGCTCGCGACAAAGCTGGATAAAGACGACGGGGGGATTCAAGTGAGTTCGCTGATTTGTGCAATGGGAAGCGAGGCTGAAAAGATATTCAGCTCGTTTGACTTCGCGGCGGAGGGTGATAAAGTGGACTATGATATCGTACTGAAAAAGTTCGACGACTACTTTATTCCCCGCCGTAACATCATACATGAGAGGGCGTGCTTCTATCAACGTAGCCAGCAGCCAGGAGAAACAGCGGAGAAATACATCCGGACATTGTATGAGCTGTCTGAACACTGTGAGTTTGGGGACAAGAGGGATGAACATATCAGAGATTGCCTGGTAGTTGGCATAAAAGACAAAGTGCTCTCCCGTCAGTTCCAGCTCACAGCGGATCTTACTCTGGTGAAAGTCATTGAACAAGTGCGCCAGGCGGAGGCAATAACAAAGCAGCTCAGCCTCCAAGCTAACCAACCAGAGGCCCAGCTGGCTAACGTCAATGTTGTCCGACGGCGGGACGGACACCAAAAGAAAAAGGGCGGACAGCGTCATGGTGGCGGCAGTTCTGCAACCAACAAAGTAGATGAATGCGGGAGGTGCGGCAAGACGCAGCACACCGATGAGCGGAAGTGTCCTGCAATGAACAGTAAGTGCAACAAGTGTCATAAAAAGGGACATTGGGAGCGTGTATGTCACTCTAAAGTGGCGAGAGAAGTCACTGAAGAGGTTAAACAGCTGTACTTTCTGGGAGAAGTTGGCAAAGAGAGCAGTCAAGAGGATTGGACTGTTAGTTTAACAATAAGTGATGTACCAATAGCCTTTAAAATTGACACGGGGGCTGACGCTACTGTTATCAACCAAGGAACATTTAAAAAGCTGAAGCCAAACATAAAACTGGGACCTCCTGACACATGCTTCATAAGCCCAGGTGGAAACATCAGCTGCATAGGATAGTTTCCCACAACCAACTACAAGGAGAAACAATACTCCTTTCCAGTGTATGTGATCAAGGGGAGAGGCAGCTGTCTGCTGAGTCATCCAGAGGCAGTGGAGATGGGTCTAGTGAAGCGGATGGATGAGGTCAGTGGAGTTTTCGGTTCAAGTGGACTGCTGAAAACAGACCCAATGAAAATAGCTCTGGTGGAAGATGCCCAGCCATACGCGGTGCATACAGCCAGATGGATACCGCTGCCACTTGTACCACTGGTTAAGAAAGAACTGCAGCGCATGGAAAATGAGGGCATTATTGAAAAAGTGACTCAGCCCACAGAATGGTGCGCCGCTATGGTGCCGATGCTGAAACCGAACAAGAAAGAGGTTCGCTGCTGCGCTGACCTCAGGAGGCTGAATCGAGCGGTGAAACGTGAGAAATACGTGCTGCCCACTATGGAGGAAATAATGCCAAGGCTCGCAGGGTCAAAGTTCTTCACAACGTTGGATGCAGCAAGTGGGTTTTACCAGATCCCCTTGCATGAAGACAGCAGGGGGCTCACCACTTTCATAACCCCATTTGGGAGGTATGCTTTCTGCCGCCTTCCATTTGGTATAACGAGTGCTCCAGAGATTTTCCAGAGAAAGATGGCGGAAACTCTGACCGGGCTAGAGGGCACAGAGGTGTACATGGATGACATCCTTATACATGGTGAGACTGAGGAAATCCATGACCGGCGCCTAGCAGAGGCGCTGGGGGTCATTGAAACAGCAGGTCTCAAACTGAACCAAGCGAAATGCAAGTTCAAACAGAAACAAGTCCGCTTCCTTGGTCACGTCATCGACGAGGCAGGCATCAGACCTGACCCGGACAAAGTGGCCGGAATAGAGAACTTTCCTCAGCCCCAGAACGTGACGGAACTCAAGAGGTTCCTCGGGATGGTGAACTATTTGGCAAAATACGTCCCAGAGCTGTCCACTGTAGGTCAGCCGCTTTATGGACTGCTTAAAGCAACAACAGAGTGGCTGTGGGGACCTGCACAGAACACAGCATTCCAAGACCTTAAAGCAGCACTCGCCACCGCCCCGATACTCACCTTTTATGACATCACTAAGGCTACGGTGGTGTCAGCAGATGCCAGCAGCTACGGGCTGGGGGGCGTTCTGCTCCAGCAGCACGGGGAACACTGGAAGCCTGTGGCCTACTGCTCCCGACGGCTGAGTGACGCAGAGACAAGGTACGCACAGATCGAGAAAGAGTGCTTAGCCAGCGTCTGGGCATGTGAAAGGTTCGAGAAGTACTTGTTTGGGCTTGACAATTTCAGGCTTGTCACCGATCATAAACCACTAGTGCCTCTCATGAACAGCAAAGCCTTGCATAATGTGCCCATTAGGTGCCAGAGACTGTTAATGAGGCTGATGCGTTTCAATGCAGTGGCTGAATACGCACCAGGCAAAACTTTAGCTGTGGCTGATGCACTCTCCAGAGGCCCAGAGCAGCGCTACGGAGATGGTGCTTCTCGTGATGATGTTGCAGCACACATTGATGCCATCGTGTGCCAGGTGCCTGCCACACCTCAAAGGATGCAGGAGATAAAACAGAGCACGGATGAGGATCTGCAGCTCCAGACAGTGTTGGGCTTCATCAGACACGGCTGGCCTGAGTATGTCGATAAAGTGCCGGAGACAGTCAGAGACTTTTATCAGGTGAGAGGGGAGTTATCTGCGGTAGATGGTTTAGTCATCAGAGGCAGTCGTATCGTCATTCCCACAGAGATGAGGGAGGTGATCTTAGAGAGAATACACGACGGGCACCAGGGGATAGTTAAGTGCAAAGAGAGAGCTAGCCAGTCAGTGTGGTGGCCCAAAATGACAGAGCACATTACAACAAAGATACAGCAATGTCAATTCTGCAGAGAACACAAGAACACACAGAGAAAAGAGCCTTTAATGTCAAGTGAGCTCCCATCCAGACCATGGCAGAAAGTTGGCATAGACCTGTGTGAGTACAAAAAGCAAAACTACTTGATAGTGTCTGACTATTATTCCAGGTTTTTGGAGATCCTAAATCTACCAGCAACTACTAGCAGTGAGTTTGTAGCTAGGCTGAAGGCTACGTTTGCACGTTTTGGTATCCCTGAAATTGTAGTTAGCGATAATGGGCCACAGCTAGTTTCAGAAGAGATGAGGAGGTTCAGTGAGGATTATGATTTCATCCATGTGACTTCAAGCCCACACTACCCCCAGAGTAATGGACAGGCAGAGAGGGCTGTTCAGATAGCCAAAAGCATATTAAGACAGGAAGACCCTCTCCTCGCCCTGTTGACATACAGAGCTACACCCTCTTCTTCCACTGGAGCCAGTCCAGCGGAATTGCTCATGGGTAGGAGAATCAGAACCACCTTACCCACATTGCAGCATAACCTGAAACCAGCCTGGCCTAAAGAGGAACTGATCAAAACTGCTGGCTGACGCCGCAGCCAAATCGAGGCAGTCTTTCTACTACAACCACAGGAACGGCGTGCGGTCACTGCGCCCACTGAACTCGGGTGACGCAGTACTCACCAAACTTGATGGACAGAAAACATGGACAATGCCAGCAGTTGTTCACAGTCAGAGCTCCACTCCCAGATCCTACATAGTGGAGACAGCTCAAGGTGAACATTACAGAAGGAACAGGCGCCACCTGTTGGCCACACCCAAAACACTCACCTTTGTCAGCAGGGATCCTGACCATGTCACTCCAGGGGAGAATGGAAACACGGATGAGTCCCGAGCAGCAGAAATGCCAACTTCCACACCATATGTTACTCGCTCTGGCAGAGTGAGCAAGCCAGCAATCCGGCTGGATTTGTGAGGCGTATGGACTTGTGTACTGTGGGGGATTTTTTATTTTTTTTGTGAAAAGGGGGGTGATATACAGGTTAGAAAATCATCTTAGAGGGGGAGATGTAATGAATGAAAGACGTTATTATTTTGAAGGTCCTGTCATGCGTTTAACTTGACCTACTCACGGGTGTACGTGCAGTGCGTGTGACGTATACAGGAAGTTAGACGCGGATGTTATGAAAGTTGTATGATGAACGAAACGCTAGTAAAAGCTACACAGTTAAGAACCTACGAAGTCGGCTCATTCTTGAATTATTCTTGACAGTAAGACAAGGCGTCTACGGACATTACAGGCGGTGCAACGCGTCTGGGGATCAATATGAAAGAGAGCCAAGCTTCCTTAAGCCAGACCAGAAGTAAACTGTCGGGAGATTGAGTGACAACGTATTGTAGCGAATTCGAGGGGCAACCACAGGAATCGCCGCGGCCGGGACGCGAACCCGTATCGCCCGCACCGCGGGGGACATCGCTAACCGCTCGACTAAAGGGTCAGACCCATTAGTCAACGACCAACGTGTCCACGCACGCTACACTACACCCCTTCCTTCGGGAAGCGCCCCCCCCCCTTCAGCATATCAGCTCCTTCACGCCTCTGGGCGCACGCGCTTCCGATTACCTCATGGTCTCACCATCCCACTTCTGACGCGAACCCATATCGCCCGCACCGCGAGAGACATCGCTAACCGCTCGACTAAAGGGTCAGACCCGTTAGTCAACGACCAACGTGTCTACTTATATGGTCCTTGACTGGCGGGTTCGCGCCCCGGGTTCGCGTCCCGAACCCGCGTCCCGGCCGCGGCAGTTCCTGTGGTTGCCCCCCGAATTCGCTGTATTGGTGTCAGAAGTGGGATATGCGCGGACGCGCTTCCCGAAGGGAGGGGGGGTAGTGTAACGTGCATGGATAAGTAGACACGTTTGTCCTTGACTAACGGGTCGGGCCCTTTAGTCGACTGGTTAACGTTGTCGCTTGCGGAGTGTGAGATACAGATTCGCGTCCCGACTGTGGCGACATTATTTTCATCGTGTCTCTCTTTTTGATTCACATGTACTGCAAAAAATTTGTTATAAACTCCCTGATTTAGTCTTAGACAAAATATATAGTCAAGACAGTGTTCCATAGTGTTTTAGTGCAAATGTGATAAGAATGTTATGTTTTGGGTTGATACTTAATTGTGTCTACTTGCTGAGGGTAACAAATGCCATGCTAGCTAGTAGTCTAGGGCTAGCCCAATAAAGTGGTATCCTGTCATAGTATATTTTAAACATCTCATAGTAATGTTTGGTGATACATGGAGATGTGGGTTTGTGTTGTAAGAAAAGTGTTAATGATACTATTTTACGAGGAGCTATTCTGTGTTAACTTGTTCAGATAATTGTTCAGTTGTCGCCATTTCATGCCTGTTGCTGGTACTGCGTCTTAGAAAGTGTGCGCATGCGTGAGACCACACAGTGTATTAAAGCCTGTGTATGGGATAAAAGAGTTGTGCAGGTGGATATAGATAAATGGTTCAGATGCTGTAATAGGCTGATTATTTCTATTGTTGTGAAATTGCTATTTTGACAGTAGCCTATATTGATGTTTGAGTGATGAGAAAAACCAAATTGATTTTACAAATTGTTACACTTTTTATTTTGTATTCATTTTACTTTTGATGAATATGGTACAATGCGGAGAATTGCTGAAATGTTTAACTGCTGAGACCAGAAATAAACTGGCGCGAGCTTAAGTGACAACGTATTTTCATCGTGCCTCTCTTTTTGATTCACAGATCCACAGTGCTATTTAGCCTGTGTCTGCTGCCGCTCCGGATATCCCCTAGGTCTGGAGCCAGTAACACATGCTGCATGTTGAAGTGCCGCTTGAGATTACCTATAAAACAAAACTTATCAGTCCAGTCAGATTTGAACTGATGGTTTTCTTGGTCGACTTTCCGCTTTTTTGTGCAGGCCACGTTCTTGGTTTAGGACCGTTTTGATTATCTGTGACTTAGCTGGTGAGTGGCTCTGTCTAGTCAAGGACTGTAGAGTGTGCGGAGTATGTCTTACGTCTACACGCACTCTATGGCATAAGTCAAACGTACTCTGTGGGATGATGTCAAAATAAAATAGAGCAAAACTCACATTATTTCACATGTTGCACACTTTATTTCACATGTTATGACAGATGTATTAGTGCCAATGGGTCAGTGCAAGCCGGACATTTGGGTCTCGCGGGCCAGACCTGGCCCGCGGGCTGCTTGTTGGGGCTCAGGGCAGTGTACAACCATTGTGGTCTGCAACTGTAATAACACATCCAAAGCAACATTTCAGGGCAGAGAAACCCATTGCTTTCCGGGCCTTAACCTATAGCTAAAATAACATGCCTTGTAATAATGCAATATAGACTCACCAGTAACGTTCGCTGCTTGAAAAGAACAGAAGCACGATGATCTTTCATATGGGCAAACTTGTCAATAACTTCTGTCGAAGTCTACCAATCCATGAATGAATTAATTTTCAATTAATAGCAAAGCAAGTGCATTTAACATCTGTTGCCCCTGGTGACAAATGGTGTTGGGTGTTGCTGCATAGCAACGCCGATACCGTAAACGACCTTTTCTCAACATATGTCATTCATTATGTCATTTTCTACTGGCTGCTCAGCATGGGGCCAACATGATCGTGCCTCACAACTCATTATTGAAAGCACGTTGAATGCATGCGCAGTGTTTTCAAATACTCACTTTGTTAAAGAAACACTGACGGGCCCACCCCATGCTCATCAAACGAAGACTACAAGTAGAAGTACTGACCTTTATGCAACAGGTACAGGAAGATAATTGGAATGTATCGGACAGTGCTATTGTTGTAATATGTAATAAAAACGCAATTTACTAGGGAAAAAAATTACTTGTTACTTCTCTTCGGCAGTCCATCGAAACAATGATGACTGTGGTACAGTTTAAGCTTGGCAAGAATGCCTGTGGGCCATCAGGCCCGCATTAACGCAACAATATCGTCCACATTTGTCACAAACGAATATTGTTTGAGTTGGTCTGTTATGTCTTGCATGGAGGGTCTTATCATAGGCTTCTTGTATCTTCTTGTCTATTACTTGTTACATTGCACTATTGATCATGTGCAATGGCGACAGCTGGTGGGGCCAGGCCCCACTGGCCCCTAATGCTGAAACGCTGTTGTTTATGTGACTCTACAACAGTGAATCTTATTTTGTTTTTTAGGTTCTGGAAGTCACTATGTCCGAATACTCGCAAGCTCTATTAATTAGTAAGGGCACTTAAGTCTCAACCTCGTACATGTTTAGAAGCTAGCGTCTTTGGTCGCAAGGCTAAACAACACGGATTGGCTGTGTTGTTTGAATGGAATACAGTCAAAACCAATGTTCCAACACCTTCATGTGTGACATGATGATGTCACTTGTAGAAAAAGCGAAAACCTGCCATATGTCAGTTGCTGTTGATAAGTTTCCATCTAGCCTAGACATAGTCTTTCTGGAAATAAGCAAATATAGAAAGAAAATTCCTTAAAATTGCAATGGTTTGTGATTTTGTGAAATTTGCCCATTGACCTCCATTCATTTTACACTTGCTTTGCTTTGTTGCTCCTGGTAGTCATTTTCAGAGCGGCATACCTTTCGCTCAGGTTAAAGTCAGTGATTAAAGTGGGCCGGAGCTACCCGGATCCCGACACCGGCACTTCCCCTCCTCCCCCAAGGCAACCGGAGCTGAGATCCGGCACTCAGTAGACAGTAGACAGGAGTAATTTCAACCTTTTTGTCAAAGTAAAATTTAAAACAAAAAACATGATGCAGCCAATTCACAAGCATTACAAAATAAATCGCAAATAAAGTCGTTCTTCTATTTTATACTGCTTTACTTTTTCTAAAAGTTTGAATGATATCGCGTCCTCACGTGACCCGCACCTGCCTGCTGTCTGGCTTCACCAGACTTGACATCAAAAGAGACTGGCTTCACACTCACGGCTCAGGGTCAGTTCACCGCACCAGGCAGACAAGACTCGAGAGAGCGTCAACCTGCTACCTGCACTATTATCTTGGATTGGGGGGCATAAAGAGTGAGTATCTTCAGTGTATTTCCAATAGTATTTCCAATAGTTTTGTCTAGCTCTGCTGTAGTTTTCATTCAAGCAACTAACGTTAGCGAACGTAACGTTAGCTAGCTAGCTAACTAGCTATCTTCCACCCGGTAACGTTGCTAGCTAGTTGCTGACGTTGCTGGCTAGTTGTTTGAATGCTGCTAGGCAAGCTAACTATCGGTAGCGTCCGGTAACGTTACCGGTAGCTAGCTAGTTATGTTTGTCCAACCTTAGCTCTGGCCATGCAATATTTTCATTCAAATAACTAACTAGCTAGCAAACGTTAGCTACCGGTAGCTATTATTAGCTAACAAAGCTAACGTCGGGACTACTGGACCAGTGGTTAGCTAGCCTAACGTTAGCTAGCTACCATTCAAACAACTAATCGCGATAGCTAGCTAGCTAACGTTAGCTAACGTTGGCTAACTTTGGCTAATGGTTAGCCAAAGAGATCCCCCACTTACCAAATCCCACTTTAACCCCTGGTTAAAGTACATTTGGCCTGCTGTGGTTGTGGTTGCTGTGATTCAGTGCTGCCTTGTTATGACACTGCATCTGCCACCTAGTGGTCAGAGCTGTAAAATATACAATGGGTAGTGCCACAGCCACGTCTCTGTAATCTTGAGAATCAATGCAGGGTTTTTTTTAAAAATTGATACAAATTGTGACATCGAGTAGGGTATGTGTAATACCCTACTCAAGTGTATTGACTTTTTAATATCACTATTGCTGACCACCCAAATGTTGTCATTGTTACACAGTGGCATTTCTGATAATGCTCCATGCTTAATTTTATGTCAGACCCTCTATAAGAATCCATCAATCAAAGACAAGGTATTCAAAGCAAAGCACGTATGTTACAGCAATTCATTCAAGTTTACCATTGGTTTTTATTGACTACTATGAGCACTGAGGACAATGTGACTGTCAGTGTGGAAGCTCATTTGTCACCAGATCTTTACACACCTGTGTGAATATGTACATTACCGAGCCCTGACAAAAAATACAGCCATGCTAATCTTCTTAAATCCGTAGCCATTTAACTAATCTGATTGATTCATCAACATTGTAAATACAGTGCGTGCAAAGAGGTAGCTACGAATAAAAAAATAAAAGAAAAAACGAAAACACAAAAAAGCTATCAGATTGAAAACCTCTAAAAATATCCCTTTGAAAAAAATCTACCCATAAAAAAAAGAAGAAAAAAAACCAGTTCAGCAATTTGGCATAGTTTATGTGGGCACCGTTTCTGTTAATTTAAAGCTATTTTGTGTAATCATGACTGTCCTATAAACAGGGGCACACCAACCGCTGTACTCTGCGTGCTGTGTAGCTGATCCATCCAAAGTATCCTGTGACCCATCTCAGATAAACAAAACAATATTTGGAGCCAGGGGCGTGGATTTAACCCCGGCCCAGGAGGATCTAGCTGTGACCCACCAGCGATTCCTGACCCACCATCTCGGGAAGATTGAACCATGGGAAAGGGTTCTGTTATGTGGACTGGTGAAAAACTCTGAAATGTAATTTCAGTCGCTACAGACTTTGGACATTTTCTTAACATGGATTCATAGTAAAGATTCAGCATCAGTTTTATCACTCAGGTGGTAACTTAAGCTTATGTTATAGGCATATTGGTACTATTTTAAGGAAATTACAATAACTTTAACAAAATGTTGTCTTTTTGACATAAAGTAACACAGAGAGAGAGCGAGAGAAGCATGGAGATGTTTAAGAGAGATGGCAGTGGGGTTTTTAACTAGATTGTTCAACACAATCTTGGAAAGTGAGAGGATGCCTGAGAAGTGAAGAAGAAGCATACTGGTACCGATTTTCAAGAACAAGGGTGATGTGCAGAACTGTAGCAACTACAGACATATAAAGTTGATCAGCCACAGCATGAAGATATGGGAAAGAGTAATAGAAGCTAGGTTAAGAGGAGAGGTGATGATTAGCGAGCAGCAGTAGGGTTTCATGCCACAAAAGAGCACCACAGATGTGATATTTGCTTTGAGAATGTTGATTGAGAAGTATAGAGAAGGCCAGAAGGAGTTACATTGTGTCTTTGTAGATTTAGAGAAGGCATACGACAGGGTGCCGAGAGAGGAGCTGTGGTATTGTATGAGGAAGTCGGGAGTTGCAGAGAAGTATGTAGGAGTAGTGCAGGATATGTATGAGGGAAGTGTGACAATGGTGAGGTGTGCGGTTGGAATGACAGATGGGTTCAAGGTGGAGGTGGGATTACATCAAGGATCGGCTCTGAGCCCTTTCTTGTTTGCAATGGTGATGGAAAGGTTGACGGACAAGATCAGTCAGGAGTCTCCATGGACGGTGATGTTTGCGGATGACATTGTGATCTGTAGCGAGAGTAGGGTGCAGGTTGAGGAGAGCCTAGAGATGTGGAGGTATGCACTGGAGAGAAGAGGAATGAAAGTCAGTAGGAGCAAGACGGAATACCTATGCGTGAATGAGAGGGAGGACAGGATGCAAGGAGTAGAGGTGACGAAGGCATATAGTTTAAATACTTGGGGCAACTGTCCAAAGTAACGGGGAGTGCAGGAGAGAGGTGAAGAAGAGAGTGCAGGCAGGGTGGAGTGGGTGGAGAAGAGTGTCAGGAGTGATTTGCGACAGAAGGGTATCAGCAAGAGTTAAAGGGAAGGTTAACAAGATGGTTGTGAGACCAGCTATGTTGTTTGGAGACAGTGGCGCTGACGAAAAGAGAGGAGGTGGAGCTGGAGGTGGCAGAGTTGAAGATGCTAAGACTTTCACTGGGAGTGACGAAGAAGAACAGGATTAGGAACGATTATATTAGAGGGACCGCTGAAGTTGGATAGTTTGGAGACAAAGCAAGAGAGGCAAGATTGGGATGGCTTGTACATGTGTGGAGGAGAGATGCTGGGTATATTGGGAGAAGGATGCTGAATATGGAGCTGCCAGGGAAGAGGAAAAGAGGAAGGCCAAAGAGGAAGTTTATGGATGTGTTGAGGGAAGACATGCAGGTTGCTGGTGTGACAGAGGAAGTTGCAGAGGACAGGAAGAAATGGAAACAGATGATCCGCTGTGGCGACCCCTAACGGGAGCAGCCGAAAGTAATAGTAGTAGAGCGAGAGCGAGAGAGAGAGAGAGAGAGCGAGACAGAGAGAGAGAGAGCCAACAACATCCCACAACATTTGGATTATATGTCAGACCTCCGCCTATAGAGGCAAGAGGATGCCTTGCAGTCTTAATATCTCATAACAGGAAGTCTATGCAACTTGTTTGATCGATCAAATATCGCCATTTTAACCATCTGCGCTTGTGACACAAATACCTGTTGGAAACGAATAGTGTAACCAGAGCTCTAAAGGGACTTAGCAGGTCTCCATGAGAGAGCACACAAACAATCACCATATACATTTACATTCATTCAATTGGCAGATATATTTATCCAAAGCAACTTACAAGGGAGCCAGGAATTTGTAGATAATGTTGTGTGCACTGTGGTAGTAAGTAAGCAAAGTAGTATCTTAATCAACGGTTATTTATTGAACATCTCTGAGGTACGCTAGTAACAGCCACAGCTCCACGTAAACTCCTCCTCTCTCCTCCTACGTCATCACGTCTTAAAGGCACAGGACAAAACATCTCCCCCTTTCTTAAAATAATTACTTCTATTAACAGGAGGCATGTAAATCAAGGTTATAGAAGCAAAATACGCATTCTCAATAAGATTAATCAAAATAATATACCAGTCTATCACAAATATTACATGAGGGAATCTGTACTGTTATCAGTCTAGGTATTAAAACAATATAACTGCTGTAACAAATTAATTGCATGCATTAACAATCAAACCCTCTGATTGGAGTAGTGCAACAGTGTAAGTGCAACGATTAATCTCAATACAACAAGAACACTTCCAAAAGATCAAGCATTTTTTATAAGAACAACCACACTTCTATAAACGATCAAGCATTTTTCAAGAATAACCAAGGATAACCATTTGTGATTCAAGTCTCTAAATTCAAGTCACATAGTCCTTGAGCCACACAGACCGGCGAGTTTCACGTGTAGGTCTGGGTGGATGATCAGTTTGCAGTTCGACAGTGTCTTTGTCTGTAGGTGTGGTGTCCGGGAACGCAGTAAGGTGAGATGCATTCCAAGTCTTACCATTGCTCAGAATGTATGTACTGTTCCCAACCTTCGCCTTTATGGTGAGAGGATCCCTGAACCTCTTGTGACCTTTCGGCACTTGTAAGGGGTTTCTAATCCTCACCTTGTCTCCTTTTCGGCATGCAGGAGGACGTGCACCGCGTTTGGCGTCAGTGTAGGCTTTCATCTTACTCTGTTGTTGAGTAACTCTGTGGCGGATGTCCATCTTCGCTGATGTACGTTCAGGAGCAGGAGGCAACAGAGTCAGTTTGGTTCGCATGGGTCGACCATGGAGCAGTTCGAACGGAGACGAACCGGTAGTGGCATGGGGAGTGGCGCGGTAAACCTGAAGGAAGTCTACCACGGCTGGTTTCTACGGCTGATGCTGCTGAATGGCCAACTGGATAGTTTTGTTTCAGAACGCAGTTGAATCTATCTATAGCTCCATTAGCAGCAGGATAGTAGAGAGAAGAGCGGTTGTGGGAGATCTGTCTCTCCTCCAGGAAAGATGCAAACGTTGTAGACGTAAACTGTGCCCCGTTGTCAGTGACGATGCTCAGGGGGTTTCCATGTCAACTGAACACGGATGACATGAACTTAAGCACAGTGTCAGTGGTAATGTCACGAGTGAAGGCTACCTCAGGCCACTTGCTGTAGTAGTCAGTCATCGTGATGGCGTATCTGCAGTCTGAAGCAGCAGTCTCGAAGGGGCCGACTATGTCTATGGCTACTTTTTGCCACGGTCCATCAGGTAGCGGCACAGGTTGTAGCGGGCCTGGTCGTAGTTTTGCTGTCTTGTCGTTTGACTGGCACAAGTAGCAGGAACGGATGGCACTGAGCACCTGAGCGTCCATTTTGGGCCACCGGTAGAGTTCACGTAGTCGTTGTTTTGTCCGCACCACCCCCTGATGGGACTCGTGAGCGATGGAGATGAGCTTAGAGAGGACAGCAGCAGACACAATCAGTCGGGAGCAACGAAACACGAAATTCGCTACATTGGTGTCAGCAGTGGGATGGAGCGACCGTAAGGCCATCGGAAGCGTATGCGCCCTGAGGCGTGAAGGAGCTGATATGCTTAAGCGCGGGGACGCGGTTCCCGAAGCAGGGGGGTAGTGTAACGTGCATGGATAAGAAGATACGCTGCCTGGCGGATCTGACCCTTTAGTCGAGCGGTTATCGATGTCTCCTGCGGTGCGGGCGATACGGGTTCGCTTACCGGCCGCGGAAGTTCCTGTAGTTGCGTTGTCCCCCGAGTTCGCTACAATATTGAACAACCGTTTCATTCGGAGCTTGTACTCTCTTTCGGTATCCATGACGTTCAGCAACAATGTTCTTCTTTGGGACAAAGTGCGCCTCCAACGCAGCCATAGCAGTATCGTAGTCCGTTCCTGTGTTCGGAAGCGAGTAGAAAAGTCTCTGTCCTTCTGTCCCCAGGCAGTGAAGTAAAACGGCTCTTCGTCTTGCAGTAAGCCAAGAGTTTCCAGTAGCATTAATAACTAGCAAGTAGTTCTCAAAAATTAACCGCCAGGTTTTGAACGAAACGGCAGGTTCACCAGAGCAGGGCAGGGAATGGCACATTCCCAGCCATTGTAAAAAGCGAAAAAAACGAACTCAAAAGTAAATCCAAATTATGTCGTCGCCGATTGTTGTGTGCACTGTGGTAATAAGTAAGCAAAGTAGTATCTTAATCAACGGTTATTTATAGAGCATCTCTGAGCTATGCTAGTAACGGCCACAGCTCCACGTAGACTCCTCCTCTCTCCTCCTACGTCATCACGTCTTAAAGGACACTGTGGTGGACACGTATTGGGGACAGAATTCAACCCAGGAACTAAGGGTTAAGTCATGGTTGCCCTGGCAGGTTAACGCAGGGTTAAGTTATGGTTGTCCAGCCAGTTTTCTGATTATTCTTGCCACCTCCGCTCAGTCGAGCTGTGGTTTGGTTGCTCTCTGATTTACCGTGGATTAAAGAAAGTTGCCTACACGGCTAAAGTGTGAACCTACGGTCTTCTCCGTTCCTTCGGCTCTACACTGGTGACCCCGACGTCGGTTTTTGGATAAGTTTTCTGAAACCACACACATTATGGCTACGAACGCCGTTGCAATTAAACTGCCGGAGTTTTGGGAGTCTTCCGCGGCTACATGGTTCGCGCAGGCTGAGGCACAGTTCGCGCTCAGAGACATAACAGCAGACGAGACCAGGTACTACTACGTATTGGCAGCGCTGGGGTGCGCTACGGCTTCCAGGATAAGCGGTTTCATAACCAACCCACCGGCCGATGGTAAATACGCCGCACTTAAACATCTCCTCCTTGAAACTTTTGAACTGTCAACAACGGAGAGAGCACGTCGCCTCTTCGCAATTCAGGGCTTGGGAGATGGCAAACCATCGGAGCTAATGAGCAGGATGTTAAACCTACTGGGTCAAGAAAAGCCATGTTTCCTGTTTATGGAGCTGTTTCTGCGCAACATGCCGCCCCACGTCCAGACTGCGCTCGCTAACTCCACCATCACTGATCCCCGTGAGCTGGCAAAGGAGGCTGACCGATTCTTCGTCGCTACACAACGTTCCTCCCATGCCGGGGTGCTGGCTCCTACCTTCACTGGCCCCCCGCCGACATCTCGGGCGTGGCCCGACGGTGGCGCCACAGCATCAGACCGCTACAAGCCCTCTGGACTCTGTATGTACCACGCTCGATTTGGTGCGAAAGCTAAACGGTGCCGTTCCCCCTGCAACTACAGGCCGACGGGAAACGAGAGGGCCAACACTCAGTAGTGGCCATGAGTGTTGGCGATACGAGCAGGCTACTCTTCATCCTCGACACCATCTCCGGTCGGCGATTTCTTTGTGACACGGGCGCACAGAGAAGCGTGCTCCCTGCTACTGACGTCGACATCATGGGCGGGGAGCGGGGCCCCCAGTTGGCGACGGCTGACGGCAGCCCTATCCACACCTACGGCGTGCGGTCTGTAGAACTGTGTTTTGGTGGACAACGTTTCACGTGGGAGTTCGTCATGGCCAATGTAACGCTTCCCCTCCTCGGAGCTGATTTTTTGTGCGCTTACGGTTTGCTAGTGGACATTCAGAACAGCCGTCTGGTCGATGCCTTAACCTTCTCCTCCTTCGCATGTACGCGGAGGGAAGCGGCCTATGCAGGTCTAGCCAACTCTCTCTCAGAGGCAGACAAGTTCACCCGCCTCCTCGCTGAGTTCCCTGACCTCACCCAGCCTACCTTCTCTGCACCCACCGCTAAGCATGGGGTGGAGCATCACATTGCTACGAAGGGGCCCCCGGTCTACGCCAGAGCCAGGCGTCTCGACCCCGCCAAACTCGCCATTGCCAAGTCTGAGTTCGAGCACCTGGAACGCATGGGGATCATCCGCCGCTCTGACAGCCCGTGGGCGTCCCCACTCCACATCGTCGCTAAGCCTGATGGAGGTTGGCGCCCATGCGGGGACTACCGCCGACTAAATGACGCCACCACGCCCGACCGCTATCCTGTCCCGCATATCCAGGACTTTTCTGCAAACCTGTCTGGCAAATGCGTCTTCTCAAAAGTCGACCTGGTCCGTGGTTATCATCAAGTTCCCGTGCACCCCTCAGACATCCCCAAGACAGCGGTGACTACCCCATTCGGCCTATTTGAATTCCTACGAATGCCATTTGGACTCAAAAACGCGGCCCAGTCCTTTCAGCGGCTGATGGATTCAGTGCTCCGTGGCCTTCCTTTCCTCTTCGTCTATTTGGACGACATACTCATCGCCAGCGCCTCCAAGGAAGAACACCTGTCCCATCTTCATGCCCTCTTCACACGCCTCAGCCAGCATGGGCTGATCGTCAACCCGGCGAAGTGCCGGTTCGGGCTGACAGCCATTGATTTCCTCGGGCATCGCATCACTGGGGACGGGGCAGTCCCCCTGCCCTCAAAGGTGGAAGCGGTGGCGGCCTTTCCGCGCCCCCAAACAGCTCGTGCGCTCAGGGAGTTCATCGGGATGGTGACATTCTACCACCGCTTCATTCCCCGAGCCGCCTTTATCATCCGGCCACTGTACGAGGCGCTGAAAGGCATGTCCCCCAACCAGGCGGTCGACTGGACAGCAGAGCGGGACCGTGCGTTCACCGAGACTAAAGCTGCGCTCTCCCAGGCTACCCTGCTAGCGCATCCTTCACCTACAGCGCCTATTTCCATAACCACGGATGCATCGGACTATGCTGTTGGTGCGGTTCACGAACAGTGGGTGGGGGGGGCTTGGCAGCCTTTGGCCTTTTTCAGTCGCCAGCTTACACCCCGAGAGCGCAAGTATAGTACTTTTGACAGGGAACTCCTCGGTCTCTGGCTCGCTGTCCGGCATTTCCGTTTCCTGCTAGAGGGCCGCGAGTTTACTGCGTACGTGGACCACAAGCCCCTCACGTTTGCCATGTCCAAGACGGCCGAGCCATGGTCCGCTCGCCAGCAGCGACAACTCTCCTACATTTCGGAATTCACTACCGACATCCAGCACGTCGCTGGTAAGTCTAACCAGGTAGCTGACTGCCTCTCTAGGGCAGTGATTGGAGCGGTCCACCTAGGCCTTGACTATGCACAGATGGCCGTTGACCAGGCCACGGACCCGAGCATCCTCCGTCTCCGGGCCTCCGACACGGGGCTCCGCCTGCAGGACGTTCCTTTCAGCGACACAGGTGCCACCCTCCTGTGTGACGTCTCCACAGGACAGCCCAGGCCCATCGTCCCGCACAGCTGGAGACGCCCCGTATTTGAAGCTGTGCACGGCCTCTCTCATCCAGGCGGTAAGCCATCCGTGCGCCTGACCTCTGCTAAGTTTGTGTGGGAGGGACTTAAGAGAGACGTGAAAGCGTGGGCCGACTCGTGTGTTGCCTGTCAGCGGGCTAAGATACACCGCCACATTAAGGCGCCCCTGGAACGCTTCGCAGTGCCGGAGAGACGATTTGACCATGTACACGTCGACCTGGTTGGTCCCCTACCCCCCTCCCATGGGTTCACCTACCTCTTCACTGTGGTGGACAGGACTACGCGCTGGCCTGAAGCTGTTCCCCTGGCATCCACGACGTCTGCTGATGTGGCCCGGGCTTTTATTGGGTCGTGGGTCTCACGTTTCGGTACGCCTTCCGACCTTTCATCTGACCGCGGGCCACAGTTTACCTCAGAGCTATGGAGTGCTGTGGGTGAGGCTCTGGGCGTCAAGCTTCATCGCACTACCGCCTACCACCCTCAGGCGAACGGCCTATGTGAGCGCTTCCACCGGTCCATGAAGGCTGCGCTTCGGGCTACTCTCAAGGACTGCAACTGGGTCGACAAGCTCCCATGGGTCATGCTGGGCCTGCGGACCGCCCCGAAGGAAGACCTACAAGCCTCCTCTGCGGAGCTGGTGTACGGCACGCCGCTGCGAGTCCCAGGCGATTTCATGCCCAATGCAACGCGTCCCTGGTCAGCTGTGGACCAACGAGCCTCCTTGCTGGACGGGGTCAGAGCTTTCACACCCGTCCCTACCGCCCAACACGGCGCGCCGGTGTCCCAGGTGCCCCCAGGTCTGCAGTCAGCGGACTACGTGTTCATCCGTCACGACGCACACCGCCCCCCTCTGCAACCCCCTTACGACGGCCCCTTCCGCGTCCTGGAACGGGGAACTAAGCACCTGGTGGTGGATTTTGGGGGCACGGCCGAGCATGTTTCAGTGGACCGAGTTAAACCCGCACACCTGGACTTGACGCAGCCGTTGGAGTTAGCCCAACCTCCTCGTCGCGGTCGTCCCCCGGCTCCGCCTCCTCCCCCCGTGGAGGCCCAAGCTGCCTCTTCTGCTCCTCAGGCCGACCTCCACAGGCCCGCGTCAATGCCTCCCAGAGACACTCCGGCCCCTGTTATCCGGAGCCGCCGCGGACGGCCTGTTGTCCCCCCGCGCCTGCCTGACTTCGATTACTAGGGCGAATTCTGGGGGGGCTCATGTGGTGGACACGTATTGGGGACAGAATTCAACCCAGGAACTAAGGGTTAAGTCATGGTTGCCCTGGCAGGTTAACGCAGGGTTAAGTTATGGTTGTCCAGCCAGTTTTCTGATTATTCTTGCCACCTCCGCTCAGTCGAGCTGTGGTTTGGTTGCTCTCTGATTTACCGTGGATTAAAGAAAGTTGCCTACACGGCTAAAGTGTGAACCTACGGTCTTCTCCGTTCCTTCGGCTCTACAACACAACAGATAAATTCACATGTCACCAACTGGCATCATAGAGCAGTGTCCAGTCATATCATAGCCAAGAGTGCATGTCAAGTGCATTTAGTGTACTGTAGCTGTGCCTTAGAGGATGTGCATCAAGAAGATATACATTAACTTCACCTGCAAATCTTCTATTAAACATAAATGCAGACAATGTTACCCAGCCGTCTCTTCGCTTTCAACTCCATGCATTTCAGAGCTTCTGTGTGAATGAGTTCAGTACATTTGTTTTGTTTTTCAATTTAAAGCAGGACACATGCTAAGCATGTTAAAGACATCGGAGGCACTGCTCAGCACTGAGACGTTGACACGCCCCACCCCGCAGTACTGTACATCAGACGTCTGCCCCTGGTTTTCTCTCGATCGGGACATGATAGCCTCTATTGTTGTCACATCCCATTAAGGTCAATATTCAGCTCTGTTTTACATTCCTGCAGCTGGTGACACCGGGCATCAGGAGGCACTGAGGGCTCTCTCAGCTGTGACTTCCCTGCTCTCTGGTAGATTTGATCATCCTAATACCAGCGACAGGCTGCGTCCGCCTGTCAGCCATCCAGACCAGCCCCCCCCCCCCGTTGATTTACTCATCTATTTGTGATGGAATTATTCTCCATATTATGGTCCTGTGATAAAGAGCCACAGGCTGTCATGTAAAAAGTGTAAGTCAAGCCCAACGCCCTGTTTGCCTGCTTGATGTGAACCAGCCTGGCTGTTTAGCGAGGCATACACAAAGTGATACCATGGTAGATGTTTTCTAATCAGAGCCACAATTAATTTATACCCCCCCCCCCATTGCCCCGACGCAACCAGAGGGATATATAGAGGCATATCAAAACGGTACCCTCAATGATATTAGTTTCTTGTCTCTGGGCCCAATCATCATCCTCCCGTTTGCCTCTCGTTGGTGGCATGTTGACATATTTCAGACACACCACCAGGATGCTAAGTGTCTGACAAGTGATTGCTCTGCAATGGGATGAAATCCTGTCTTGCTGAAAACCCTATACTTCTGACTGGCTGTGATTTCATCTGCTGTCTCTCTGTGACTGTTGTGCGGTGCAAGAGTGTGTCATAAGATGTATATAATACAGACAGTTAAAAAAAAATCAGTGTAATGGTCACGGGGCTTTGGCTAATGCCTTTGTGCATTAAAGGATTTAAGCAAAGAGGAGGCCAGCATGACTAAATTGAGCATTTCCATGACTCTTTTCTCTATAGTGTTGGAGAGACGGCAATCAGCAGGTTTTTAAATACCATGGCAGATGGGAAGCTATACATTTTTTTTTACTTTATTACCACTCTGCCTTTGAATTCCTTTCTGGCATTGGGACTAAGCTCCTTTGCCACCGTATGTAAAATAACCTCACACCCTAATCTTGTAACACAGCGCACAATTTATTTTTAGCTTTTTATTTTCTTTTGTATTGTTTTGCGTAAGGATGCTCCCGGAAGTGACCACCATCAATGCCATAAAGTCTAAATAGTTACTATAAAAAGCCAATGCACTAAAACAATGCAGGCTCATGCTCTCAAAAACGTCTCAAATAATTTTCTGTTAACCCAATGACATGTTAACTGACGTATGTGATAAACGTATGTTTATCATTTTATTTTTATTTTTATATTTGACTACTTATTGATCCCCGTGGGGAGATTCTTCCTCTCCATTTAACCCACCCTAGCTGTGTAGCTAGGAGCAGTGGACAGCTGCCGTACAGCTCCCGGGGACCAACTCCAGCTCGTCTTGCTATGCCTCGGTCAGGGGCACAGACAGGAGTACTAACCCTAACATGCATGTCTTTTTGATCATGGGGGAAACCGGAGCACCCGGAGAAAACCCACCACAGACACGGGGATATATATATATATATATATATATATATATATATATATATATATATATATCAGGCACGTAGCCAGGTAGGTGGTTTTCGTGTCTGAACCCCCCCCCCGAAACCCCACGGCCCGTCTGAAATGGCACCAATAATTATTTAGTTATCGTTTTGATTATTTGTCACCGCCCCTCTAGCCTACTCATACACTGCATCTATCGTGACTGACAGGCGTTAAACCTGTCAGTTAATTTGTTTTCAAACATGATGTATCTTATTGGTCTGTTTCGTAAAACAAATAAAATCACACGCTTTTGATTGGCTCAGGGGTCTGACGAGTCAGCTAAGCAACCTGCCACTGGTTATGCTAGCTAAATGGTCGATCTATAGTTTGCTTTTCAAAAGCAATGGAGCCGCCGAAAGCTACCTGTAAATCAGGCAAGAGCAGTAAAGTTAATATTCGTAAAATCAGTGATTTTTTTTGTTTCAACGTGTCCCGACTCAAAAAAGAAAAAAAAGAACATTACAGATGATCTGGACACTAACGTTACCGATTTTCCGAAGCAAGTGTTAGCAGACCCACTGCCCTCCTCCTCGGAAACGGAGCCAAAGTTAGCAGACCCGCCGTCCTCTACCTCGGAAACGTTTTCACACGACTTTGTGGATTATATTGGTGGGAAAATATCAGACGAACAGAGAAGAGAAATATACTCACTGGACTGGACGGCCAATATGGGACAAACATTCCCTACAAAACTAGGAGGTAAACTACGTTTCCAACGTCATGGGATTGACCAGTGTAGCTGGCTAGTATACTCAACAAGGTCCGACGGTTGTTTTTGTAAGCGCTTTGTTGCGTTTGCAGTCGAGCATGTGGGCAAGGGAGGGCACAGAAAAGCTGGCAAGCTAATTAATGTCCACTTCTCAGACTGGAAACATGCTTTAGAGATGTTCAAAGACCATGAAAAAAGGCATATCACAAGGATGCATGTTTGAAAGCGGACAATTTCCAAATGGTTCTCAACAATAAAATGGATGCAATTTCACTGAGGCTAGATTCTGAGAGAAAAAAGCGAGTCCAAGAAAACAGAGAAAAACTCAAAAGCATCATTGCAACGTTGATTTTTTGCAGTCGCCAAGAACTCGCCCTGAGAGGTGATATTGATTCAGGACCATTTACATTGAATGAGCCAACTCACAATGACGGACATTTCAGGGCTTTACTCAGGTTTAGGGCTACATCTGGCGACACAGTACTGTTACAACACTTGAGTAAATGTGCAGCAAACGCTAGCTACTGCAGTCCTGATGTACAAAATGAAATAATCAGCATAATTGGAGATGTGATAACAAACAAACTGGTGCAGAAAGTAAACTCCGCGCAGTGTTTCGCTGTGTTGGCAGATGAAATGAAAGATGTTTCAGGGCGGGAGCAGCTTTCTGTCTGTGTCAGATACGTGAACCAGCATGACAGCCAATATAGCATCAGAGAGGATTTTTTGTCCTTTGTTGATATCGAGAAGTTAACCGGGGAGGCAATCGCCAATTCAATCGAAAGTCAGTTGACAAATGCAGGCGTTGATTTACAGTTTTTACGTGGCCAGGGATACGACGGCGCATTTGCCATGAGTGTCCGTTTAAATGGTGCCCAAGCTAAAATCAAAGAGAAGCACAAGCAAGCAGTTTATGTGCACTGTGCCAGCCACAGTTTGAATTTGGTCCTAAACAAGTGCTGCACTGTACAAATGGTGCGAAATTGCTATGGAATTGTCTCGGAAATCTGCACTTTTTTCCATGATTCGGCTTTGCGGTCTGCCAGTCTGCGACACGAGACGGAACGTGTTTTACCCGACTGCAAGAAAACGCGACTGACGAAGTTGTGTGAAACGAGATGGGTCGAACGCCATGACGCAATATTTACATTCAACGAGCTTTTAGACCCTGTGCAATCCAGCCTGCAGAAAATCAGTGAAACCTTCACAGGAGACACATCTGTCAAAGCCACTCAGCTCTTTAATTCAATTGACAATGCAGAATGCATGCTGTCCATGAATGTGAGTGAGAAGATGCTTGCAAAAACCTACCACCTGTCCACCTTCCTTCAGAAGGAAAATTGTGACTTGGTGAGTTGCGTTTCAGCTGCTGATGCTGTTATTAAGCAGGTAGATGAGATGAGGGCTAACTCTGAGATGGAGTTCAGGCAGATTTTCCAAGTCATGCTTGACTTTTATTCATCACAGATGAAGGAACGCTTCAGCAAACACAGAAATGTGATCTCCAACCTCTGCTCATTACTGCCATCTAAGGTCAGCATGCTGAACGACAGCTCAGCTCAAGCGCTCTCCAACCTGTATCCTGATGAAGTGCCACCGCATCTGGAAGTTGTAAAGTCAGAAATTGACACCTGGCGGGATAAATGGAAAAATGCAACTTATGTTCCACAAAATGCCATTGAGGCATTAAATGCCTGTAACAGTGAGTTGTTTCCAAGCATCTTCAAGCTTCTCCGCGTTTTGACCACGCTTCCTGTCACCAGTGCCCATGTCGAGAGAAGTTTTTCCCGTCTAGGAAGGATCAAGGACAAAATGCGCAGTACAATGACGGAAAGACGGCTTAATGGACTGACATTGCTCTCGGAGCACAGAGACATTGTGGTGACGCCGGAAGAGGTACTGGACATCTTTTGCAGACAAAAAAGACGATTGGACCTGCTTTTATAAGGTAAGACCCACTTTTATTTATTAATTCATTGATGATTATCTATGGGACATTAATACGTTGACATTTACCGTACGGTTGGGTATTAGGCTATAGTATACAGTGTGGGAATTTTATTTAGCGGTAGCTTTCGGCAGTGTTGCCCGACCCCCCCCCCCCCAAAATATGTTTCTGGCTACGGGCCTGATATATATATATGTACTGTAACGTGCATGGGTAAGTAGACAAGTTGGCCCTTGGTTGACGGGTCGGACCCTTTAGTCGACTGGTTAATGTAGTCTCTTGCAGTGTGGGAGTCACGGGTTCGCGTCCCGGATGCGGCATCCCGAGCTGCCCCCTTAATTTGCTACTGTGGTGGACACGTATTGGGGACAGAATTCAACCCAGGAACTAAGGGTTAAGTCATGGTTGCCCTGGCAGGTTAACGCAGGGTTAAGTTATGGTTGTCCAGCCAGTTTTCTGGTTATTCTTGCCACCTCCGCTCAGTCGAGCTGTGGGTTTTGTTTGTCTCGCTGATTTACCGTGGATTAAAGAAAGTTGCCTACACGGCTAAAGTGTGAACCTACGGTCTTCTCCGTTACTTCGGCTCTACACTGGTGACCCCGACGTCGGTTTTCGGATAAGTTTTCTGAAACCACACACATTATAGCTACGAACGCCGTTGCAATTAAACTGCCGGAGTTTTGGGAGTCTTCCGCGGCTACATGGTTCGCGCAGGCTGAGGCACAGTTCGCGCTCAGAGACATAACAGCAGACGAGACCAGGTACTACTACGTAGTGGCAGCGCTGGGGTGCGCTACGGCTTCCAGGATAAGCGGTTTCATAACCAACCCACCGGCCGATGGTAAATACGCCGCACTTAAACATCTCCTCCTTGAAACCTTTGAACTGTCAGCAACGGAGAGAGCACGTCGCCTCTTCGCAATTCAGGGCTTGGGAGATGGCAAACCATCGGAGCTAATGAGCAGGATGTTAAACCTACTGGGTCAAGAAAAGCCATGTTTCCTGTTTATGGAGCTGTTTCTGCGCAACATGCCGCCCCACGCCCAGACTGCGCTCGCTGACTCCACCATCACTGATCCCCGTGAGCTGGCAAAGGAGGCTGACCGATTCTTCGTCGCTACACAACGTTCCTCCCATGCCGGGGTGCTGGCTCCTACCTTCACTGGCCCCCCGCCGACATCGCGGGCGTGGCCCGACGGTGGCGCCACACCATCAGACCGCTACAAGCCCTCTGGACTCTGTATGTACCACGCTCGATTTGGTGCGAAAGCTAAACGGTGCCGTTCCCCCTGCAACTACAGGCCGACGGGAAACGAGAGGGCCAACACTCAGTAGTGGCCATGAGTGTTGGCGATACGAGCAGGCTACTCTTCATCCTCGACACCATCTCCGGTCGGCGATTTCTTTGTGACACGGGCGCACAGAGAAGCGTGCTCCCTGCTACTGACGTCGACATCATGGGCGGGGAGCGGGGTCCCCAGTTGGCGACGGCTGACGGCAGCCCTATCCACACCTACGGCGTGCGGTTTGTAGAACTGTGTTTTGGTGGACAACGTTTCACGTGGGAGTTCGTCATGGCCAATGTAACGCTTCCCCTCCTCGGAGCTGATTTTTTGTGCGCTTACGGTTTGCTAGTGGACATTCAGAACAGCCGTCTGGTCGATGCCTTAACCTTCTCCTCCTTCGCATGTACGCGGAGGGAAGCGGCCTATGCAGGTCTAGCCAACTCTCTCTCAGAGGCAGACAAGTTCACCCGCCTCCTCGCTGAGTTCCCTGACCTCACCCAGCCTACCTTCTCTGCACCCACCGCTAAGCATGGGGTGGAGCATCACATTGCTACGAAGGGGCCCCCGGTCTACGCCAGAGCCAGGCGTCTCGACCCCACCAAACTCGCCATTGCCAAGTCTGAGTTCGAGCACCTGGAACGCATGGGGATCATCCGCCGCTCTGACAGCCCGTGGGCGTCCCCACTCCACATCGTCGCTAAGCCTGATGGAGATTGGCGCCCATGCGGGGACTACCGCCGACTAAATGACGCCACCACGCCTGACCGCTATCCTGTCCCGCATATCCAGGACTTTTCTGCAAACCTGTCTGGCAAATGCGTCTTCTCAAAAGTCGACCTGGTCCGTGGTTATCATCAAGTTCCCGTGCACCCCTCAGACATCCCCAAGACAGCGGTGACAACCCCATTCGGCCTATTTGAATTCCTACGAATGCCATTTGGACTCAAAAACGCGGCCCAGTCCTTTCAGCGGCTGATGGATTCAGTGCTCCGTGGCCTTCCTTTCATCTTCGTCTATTTGGACGACATACTCATCGCCAGCGCCTCCGAGGAAGAACACCTGCCCCATCTTCATGCCCTCTTCACACGCCTCAGCCAGCATGGGCTGATCGTCAACCCGGCGAAGTGCCGGTTCGGGCTGACAGCCATTGATTTCCTCGGGCACCGCATCACTGGGGACGGGGCAGTCCCCCTGCCCTCAAAGGTGGAAGCGGTGGCGGCATTTCCGCGCCCCCAAACAGCTCGTGCGCTCAGGGAGTTCATCGGGATGGTGACATTCTACCACCGCTTCATTCCTCGAGCCGCCTTTATCATCCGGCCACTGTACGAGGCGCTGAAAGGCATGTCCCCCAACCAGGCGGTCGACTGGACAGCAGAGCGGGACCGTGCGTTCACCGAGACTAAAGCTGCGCTCTCCCAGGCTACCCTGCTAGCGCATCCTTCACCTACGGCGCCTATTTCCATAACCACGGATGCATCGGACTATGCTGTTGGTGCGGTGCACGAACAGTGGGTGGGGGGGGCTTGGCAGCCTTTGGCCTTTTTCAGTCGCCAGCTTACACCCCGAGAGCGCAAGTATAGTACTTTTGACAGGGAACTCCTCGGTCTCTGGCTCGCCGTCCGGCATTTCCGTTTCCTGCTAGAGGGCCGCGAGTTTACTGCGTACGTGGACCACAAGCCCCTCACGTTTGCCATGTCCAAGACGGCCGAGCCATGGTCCGCTCGCCAGCAGCGACAACTCTCCTACATTTCGGAATTCACTACCGACATCCAGCACGTCGCTGGTAAGTCTAACCAGGTAGCTGACTGCCTGTCTAGGGCAGTGATTGGAGCGGTCCACCTAGGCCTTGACTATGCACAGATGGCTGCTGACCAGGCCACGGACCCGAGCATCCTCCGTCTCCGGGCCTCCGACACGGGGCTCCGCCTGCAGGACGTTCCTTTCAGCGACACAGGTGTCACCCTCCTGTGTGACGTCTCCACAGGACAGCCCAGGCCCATCGTCCCGCACAGCTGGAGACGCCCCGTATTTGAAGCTGTGCACGGCCTCTCTCATCCAGGCGGTAAGCCATCCGTGCGCCTGACCTCTGCTAAGTTTGTGTGGGAGGGACTTAAGAGAGACGTGAAAGCGTGGGCCGACTCGTGTGTTGCCTGTCAGCGGGCTAAGATACACCGCCACATTAAGGCGCCCCTGGAACGCTTCGCAGTGCCGGAGAGACGATTTGACCATGTCCACGTCGACCTGGTTGGTCCCCTACCCCCCTCCCATGGGTTCACCTACCTCTTCACTGTGGTGGACAGGACTACGCGCTGGCCTGAAGCTGTTCCCCTGGCATCCACGACGTCTGCTGATGTGGCCCGGGCTTTTATTGGGTCGTGGGTCTCACGTTTCGGTACGCCTTCCGACCTTTCATCTGACCGTGGGCCACAGTTTACCTCAGAGCTATGGAATGCTGTGGGTGAGGCTCTGGGCGTCAAGCTTCATCGCACTACCGCCTACCACCCTCAGGCGAACGGCCTATGTGAGCGCTTCCACCGGTCCATGAAGGCTGCGCTTCGGGCTACTCTCAAGGACTGCAACTGGGTTGACAAGCTCCCATGGGTCATGCTGGGCCTGCGGACCGCCCCGAAGGAAGACCTACAAGCCTCCTCTGCGGAGCTGGTGTACGGCACGCCGCTACGAGTCCCAGGCGATTTCATGCCCAATGCAACGCGTCCCTGGTCAGCTGTGGACCAACGAGCCTCCTTGCTGGACGGGGTCAGAGCTTTCACACCCGTCCCTACCGCCCAACACGGCACTCCGGTGTCCCAGGTGCCCCCAGGTCTGCAGTCAGCGGACTACGTGTTCATCCGTCACGACGCACACCGCCCCCCTCTGCAACCCCCTTATGACGGCCCCTTCCGCGTCCTGGAACGGGGAACTAAGCACCTGGTGGTGGATTTTGGGGGCACGGCCGAGCATGTTTCAGTGGACCGAGTTAAACCCGCACACCTGGACTTGACGCAGCCGTTGGAGTTAGCCCAACCTCCTCGTCGCGGTCGTCCCCCGGCTCCGCCTCCTCCCCCCGTGGAGGCCCGAGCTGCCTCTTCTGCTCCTCAGGCCGACCTCCACAGGCCCGCGTCAATGCCTCCCACAGACACTCCGGCCCCTGTTATCCGGAGCCGCCGCGGACGGCCTGTCGTCCACCCGCGCCTGCCTGACTTCGATTACTAGGGCGAATTCTGGGGGGGCTCATGTGGTGGACACGTATTGGGGACAGAATTCAACCCAGGAACTAAGGGTTAAGTCATGGTTGCCCTGGCAGGTTAACGCAGGGTTAAGTTATGGTTGTCCAGCCAGTTTTCTGGTTATTCTTGCCACCTCCGCTCAGTCGAGCTGTGGGTTTTGTTTGTCTCGCTGATTTACCGTGGATTAAAGAAAGTTGCCTACACGGCTAAAGTGTGAACCTACGGTCTTCTCCGTTACTTCGGCTCTACACTACTATATATATACACTACCGTTCAAAAGTTTGGGATCACCCAAACAATTTTGTGTTTTCCATGAAAAGTCACACTTATTCACCACCATATGTTGTGAAATGAATAGAAAATAGAGTCAAGACATTGACAAGGTTAGAAATAATGATTTGTATTTGAAATAAGATTTTCTTTACATCAAACTTTGCTTTCGTCAAAGAATCCTCCATTTGCAGCAATTACAGCATTGCAGACCTTTGGCATTCTAGCTGTTAATTTGTTGAGGTAATCTGGAGAAATTGCACCCCACGCTTCCAGAAGCAGCTCCCACAAGTTGGATTGGTTGGATGGGCACTTCTTGCGTACCATACGGTCAAGCTGCTCCCACAACAGCTCAATGGGGTTCAGATCTGGTGACTGCGCTGGCCACTCCATTACCGATAGAATACCAGCTGCCTGCTTCTGCTCTAAATAGTTCTTGCACAATTTGGAGGTGTGTTTAGGGTCATTGTCCTGTTGTAGGATGAAATTGGCTCCAATCAAGCGCTGTCCACTGGGTATGGCATGGCGTTGCAAAATGGAGTGATAGCCTTCCTTATTCAGAATCCCTTTTACCCTGTACAAATCTCCCACCTTACCAGCACCAAAGCAACCCCAGACCATCACATTACCTCCGCCATGCTTAACAGATGGCGTCAGGCATTCTTCCAGCATCTTTTCATTTGTTCTGCGTCTCACAAACGTTCTTCTGTTAAGGTTTGTAGAACGAACCCAATAGCGACAACACAAGACAAAGTAAAGCACCAACCTGGCAGGACTCGTAGAGGAGAGCCGGCCGGGCCTGGACAGAAGGGGGAGGCGCTTCAGGCGGAACTTGAGAATAGCTTCTTAAAAATGGGAAAACGTAAACTGCCCCCTTAATCCGAAAAGGAAAAAAAAGTAAACTGCTCCTTTAAAGTCCGAAAGGGAAAAAACGTAAACTGCTCCTTTAAAGTCCGAAAGGGAAAAAACACAAACTGCTCCTTTTGAGTCCGAAAGGGGAAAAAACACAAACTGCTCCTTTAATGGTAGAAGTCCAACCGAGTAATAAGATCCACAGTGAGAGAGGAGAAATTAGAATATCAAAAACTTGATCTCAACTAGAAAATCACGATGGGAAAATCCAATGGGGAAAACACAAAGAGAGTTCTTATCCGAACAAGCTCTCAAGGAGAACTGACACAAGGGAATAATCAAACAAGCAAAAACACGGAGAATACTACAATCTGTACTCCACCGGGAGACACAGAAATGTCACAAAACTCGAGACGAAGAATTTACTCACGGGACTGTTCAGGACGAACTCGCGACGAGTTCTGGAAAGCAAACAAACTTATACTAGAGTGGTTAACGAGTAGATAGGCTGCAGGTGTTTCAGACGCGCCCTTCCCCCGCTCTCATTGCTGGTTGCCAGGTTGGTCAACAGACCGAGCCCTAACAGTACCCCCCCCCCTCTACGGGAGCCACCAGGCGACCTGCCAGGCTTGTCAGGGTGACGGCGATAGAACTCAGCGAGCAGACCAGGGTCCATGATGAGCTGGCGGGATACCCAGCTTCGTTCTTCCACCCCATAGCCCTCCCAGTCAACCAAATACTGGAACCCCCGTCCCCTGCGTCGGACGTCCATCAGCCGACGGACCTTCCACTGTGGATGCCCATCCACAATCTCAGGGGGAGGCGGAGCTGGGGCCGGAGGCATAAGGGGGCTCTCGGAGACAGGCTTTACTCGGGACACATGAAAAACCGGATGGATCTTCATGGAGGCCGGGAGCTTAAGACGCACAACTGCAGGACTGGGTACTTCCTGGATCTCGAAGGGTCCAACGAACCGGGGATTCAGCTTCTTGGCAGAGGACTGAAGGGGGAGATCCTTGGTGGACAGCCAGACTCTCTGTCCGGGTTGGTAAGCTGGTGCTGTGGATCGGCGACGGTTAGCTCCTCGTCTGGCACGTTCCGTAGCACGGAGCAGCGCAGCCCTGGTGATCTCCCAGACACGACGACAGCGGTCCAGATGAGTCTGCACGGAGGGAACCTCCACTTCGGACTCCTGTGCAGAGAAGACGGGCGGCTGGTAACCCAGGGATGCCTCAAAGGGCGAGAGGCCGGTGGCGGAGCTGACCAGGGAGTTGACCGCATACTCGACCCAGGGGAGAAACTGACTCCAGGAGGTTGGCTTCTTGGCAGCGACGCAACGGAGAGCAGATTCCACACTCTGGTTCATCCTCTCAGTCTGTCCGTTAGTCTGCGGATGATATCCCGACGAAAGGCTGACCGAGGCGCCCAACCCCTTGCAGAAAGCACGCCACACACGGGAAACAAACTGGGGCCCTCTGTCTGACACAATGTCCTTGGGAAGTCCATGCAAACGGAAGACGTGGCTCATCAGGAGGTCAGCGGTTTCTGAAGCAGAAGGAAGCTTAGGCAAAGCCACCAGGTGAACACCCTTGCTGAAGCGATCCACCACCGTCAGGATCACTGTGTTGCCCTGAGACGGAGGAAGTCCAGAGACAAAATCCAACGCCACATGGGACCAGGGCCGACTGGGAATAGGAAGGGGCTGCAGCAGACCAGCCGGTGCCTGGTGAGAGGCCTTGCTGCGGGCACAGATGGTGCAGGCCATGACGAACTCCTTGACGTCCCTCCTCATAGTGGGCCACCAGAACCGTCGAGCTATGAAAGTGAAAGTGCGGTGGACTCCAGGGTGGCAAGCGAGCTGACTGGTGTGGCCCCATTTGAGGACCCGAGACCTCACTGAGTCCGGAACAAACAGTCGGCGAGGCGGCACATTGCTCGGGGCTGGACTGGAGCGCAAGGCGCGCTTGACCACCGTTTCAAGGCCCCAGGTCACCACGCCAACGACCTTGGTCTCAGGGAGGACGGGACTTGGTTCCACCGTTACAGGTTCCTTAAGGTGTTGACGAGACAGACCATCTGCCTTGGTGTTGCGGGAGCCAGGACGATAAGTCAGTGTGAAGTCGAACCGACTGAGGAAGCTGGCCCACCGTGCCTGCCGACCATTGAGACGTTTGGTTGCCCGGATGAACGTCAGGTTCTTATGATCAGTCCAGATGGTAAATGGATGCTCTGCCCCCTCCAGCCAATGGCGCCATTCCTCAAGTGCAGCCACTACAGCGAGAAGCTCCCGATTACCAACATCGTAGTTCTCCTCGGCGGGAAGGAACCGGCGGGAGAAGAACGCGCAAGGATGAACCTTCTGGTCGGCCTCTGATCGTTGGGAGAGCACAGCCCCCAATCCGGTGTCCGAAGCGTCCACCTCAACTATGAACTGCCTCTTGGGATCGGGATGGAGCAGGACGGGGGCACTGGTGAACCTCTCCTTGAGCGACAGAAATGCAGAGCGAGCAGCTGGGGACCAGACGAACGGCTGAGAGGGGGAGGTTAGACGGGTGAGGGGTTCTGCAACAGAGCTGTAGTTTCGGACGAACCTCCTGTAAAAGTTCGCGAACCCGAGGAAGCTCTGCAGTTCCTTACGTGACTTAGGATCCGGCCATTCCACCACCGCTTTGATCTTGCGAGGATCAGCTCGAGTCTTGCCTCCCTCCACGATAAAACCTAAGTAGTCCACTGACTCAGAATGGAACAGGCATTTCTCAGCCTTGACGAACAGCCGGTTACGAAGGAGGCGTTCGAGAACCTGCCGCACGTGCTGGACATGCTCCTCGAGGGACCTGGAGAAGATGAGGATGTCATCAAGGTAGACGACAACGAATTGGTCGAGCATGTCGCGAAGGATGTCATTCATGAGTGCCTGGAACACCGCCGGGGCGTTGGTGAGGCCGAACGGCATTACCAGGTACTCATAATGACCACGGGGAGTCTTAAAGGCTGTCTTCCACTCGTCCCCTTTCCGGATCCGAACGAGATGGTAGGCGTTCCGGAGATCCAGCTTAGTGAAGACAGTCGCCTGGGTCAGGGGTTCGAGGGTGGAGCTCATCAGAGGCAGGGGGTATTTATTCTTGATGGTGATGTCGTTGAGTTGGCGATAATCAATGCAGGGTCGGAGACCACCATCCCTCTTCTTAACGAAAAAGAAACCAGCTGCCACCTGGGAGGATGAGGGTCGGATGAGCCCTGCCGCCAACGATTCTGAAATGTAATCGTCCATAGCAGCCTTCTCGGGGATGGAAAGGCTGTAAAGACGACTGCTAGGGAGAGAGGCCCCAGGACGGAGGTTGATAGCACAATCATATGGCCGATGCGGAGGGAGAGACTGAGCCCGCGTCTTGCTGAAGACCTCCCCGAGATCATGATACTCGGGAGGAACAGAGGAAAGATCGGGAGGAGGGGCAATCGGAACAGTCTGGACTGCTGGACCAGGTGCGGCCTGAAGACACCGGGCGTGACAGGAGGAGCTCCACTCCAAAATGTTACCAGACGACCAAGCAATGTGTGGCTCATGCTGAGCCAACCAGGGACGCCCCAAGATCACAGGAACTAAGGGAGACTGGATGACGAAGAACTGAAGGCTCTCCACATGGTTTCCAGCAATAGTGAGAGACACGGGACAGGACTGTCGGGTAACACTGGCCAGGCGGCGCTCATCCAGAGCAAAGGCCTCTATTGGCCTCTCCAATTCCTCACATGGAATGTTAGCTTGAGCAGCAAACGTAGAGTCCAAGAAACACCCATCAGCTCCCGAATCGATGAGTGCGCCTACAGTGAGCCGCTGGTCTGCCCAAGCCAGGGTAACGCTCACAAGATGGTTAGCCGGAGCAGGATGGCGGGAACAGGAAAGACGGCTCACTAGGATCTCCCGGGGTCCCAGTGAGCCTAATCTTTTGGCCGCGTAGGACACTCGCTGATCCGGTGTCCCTTAAGACCGCAGTAAAGACAGAGACCTGCCTTGAACCGGGCCTCACGTTCAGCGGGAGTCAGTCGTGTACGCCCAAGCTGCATAGGTTCCTCCTCTGTCACTGTCTGGGAGGAGGAGAGGCTTGCCACAGGGGAAGTGGAGTGCGACGAAGAAGAGCCCCCTTCGGAAGCTCTGGATGGCTGAGAGGTAGAAACGGTTCCCCGTAGACCTCGCTCGCGCCTTCTCTCGCGGAGACGTCCATCGATGCGGATGGCAAGGCTGATAAGGTCGTCGAGAGAGGTAGGATCCTCCCGGGTGGCTAGCTGATCCTTGACGGCATCGCTGAGGCCCCTACGGAAGGTTACCCGAAGTGACTGGTCGTTCCAGCCACTCTCAGCCGCAGCCAGCCTGAACTCGACTGAGTAGTCAGTGACACTGCCACTGCCCTGCTGGATCCTGCTCAATCGGACACCCGGATCCTGACCGTACACTGGAGGATGGAATACCTTCCGAAGCTCAGCCACAAAGTCATTGTAGGAAGAGCAGAAACTGGCCCCCATGGACCAGGAAGTAGTGGCCCACTGAGCAGCGCGGCCAGTCAGCAGGTTAGTCACGTAAGCAACTTTTGCAGAATCTGTGGTGAACCCCCTGGAATGGTGGGCGAAGACAAGCTCACACTGCATGATGAACGTGGCACAGGTCTCAAAGTTGCCATCAAAAGGCCTGGGATTGGAGATACTGGGCTCCCGGAAATCCGAAACATAAACGGTAGGATTGTCTAAGGCAACGGCTGCGGGCACTGCTGGAGGAGGAGCGGCCGGAACTGGTGGGACAGCTGGCTGGATGGTGATAGCCGCTGTGAGAGTCTGCAACTGCTTAAGAACCTCCTCTTGTTGGCTCGCGAGCGCCGCTTGCTGGGCCGAAAGAGAATCCACCGAAGCCTGGAGGGGTTGCACCTGAGCCCGGAGGCCCTGCATGGCAACAGCGGCCTCTTGTAGTTGCTGGCCGTGGGAGGCTGTAAGCTGAATCTGCTTATAGAGAGCAGCCTGGACAGGATTGGCGTCTGGGTTGTCTGGGTTCATAGTGAAGGCGAGTTCGTACTGTTAACGGTTGTAGAACGAACCCAATAGCGACAACACAAGACAAAGTAAAGCACCAACCTGGCAGGACTCGTAGAGGAGAGCCGGCCGGGCCTGGACAGAAGGGGGAGGCGCTTCAGGCGGAACTTGAGAATAGCTTCTTAAAAATGGGAAAACGTAAACTGCCCCCTTAATCCGAAAAGGAAAAAAAAGTAAACTGCTCCTTTAAAGTCCGAAAGGGAAAAAACGTAAACTGCTCCTTTAAAGTCCGAAAGGGAAAAAACACAAACTGCTCCTTTTGAGTCCGAAAGGGGAAAAAACACAAACTGCTCCTTTAATGGTAGAAGTCCAACCGAGTAATAAGATCCACAGTGAGAGAGGAGAAATTAGAATATCAAAAACTTGATCTCAACTAGAAAATCACGATGGGAAAATCCAATGGGGAAAACACAAAGAGAGTTCTTATCCGAACAAGCTCTCAAGGAGAACTGACACAAGGGAATAATCAAACAAGCAAAACACGGAGAATACTACAATCTGTACTCCACCGGGAGACACAGAAATGTCACAAAACTCGAGACGAAGAATTTACTCACGGGACTGTTCAGGACGAACTTGCAACGAGTTCTGGAAAGCAAACAAACTTATACTAGAGTGGTTCACGAGTAGATAGGCTGCAGGTGTTTCAGACGCGCCCTTCCCCCGCTCTCATTGCTGGTTGCCAGGTTGGTCAACAGACCGAGCCCTAACATCTTCTTTGTGATCCAAACACCTCAAACTTGGATTCATCCGTTCACAACACTTTTTTCCAGTCTTCCTCTGTCCAATGTCTGTGTTCTTTTGCCCATCTTAATCTTTTTCTTTTATTGGTCAGTCTCAGATATGGCTTTTTCTTTGCCACTCTGCCCTGAAGCCCAGAATCCCGCAGCCGCCTCTTCACTGTAGATGTTGACACTGGTGTTTTGCGGGTACTATTTAATGAAGATGCCAGTTGGGGACCTGTGAGGCGTCTGTTTCTCAAACTAGAGACTCTAATGTACTTATCTTCTTGCTCAGTTGTGCAACGCGGCCTCCCACTTCTTTTTCTACTCTGGTTAGAGCCTGTTTGTGCTGTCCTCTGAAGGGAGTAGTACACACCGGTGTAGGAAATCTTCAATTTCTTAGCAATTTCTCGCATGGAATAGCCTTCATTTCTAAGAACAAGAATAGACTGTCGAGTTTCAGATGAAAGTTCTCTTTTTCTGGCCATTTTGAGCGTTTAATTGACCCCACAAATGTGATGCTCCAGAAACTCAATCTGCTCAAAGGAAGGTCAGTTTTGTAGCTTCTGTAACGAGCTAAACTGTTTTCAGATGTGTGAACATGATTGCACAAGGGTTTTCTAATCATCAATTAGCCTTCTGAGCCAATGAGCAAACACATTGTACCATTAGAACACTGGAGTGATAGTTGCTTGAAATGGGCCTCTATACACCTATGTAGATATTGCACCAAAAACCAGACATTTGCAGCTAGAATAGTCATTTACCAAATTAGCAATGTATAGAGTGTATTTCTTTAAAGTTAAGACTAGTTTAAAGTTATCTTCATTGAACAGTACAGTGCTTTTCCTTCAAAAATATGGACATTTCAATGTGATCCCAAACTTTTGAACGGTAGTGTATATATATGTGTCAGCCCTTATCACATTTATCGTCAGCACAATGCTCCATCTAACAGCAGCCGCTTTGTCAGCACACATATTGTATGTGGAACAGATTGTATTTTGAAGTGTTTGAGGGTAATAATCTTTGAGCGCCCACAGGTCACAATGGCACGGTGAGTGTAAATCCATTTTGCACACAACACATGTATGTTCACCTGAGAGTTACAGACCTCGGCGTATTGATATTCCCTGCACTGACCTTGCTGCGTGACCTGGCTGTAAACCCAGAGAGCCAGGAGGGGGGGGGGGACGGATGGTCGCAGACGAGTTCCCCCCTTTGACCGGCCCCTTGCGCCGCGCCTCATGTGTATCAGTATGTGACGCAGGGATCAGTATAAGACTCTGGTTAAGCCAAGACCATGGCTGTCCATGCAAAATCTCCCCTCGTCCAGCTGTCACCAGCCTGCTTTCACAGCTGACTTGGTGGCTGCCCATATATACGGTGGACACCTCGTGCATGCACAGATGCACACACACACACACACACACACACACACACACACACACACACACACACACACACACTCTCATATGCACAGTCAGACATACACACATGCACAGTCAGACATACACACACACAAAAACACTAATCCACATATGAACATACCACTTTGCTTTTAATCTATCATGATAGAAGGCGCCATGAATGCAGACAATGTTACACAGCCGTCTCTTCACTTTCAACTCCATGCACTTCACAGCTTCTGTATGAACGAGTGCAGCACATTTGTTTTCTTTTTCCACCTAAGACAGCACATGTGCTAAACATATTAAAGACATCCGAGGGTTTGAGTGCCTTAAATTTGGTTTTTCAATGTGTTTTATGGTCTGTCTCTCTCTGGCTGACAACATGATAGATAACACTGGTTCAAAGACAGGCGCGGAAGGCACTTGTGCTTGTAGCTCAAACATGTAAAGCCATCCATAAAACACCAGCTTTTATAGTTTGCTCTGGAGATGAAGTATTGATTCTTTTCTTTTCTCGGCAAAGAACCGTCAACAGAATACTGAAAGTAACGATAATTCATATTGGAAAAAAAATCATAAAATGACAGTTCATGTGTTAGCCATTTAACCAGTGGTGCCAACTGTTCCGGATTACCCGTAGTGGCTACGGATTTGACCCTGTGCTACGAGTAAAGTCATCAATGCTAGTTTTTTTTCTGGTTTTCTTCCCTCCCTCCCCCACCAGTTATCTACCATGCCGATGGCAGAGTTCAATTTGAGCATCCAATGAGAAGCCGAAATAGGCGGGGCTAAGCACGAGTTCAATAACAGCTGCAACGTAAGCGGTCTTTTTCTCTGTAGAAAGAACAACCTGCGTGAGTTTAGCGAGAAAATTAAATGCACGGCGTCTACCTCAAAGAAAGTTAGGACTTGCCACCAAAAGTTAGAGATGAACTATTTTCGTTTATCAAGCCAAGTACACGCTCTGATTTTTATGCGTGAGTGAGTACTGCAGATGCGACATTTCCATGGGTTGAACGATTTAAAAGAGCACAATAAAACCATCAGACATGGCAGATATGCGAAGGTCGTCAGAGATAACAAATCAGTTGACGGATTTTTAACTGATCGAAGTCAGTGTGGAATTATCAACGTAGAGACGTTATTTACCAATTTTATTGTAGCCCGTGGAATTAGATACCACACAGGACACAATTACTTCCGGGGTTCTTGTAGCTTTAATTTTATTGTTTGAACCTTCGAATGCAGATCGTTTTACTGAGTGCATACATTCCTGTGTCTTTCGAGCAAACAGCTCATAAATGTTCACAGATGTGGCAAGTTTAACAGAAAAGATTTTAAAAAGGGAAATAATAAATACAAAATACGGTGCAAAATACGGCAGTGGACTATGTACGTTAAACAGGGTTTAACAAAGACATGTGGAACTTCCTGAAGATCGCGCAACTTCTCACTCTGTCAGTTACCTTTAAACAGAATTAAAATGCATATAAAACCTTTACATCCCAAATACAATGGCATGGTGTGGCTTTATTCACGCCAACATTACCTTGTCATGCCTGCAATGGCGAACAGCGGTCGACGGCTCGCGCCCAAAATCACCGAACATAACCTCCAGTAGCGTCTAAATCAAACCATCTTGTCAAATTACCGACATACAATATTGTTTGGAATAATGTTACAGGTATATTTCACAAGATATTTACCCTTACTTACTACGGAGTCAGAGCACTGTCACACCGCAATCTTCAGGCGCTCCACACAAGAAAAAAAAGAAAGAATACCCAAGATGCACTTGGATAACTTGCACGGAGTTACAATAAAAGTCCGCCACTGCCACTTACTGGTCAAAACATGCAATGACAACCAAAACTATAAAAATACACTCACAATCTGCCTCACAATTTAAATACATCAAATGACATTTTACATGGCTTGACAGTGTAACAATTACATATATTAACAGTTAAACTATACTAAATTTAAGTGGAAAATCATTTAACATATTTAACAGATTTACCACCCGGCTACATTATTATAGAGCACAATTACACAGGTCATCTCATTAAAGCTGCGTTTGCGGACAGCAAAATCGCCTCAGAGTATGCGTGTGCAAGAACCAAGACAAATGCTATTACACAAACCTTGGCAGCTACGTCGACGGCCGACTTGGCCACTATGCTAAAAGTCAAATGTTTCTCATTTGTGACTGACGACAGCAATGATAAACACGGACAACTATGTCCAGTTGTTGTACGCTATTTTAATTAAGAAGTGGGTAGGGTCGTGAGGGTCATTAACTGCATGTGAAGAGAGCCAATCAACAGTCCAGTTAAACGTTTTACATGAGTCACGTGAGTGAAGGTAGTTAGTTGTGTTGTTGATTAAATTGAGTACGCTCCGAGTAGAGCTTCGCCTGTCGTGTCTTTTTCACAACATAACGGGGATATTTCAAAATGCATAGGGTCTATTCCTACATAAGTTTCACCAAATGCAGTACCATGCAATTCCAATGGAGGGAACAACGGTGAAACTGACGTAGGATTAGATGCCATGCATTTTTAAATATGGCGGGTGATCTTTATTTATTTTTATTTTCTTAAATATGAAAAATTCTACAGGTCCTGGAGCACTTGTTAAGATAGACGTCATCACAAACACCAGTACGTACCAAGATATTTAAATAACAAAACAATGTACCCCCACCCCTTCCCAATTGTAACAATAGGAACTATTGTTAGGAACCATTGTTTAGTTCCTTGTTTACACAGGGGTCGTTTAGGTTGTTGCACCTGGAATAACGGACCGAGCGTGATGCATAACCTTACGTGCTGAAGTTATCATTAAAGGTTATAGCCCCGTGGGGTTGAAACGAGTTGTAACGTCTCATTAGTTGAAGGTAACAACACACTTTAACATGGTGGCAGCGGCGGACGACTCGGTTTGAAGTTTGGTGCGGAAAAGTTTCTAGGAGCGGGAGAGCGGTTAGTGTTCCTAAGCAACGTTCAGTATATGTTAGCATTAGCTGCTAGCGTGAGACTGCCGTGTGACATGGATGGGCTTAAACCACCGCAAACGTTATGTCTGGACTCAAGCAACCTTTCGAGGACACGGAAGACCTGGAGGGACGAGTTTGCTCTGTATGTGGATTTAGCCATGGCTGACGCCGATGACAAACAGAAGGTGAAACTGTTCAGCTATCTTGTCGGGGAGAGCGGCAGGGAACTTATGGACACGTTACTGGGCGACACACCGAAGGATGCATGGACGTTAGATGACGTTATCGAGAAGGTTGATGATCACTGCGACCCCAGCGTTAACGAGACTGTGGAACGTTATCGTTTTTTTTTTTACAAAAAACCAGGGCACCAGTGAAAATATAGACCATTATGTCATGGAACTGAGAGTGTTGGCAAGAACATGCAACTTTGGGACAGTGAGAGACTCGCTCATTCGGGATCGGATTGTGTGTGGAGGTAACAACACAATCGTAAGAGAAAGACTGCTCCGAGAGAAAAACTTGACACTGGACACATGTTTGCAGCTGTGCAGAGCCGCTGAGCTCTCAAAGGACAATGTGAAAACCATCTCGGGATCGATGGTGGAAGAGGTACATGCAGTGCAAGGAGCACAGTATCGGAAACAGACGAGCAACACTGTGGAGTGCAGATATTGTGGAAAAACGCATGAGAAAAGTAAACAAAAGTGCCCAGCGTTTGGGAAGAAGTGCACAAAGTGTGGAAGAGAGAACCACTTTGCAGCAAAATGCAGAGTAAAACCGGAACTAAGGAAAAAGAAATATGTGAGTAAAATAACAACTGAATCTGAGAGTGATGAATATGAAGATATTATCACCTGTGTAAAAGAAACTTGAGAAAATGAAGAAAACTCAGCTTCTCTATGCTGGCATGCTTCTAGGCAAGGACATGATCAAATTCCAAATAGCCTGTGGTGCCAGTTGCAATATCATCCCAATTAACCTGCTGAATCCAGATGCCAAATTAGAACACACGAAGAGTGTACTAGTAATGTACAATAAAACCAAATTAAAACCACTGGGAAAATGTAAAGTGAAAATAAGAAACCCGAGAAACAACAAGCTATATCGCTTAGAGTTCCAGGTGGTGAATGCAGCTGGTACAGTGCCTCTGCTGGGTAGGAGAGCCAGTGAGGCCATGAAATTGATAAAAGTGCAATATGAGAACATCATGACAATAGACAGTATTGTCACAACAGAAACAACAACAGGACAGTGGATAATGGGACAAATTAAAGATGAGTATGCTGATGTGTTCATTGGCGATGGCTGCCTCGAGGGAAAATACAAAATAGAGGTGGACAGCACAGTGAAACCAGTACAGCTGCCAAAGAGGCGGGTCCCAGTCGCCATGATGAAACCACTGAAGGACAAGCTACAGGACCTACAGCAAAGAGGGATCATAACACCTGTGGCATGCAGTACAGATTGGATCAGTGCAATGGTGGTGGTACAGAAACCAAGTGGGAAACCAAGAGTGTGTATCGATCCCAAGCCTTTGAACAAAGCTCTAAAGCGCAGTCACTTCCCACTGCCAACCATTGAGGACATTTTACCGGACTTGTCAAAAGCAAAAGTGTTCACAGTGTGTGATGTCAAGAGTGGATTCTGGCATGTGCAGCTGGAGGAGGAGTCCAGCTATTTAACAACATTTGCCACTCCATTCAGACGTTACAGGTGGCTGAGGATGCCAATGGGGATAAGTCCGGCCCCAGAAATCTTTCAGAGAAAGCTCACACAAGCGCTGGACGGTGTACCGGGCTTGTACATTATAGCTGACGATGTACTGATCACAGGCCAAGGGGAAACACAGGAGGAAGCTGAGCGTGACCATGATGGAAAACTGAGACTGTTTCTTGAAAGATGCAGACAAAAGAACATCAAGCTGAACAAAGACAAATTCAAGCTGAGACAAAAGGAGACCACATACATTGGACACCGCCTGACGGCTGATGGACTCAGGGCGGATCCAGAGAAAGTGCTTGCCGTTGAGAAGATGCCGGCACCGACTGATGTGAAAGGAGTGCAAAGGCTGCTAGGTATGGTAAATTATCTAGCCAAGTTTTGTCCCCACCTCTCAGACCAGTGCATAGTGTTGAGAGATTTGACACACAAAAACAGGGAGTGGAACTGGACAGCACAGCATGAGGAGGCTTTCCTCAAATTGAAAGAGACTATAGCAAAGGTCCCAGTACTGAAATATTACAACCCAGATGAGGAACTCACAGTGCAGTGTGACGCTTCAGACACAGGTTTAGGCACAGCGCTCATGCAGATGGGTAAGCCAATAGCATTTGCAAGACGAGCACTCACTCAAACAGAGCGTGGGTATGCACAAATAGAAAAGGAGTTCTTAGCAATGGTTTTTAGCATGGAAAGATTTCACCAGTGCACATACGGCCGAAAAGTGACGGTGCAAAGTGATCACAAGCCGTTGGAAACAATAGTGAGAAAACCTCTACTAAGTGCACCCAAAAGGCTGCAGGGAATGATGCTGCGCATACAAAAGTATGATCTAGATGTAGTATATGTGCCAGGTAGAGACATGCTGCTAGCAGACACTCTGAGCAGAGCTTATCTTCCTGAGAGTGCACCGGATGAAGAACTAGAGACTGTCAACATGGCACAACACTTACCTATCGCAGCAGACAGGCTACATGATATACGATCTGCCACAAAAGAGGATGAAACACTGCAGCTTCTCATCAAAATGATGCAGCAAGGATGGCCTGACGATAAGTCAAAAACACCAAGGGAAATCAAGCCCTACTTCTCATTCCAAGAGGAGTTAAGCCACCAAGATGGAATAGTGTTCAGGAGTGAGCGCGCTGTCATCCCTGATGCATTGAGGAAAGACATCACTTGCCGCCTACACGCATCACATCTGGGTGTGGAAGGATGCCTACGGAGGGCTAGGGAGTGTGTCTATTGGCAGGGCATGAACGACCAAATAAAATCATATATAGCAAAGTGTGACATCTGCAGATCAATGGACATTAAACAACAAAAAGAAACACTAATGTCACATGATGTGCCAAGCAGGCCGTGGGCAAAGGTGGGCACGGATCTGTTCATGTTTGAAAACAAAGACTACCTCATAATTGTTGATTTTTTCTCAATTTTTTGGGAAATAGATTACCTGGCAGATACCAGGTCAACCACAGTGATACGGAAGCTGAAAGCTCATTTTGCCCGCCAAGGTATCCCGGATATTGTAATCTCGGACAATGGCCCACAGTATTCGTCACAAGAATTCCAGAAGTTCAGTCGACTGTGGGGATTTCAACATAAAACCTCATCACCAGGTTACCCGCAAAGCAACGGCAAAGCTGAGTCAGCTGTTAAGACAGCAAAAAGACTCTTGCTCAAAGCCAAGGCTGCTGGACGGGATCCTTATCTCGCCCTTCTGGACCACCGCAACACACCATCACAGGGTACTGATACCACACCAGCACAGCGGCTGCTCAGTCGCCGTACCAAAACACTACTGCCAACCAAGGCAAGCCTGTTACAGCCGAAAGTTGTGCAGGTGAAACAGGATTTACAAAATAACCAACAACGGCAGAGGGCATACTACGACAGGTCGGCTAAAGACTTGGACACGCTTGGCCCAGGTGAATGTGTGAGAGTTTAGCCTCTCGCACCCCACACTGGCTGGAGAGTGGGCAAGGTGCTGAGGCCGGTCGATAGGAGATCCTATGAGGTCCAGCTGCACACGGGTGGTGTCATCAGGAGAAATCGCAGACACCTCAGGCATGCACCAGGGGCAATCTTCACTGACACTATGGACATGGAGATCAGCAGCCCCAGTCAGCCAGAGAGTGTTGAACCCGGACGTTCAGAGAGTGTTCCTTCTCGCAGTGTCTTAGCAGGAAACAAAACCAAGGACACTGGTGACAGGGCCAACCCTGTTACCACCAGATCAGGCCGCTCTGTTGTGCAGCCGCAGCGATACAAAGACTTTGTGACCTCACATAGATGAATGGATCTGTAGCACTAATGGACTTTGGGGGGGGCATGAATGAAAAAGAAAAAAAGTGAATCACAAATGTTGTGCAAATGTATTAAAGGTTCTAAAAAAAAAGAAGAATTTGAAAAGAGAAAGGATGTAATAGGAACTATTGTTAGGAACCATTGTTTAGTTCCTTGTTTACACAGGGGTCGTTTAGGTTGTTGCACCTGGAATAACGGACCGAGCGTGATGCATAACCTTACGTGCCGAAGTTATTATTAAAGTTTATAGCCCCGTGGGGTTGAAACGAGTTGTAACGTCTCATTAGTTGAAGGTAACAACACACTTTAACACCAATGAGCTTACAATATTTCCATTTTCATGTAAAAATGTAACTTTAGAATACAATTCTCTTATGATTATCTGCTTGTGTAGCCCTGGCTAAAATGCATTTAGACATTTGGTTAAAATTCATTTAGGATATAAACAGTTTTAAAAATGAAGTTTATAATGTTTAAATATGTTAAACATTGTTGAGCTGGGGTGCGCAAACTTATTCTTACGTATGGAGGATAAGCGAAGCTTGACTCGGTTTTCTCTTTAGCTTTTAACGTTAGGCATATTTATTTAGGCAAATAGAGCAGGTCTTGGCTCTCTGCTACCGACTCTTACAACAAGCTTACAACACACACTGTCGCACATAGAGAACGTGGCGACGTCACATCTGAATGTACCGTAAAGCCTTAGACAGAATAATAATACAGCTGGTACCGTAATGCAATGAGTAAGGGCGTCATCAAATAACAACACTTAACAAAAATATATAGGGAAGGATAAAATAGAGAAGTCATAAACTTTATAGTTAAAATGTTAGAGTTTACGCAAACGACCATAGTTTGCTCAATATGTACAGGACCAAGCACGTGTAGTCAGTCTAACAGCCTAACTTGATTAGCTGCATTATGTCAATCTATGTTTTCTTTTGTTTTAATTGGCATGTTCTGAAATGACAGCCAATCTAAATTCCATTCTCGGGTAGAGGGGTGGAGCTTGGTTGTAAGCTGTTAGGTCTGGTGCATTGGAGAAAGGGAAAAGGCAAACGGTCAAGTGCACATTGAAGATTGGTTGGGAGCAAAAAGTGTTCCTAACCTCGTGTTTGATGAACAGTTACCCAAAGGGTTTGGATTTGTGTGATCTGCAAGAGGTAAATATGAGATTTTGTATTGCCTTTCATACTCTGACTACATGTTATTGTGTAAAAACGCAGTGTGTTGCTAATCGCGAGTAGCCGTTAGCATTAGCATAATAGCGTTAGCTTAGCATTGTGTTGCTAATTGTGAGTAGCCATTAGTATTAACATAATAGCAGTTAGCTCAGCTTTGAAAATTTGGTTAGACAAGCTATTAGTAGCTCGCCACGAAATAGTGTATGGACTTGTTGCTTATGTGATTTATTTGATTAAGGGGGCGGATGATTTGCGACTGTAAGAGAGGACGTCTCCGTTGGACCACTTTGGAGAACTGTTTTGCCGTTGGAGCGCTGACTGCCGCTGTTCCGTTCTTCGGTGCTGTTTTTCTGCGCTATGCCAAGCGCCCATCATCAAGTTTCCCCTCGTCTTTCTCCCTCCGAACGTTCCATGGATCTGTGAGTACTGAGCACGTTTTTTTGTTTGTTTGTTCGTTTTTTGTTGTTTGTTTTTTTATTTTGCTTCTGTGACCAGGTGCAGAGCCCTAGAAAGAGAGAGTTACGTCAACTCCGTAGACGTCAATGGGCCAATTATTTAACAGCAATGGCGGATCATGGGAGCCCCGGATAGTTCCAAACAGTGCGCATAGAATATGTGTCACGTTGGAATATATCTATATCTAAATATAAATGTAAAAATCTGAAAATATTGGTTAGTAATTACCAGAAATCGCGGCTAAGCAGTTCGTTTAAATGACCCGCCAAGCTTCGTTTGGAACTATTCGGCGGCTATATGAACCACGTGACCCCCTCGTGTTCTGACCCCTCATTGACGCAACTCTCTCTTTCTAGGGCTCTGAACAAGTGAAGCGGTCACTACAGTTTCTAGGCCTTTACGCTCCCAGGCCACGACTCAGGCCTGCAACGGGGCTTTGGTTTACAAGTGGGTTGACCATAGGCTGCCGAGTGAGTGTGTGTGAGTGTAGGCCAATGATTGATGTTATTTGATATCATTTTTGTGTTATTCAGATTTGGGATTTAGTCCGATTTTTCTTTATTCGTGAATGTGATTTTGATAAAATTGTTTTATGTAAATAAATAGCCTACCATAATTTGGCATTATATTTAAAGAAACCGTATGTCATAGCTCATACGTTATTCATGTTTAATAACTATTAAAATGATAGATAAAATTAGGGCAAGAGACAAAGCCAAAATCTCAGCGATATATCTTTATTATATATCATACATTTATTTGGAGGCACCACCAGTTATTTTAGTTTAAAAGAGAATAACGCCATTTATTTTGAAACCGTACCCAGGCCCCGCCCACAGTACTACTACACATAGCAGATTTTTATATAGCTACATGGCACGGGTGTTACACTTGTATAAGTACACATATCGTATAATGAAATATTACATGTTTATACAGTTTAAAGAATTTTAATCATGAAAAAACTGGTTTAAGCAAGTGGTTTTAATGTTGTGGCTGATCGGTGTAAATACTGATCTTGTGGGAGTGCTGGAATGAGGAGACGGAGAGATCGAGTCGAGTCAATTCCGTTTACTCGCCACACAAAACAACACCGATACAGCACAATCTCTCGTGGCAACCAGCTATAGGCTGCTGCAAACATGGCTCCCCGGAAACCCCAAGCAGTGCCTACGGCAGCACTCTAAAATGTCTGCCTTAAAGGAGCAGCAGCCCCTGGTGAATCTACCCTCAAATGTGTATCACCACTATCTAATGTCATCTAATAGTCTATGGCAGACCTAGTCAACTGGCGGCCCACGGGCCAAATCTGGCCCGGTGATTTTTTTTTTCCGGCCCTTTGATCATTTTTATTAGAACATTAAAAATTATAAGGCATTTTCCCGCGAAGAAAAATCTGTTTTTGGGCAAGAATGTGCTCCCATTCATTCTCCTTCAATGGGAGACTGCTTTGTACAGCCCCTAACTGCTCCCGACGCTCCCTATGTGCGCGCCACCAGCTGCCAACCTAGTGAGTGTGCCGCGTTAACCTGCTTGTTGCTGATAACTAACAAAAAAAAACCTCAAAATGTCGCTGTCCACATTGAAAAAGAGGAAAGTTGACAATGAATATCGCCAATGTAATAACGAATAGACTGAGAAATATATGTTTACTAATATGGGAATGAAACCGATATGTTTGCTGTGTAACGAGTCTATCGCTGTCTCAAAGGAATATAATTTGAGAAGACACTTCAACACTCAACACTCGAGCGTCAACACAAATGTTCCACCACTTGAACGGACTTAATCTGCAATTGCAAGGTAAGGACAAAACTGTTAGCGACATAGTGGACAATCTGAATGGATTTAAAAGGAAACTGGAGTTATTTTCTACCGACCTGACCCCCACGAACATGCTGCACTTTCCAACACTGCGTGATTTGATTGACCAGCCATCAGCACAGCTTACCCCAGCGATGTCGGCATTCATTGACAAACTGATTGCGAATTTTGCTGCGAGGTTTGATAATTTCAATATACCCGCAGAGGTGATGCTATTTACCAAGGATGTCTTTGCTATTTATGCTGGGGGAGAGTTTGCAGCCAAAGCCAAACAGATGCCCATGTCACTGGATGAAGGCTCCCTGCAGTTAGAACTGATAGACATCTAAGCATCATCTGATTTAAGGCAAAAACTTAAATATGTGGGATGTGAGCAGTTTTGGGTGCAACTTAACCAGGTCCAGTTCCCAAACACCAGAAGCTTGGCTCTTTGTCTACTGACTGGGTACAACGTATACATGCGAGTCATGCAATAAAAATAAACACACATGCCTCCCTTACAAGTGCCCACCTCCACCAGTGTCTGCAGATTGCTCTCACTTGAGCCTAACTTTACAGCTCTTGCAAAATCAAATAAGTGCAATTTCACTGATTAGACAACAAATAGTCAGAGCACTGGTTTCTAAATGTATTTATGGCTGAGGCCATTACTTTTGAATTGAAAGAGAGGTGTTCTGTTGTAGCAGATGTGAAATGACACTGATTAGAAGACAAATAGAGCACTTGTAGATGTCCATCTGCCACAATCTATTTTGAATGCATCTTTGTTTGGAGGCTTTGATCGTAAGCATTTTTGAAAAGTGATTAATTTGATAAAACTAAAAAATGACTTGTTATGTAATTACTTATGAGTGCTAAGAGGTGAGGTAGCAGAGGTGACATGCATGACTCACTGATGGAAGACAAACAGCGCTTGTAGATGTTTATGGCTGAGACCATTTCTTTTGAATTGAAATTACTTGTTATGAAATTTGAGTGATAAGTTATTGAGTAGTAGCACATTGGTGAGAAGGTGAGAGATGATCATAATAATTTTAACAAGTAATTCAACGTTTTTTTTTCATCTGCCAATTTAATGTAATTTGTTTTCATCCATCCATTGTCTTAACCACTTATCCTGCTCTCAGGATGCGGGGATGCTGGAGCCTATTCCAGCACTCATTGGGCAGCAGGCGGGGAGACACCCTGGACAGGCCGCCAGGCCATCACAGGGCCCACACACACATACACCCATTCATTCCTAGGGACAATTTAGTACCGCCAAGTCACCTGACTTACATGTTTTTGGACTGTGGGAGAAAACCGGAGCCCCCAGAGGAAACACGCGCAGACACAGGGAGAACATGCAAACTCCACACAGAGGATGACCCGAGAGGACCCACCAAGGTTGGACTACCCCGGGGCTCGAACCCAGGACCTTCTCGCTGTGAGGCCACTGCGCTAACCACTGCGCCACCGTGCCGCAATTTGTTTTCAATGTATCTTTAATTGGGGCCTTTTGATCATCAGTATTGGTGATGGTGAGAAGTGATTCATTAGATGAAATAAACGTAGTCTATATGGATAAATGTATGAAATGACTGCCCTATTTTGTATGTTACATAAACACATTGTTAATAAACACTTTTGATACACAGTATTAAGGGTATTTAGTGTTGTTTTTGATGTTCACATGTAAGTGCTAAGATCCAATAATTACTCTGAAAAAAGTTTGGCCCCCTTACCATTTACATTTGAATAAGTTGGCCCTCATAAGAAAGTACTTGACTAGCCCTGGTCTAGGGGGAATTCCCTGTGTTAAAGTGACAGTTTGCCCACCCTAAAAATATGTTAGCTTTTCTCTTACCTTGTAAAATTGTCTAATGGCATCCAATTTAAAGGAACAGTGTTGTGCTTTTCAAAGCGTTGTAGTGGAGCAAATATACAGTAATTTAACGTACAGTAGTTGATTTAGTAGTTCTAGCCTAATTCACCGACTGTTGTTTGACCCTTTCAAATACACGTGAAATGAATAACATTAGCAATAAATCAACGGCAATACATTTAGAATGGTCTGAGGTACCTTTTTCAGATAGAGGGTTCATTGCTGCTAAAGGATACTTAGCATCATCGATACTGATACAAGTGTCAAAACTGAGCCCTCCAGATTAAAGGGCAGTCCGTTTAAGTTACACTGCTCTGTGTAATGGCCTATAACAGTGTTGTGTGACTTAGGATTTTTGGATGTAGGGCATGAATGACACTTGAATGACACAATGACATAATATTGACATCCACTGGCTCCCTGTTAAATACCATATTGACTTCAAGATCCTACTTCTCACCTTTAAGGCCCTTAACAACCTAACTCCTTCATATCTTTCTGAACTATTTCATATCCACACACCCTCCCGCACTCTCAGATCCTCTTCTGCTCTCCAAGTCACCATTGGCCCGCTTGATTACTATGGAGTCTAGAGCCTTCAGTCATTCTGTCCCCCACCTATTGAACTCTCTCCCACAAGACATTCACAACATTGACTCTCTTTCAACCTTCATATCCCATCTCAAAACGTACCTTTTCAAACTGGGATATTCAGTCTGATCCACGCTTCACTGAGTTTTGTGCAGATGGTGATTTTATAGTTATCTGTTGTATTAACTTTTTATTGTCTTCCCTGCTTTGTTTTTATTTTATACTGTCTGATACAGTGCTGCTTATTTATTTTATTGACTGTGTTCTGTAAGGTGTCCTTGAGTGCTCTGAAAGGCGCCCACAAAATGTATTATTATAAGTTATTATTATAAGAAAATAATCATGGCTTCTAACACTGTCTTTTTATATTTTTTTTCATTTGTAATATAACCAACGAAATCGAAGTAATCGATTTCAGTTTAATAGCATAAATGTACACATTAGATAAATGCTAGTCTATAAATAAGTAAAATATATCATGGGACATGTTCAGCAATCGACAAATGGGCAAACCGGCAAATCCATGTACAAAAGTTTTCTGCTCGGCTGGACTGGACGGTGTTCTGATGGTTTATGCTGCCTTGCTAACCTAAACCCTAACCTCGCCTCACCATGTGCGGAACCCCCAAATAGCACATATCGACAGAACACCGGCGGACCAGACCTACAAATGCAAATGCGCTTGACTGACTGAGCGTCCACGTTAGCGTGACTAACTTGAGTGATCATGTCTGACACGATTGGGCCGTTGGATCACGTGACCAACTGGTTGGTCGACCGAGCACCGAGAGGTATGAGGAAGAGCGCACAGTTAAAGTGCCCCAAGTAACAATCACTCTGACTATAGGCCGCGGAACCGGTATGGCCAGTAGGGCCGTGGCCATACCTACTTTGGCGTGCATCAAACATAAACGTGTAAAAATTCAAATCGCAAATACGTTACATTCTTAATGTATTGCACTTTTGCGCGCTTCCCTGGCTAATTTCCACTAGCTGTAAGCCTACGTACTGTACGAAGCCTATCACAAGCAACAAACTCTGTTTCCTAACTGTAATGACCTACTTTTCACTCTCACAGATGATAACATCGTTTCTGAATTAGCCGTGGAACTTCGGCATGTTTATTTCGCTCCATGCATAACGTGCACATAATCCGACCGACCCCCGTCTACCTTCCCGCTCCCGTGGCTGCTCTGTTTTCTATCCCATAATTCCCTGTGTCCTTAAAGGTGTATTCCCCTAATACTGAACATCACACTAACAATTGATTGGTTATTTGTGTCACGTGAGCTTAGCGTCACACGGACGTGAATTTCACAGAACAAAATACCAGCGCTCTATGTAAGTAGACTAACTAGTGTGTTCGCTAAATTTAAGCAATAGTAACGTTCAAATGAATGATGAAGCGTCGAAAAATAACTGATTTCTTCGGGTCAAAGTTAACCAAGGTAGCTGAGACAACCACCGTCACTCCAGCCCACAATGAGCCCTCTGAGGAACCAGAAGTAGAATATATAACTGTCGCTGCTCCAACTAGCCCCTCTGCCGCTACCCTCAACGTTATGAGCCTCGCCTCAGCTGACAATGAGCCCTCTGAGCTTGAGGAACCAGCAGTAGAATTGCTAATTAGCCCCAGAACTTGACTTTGACAGTTTACGCGCAAGGTTGAATATGCTGCCAGATGCGATCCGAACGTCTGGAATTACCTTCACAACGGTAGCATCAGTAACATCTGTAATGAATGCTGCTCCGGTAGCGAAAACCCTATCGCCAGATGTACACAGGCTGTTGAAATTGTTTTATACAATTACCGTGTCAACTGCCAGCGCCGAGAGGTCTTTCTCAACCCTTCGTCGTATGAAGACTTATCTAAAGTCAACAATGACTCAAAGGAGACTCAATGACTTGATGTGCAGCCACACACACAGGGATGCTTTGGCCAGTGGGAATGGTCTCGTCATTGCCAGTGACTTCATCCAGCACACCGAGAGACCGAGGAACTTATTTGGGAACGACATTTTTAATCCTATGCAACTGGACTTGACGTGTCAAATGATTTATGCTTTCTAATCATACTGATTATACTATTTGATTGTGACTCAAGTGTAGGCTATAATCAGGACAAATAAAAACGGCAATAATAAATAATAATAAATAAAGTTATGCGTTACGAGTGTGGCTTGGGGGGGGGGGCGTCACGTCATTCGTGGCCCTACCCATTCGAAATGCGTTCCGCGGCCTGTGACTCTGACAAAACATTCACTTACGAATTCACAAAAGGATTGCACGGCTTTTGCGACTGCTAAACCTGCACAAATGAAACAAAAAGAAACTGTCTAATTCTCAAAGCAAAGGGCGAAAAGCACCCCTAACTTCTCTGTCAAGCAAATAGCGTCTCGTTGCCCCGGTGCTATTTGCACGTATTAAATCATGTAATATGCATACATTCAAATGAGGCTCATTCCAAAACACCACTTGTAGACTGAGCCCTCTTGGACTTCATTGCAAAATACCAACACCAATAGCCACACGCAGAGTGAAAACTCACAGTTGGTGAGACTTTCCAGTGATCATGGCAGCAGTTACTGTAGCCCGGTGAAGGCATCATTATGCCAGGCAACCTTGTGAGCAGATATTTCGAAGGAGAATATCACTTTATTATTTTACTGAGACCGAAATCATTCGCAGATACAGGTTGTCAGATCTAACAATTCTACTTGATAACACGAAGGATGACACAGCCCTGCGTACTGTGGTCTTGGTGCAAAGCCACCATTTATTTAAACTTTGCTACATGGATAATGCAAAACAAGGACAAATTGCGCTCAACTGCAAAACTTTATGGGTGCTTTTGCACTGTAATATCATTCACGCAATATATTTTGTGAGTCCAACCTTTAGGTGGGACAGGTAGGAGTTGCAAGTGATACACAATTCATGGTGCTATCAGCAGCTGTAATCCATTTTTTGTGAATTCACCTGTCAATACAGAGTGAGTCAGATAGAAACAGGGGAAAGAGGAGGGGGAGTTAACAGATAATAGGAATAGGTATGCTTACAATTAATTCTCTTTCAAATCATACGTAGTGGAAAGTATTGTTCCTGCAACTGCATTTATAAACTTTTTTCTTTTTTTTTAACTTGAACGCAGCTTAACCATGTTATGTGATATGCTCCTTCAGTACACGTTAACAACAAATATTACTGGTATTGCAGATGAACATTTAAAGTGTAACTTCTCCCCGAGGTCTGAGCTTAACTCCACCCACTGCATAATTTTGAAAAATGCTAAAAAGTGGGCAAGGGCCTGAGATGGGGGTGTGGAGGGGCCGGATGTGTGAGGCAGGAGCATAGGCAGGAGTAACTGGGGAGATCCATGAGAAGGGCCCGGCACGAGTCGCCGGCTCACCGCCACACTCAGTCTTCTCCACTGGCCGTCCTTCTGGCATGAGGTTGGACACCACCCAGCGACGATGCCCTGACTGCCGCAACGCGGATGCCCCGCAGAAGGGAGGGGGCCCCGCAAGATTGTCCGTTGGTTTCTGGCGGTGGTGAGAAGCAGGCGACAGAGTGACTTCCCTCAGCTACACCGGGAGCCCAGCCCGACCTATACTCAGTTGTCCGGTGGTGCGTTTACAACCTTCGAAAGCCCAAAACCGAACAATTGCACCAAAATCGAAAATAATGAAATCAAATAACTATAAATAACTGTAAATTGAGAGAAATTCAAAAGGTTGGCAGAAAGTGTAACAAAGGCGCAAGGTTAGCGAGTAAACTCCGATGAATGATGAGTCTCGATCAGCATATATGTGAAAATGAGCGTGGTTTAACAGACTCACACTCAAGGGTGGATGCTGGGGGAAGTTGGTCGCCCACCTCTGATTAGAGGGCGTTAAAATCGGGAATCAAGACATGTAGCTCAGGTGAATTTGCCGTACTAAATTGTCCCTAGGTGTTAGTGTGTGTGTGTGTGTGTGTCTGTCTGTCTGTCTGTCTGTCTGTCTGTCTGTCTGTCTGTCTGTCTGTCTGTCTGTCCGTCCGTCCGTCCGTCCGTCCGTCCGTCCGTCTGTCTGTCTGTCGGCCCTGCGATGGCCTGGCAGCCTGTCCAGGGTGTCTCCACGCCTGCCGCTCAATGAGTGCTGGGATATGCTCCAGCGTCCCCGTAGTAGGATAAGCGGTTTTAATAATGAATGAATGAACTTTTTTTTTCATGACATAGATAAGTCCCAACCGGTCGACTCTACATCAGCATTGGTCTTACAAGGTTCAAGGCTGATATAAAACAGTAGATGGCGTGTCGAGCTATTTTCAACCCAGGAAATGCCGATTTTTTTTCTCCCCAATTGCACTTGGCCAATAACCTCACTCTCTGGTCCGCCCCGCTCACTGCTCCACCCCCTCTGCCGATCCGGGGAGTGCTTCAAACTACCGCATGACTACTCCGATCCATGTGGAGTCGCCAGCCACTTCTTTTCACCTGACAGTGAGGTGTTTCTCCAGAGGACGTAGCGCGTGGGAGAATCACGCTATTACCCCAGTTCCCCCTCCCCCCGAACAGGCGCCCCGACCAACCACAGGAGGCGCTAGCACGGCGACCATGACACACCCACAACCCGCTTCCCACCCACAGACACGGCCAATTTTGTCTGTAGGGTCGCCCGACCAAGCCGGAAGTAACACGGGGATTCGAACCGGCGAGCCCTATGTTGGTAGGCAACGGAATAGACCGCTACGCTACCCGGGCGCTGGAAATGCCGGTTTTTTATAAATTTGGTAAGAATTGTCAATATTAAGAACAGCATTGATGTGTTTTATCACTGTACAGTCATATTCAGTTTACAGCTCAACAAACCCATTTACGTGTACCTCTTTAGTACCCCTTTAATATCAAGGAATTCACATTACAGACACTACCACTGACTGTCCCTGTAACAAATTGGCCACAATTTCCAACAGTGACCACACACGGTCCAGCCATATACTAGGTTTTGCACAAGTCTTGGTTTTTGTTCCCCAATTTTCATTGGGGTTTGGGGGGATATTTTCAACACTAACAGTAATTAAAAAGTAATAGTTCACCATAAAGACAATCCCTCATGCAGGTTTAAGTCTGACATTTCACATTTGCATTCTCTGAATTTAGTCGTACGCTTTTGAGACAATCTTATCCAAAGTAACTTATAGTAAGGAGAGTGGAACAATCTTAATCTCCTAAACTGTTCATATTGCAACCACCCAAAAATAGGGTCCCAAGGTCAGGACCTTGGTTGCCTTACACTTTTATTGCAAACACTAACCATGTTTCCATCCAAGCATTTTATATGCTTTATGAATTATCGCATTAGAAATGGTGGATGGTAAAATTCGATAAAACTTCAATATCCTCAATAACGCAAAAAAAAAATTTTATGCAAGTTGAGATGATTTTTGCTTTTGCTTGGACTTTATTCGTTGAATGAGCAACGGGTACGCATTTGTCGAATAACAGACGGAGACGTGAATAAAATGTGATGACATGATCAGCTTTTTCTTCATCTTAACTGGTCCATCTTTGTCGTTGGTGTTGAAGTATGAACATGTGATGTAGGATACATCAAACAACGTTCAGGGTTTTATTCACTTAAACAGAGCTGATGGAAACAACAAATTCCCATTTTATTTTTTGCAACTTTAGAAAAAAATTATCATAGCTTCTGAGCCATCACATAAGAGCCAAATCCAAGGGAAAGAGGCAGATTAAAAGCGAAATGTGTGAGATACGTTCTTTCTGTTTCTCTATGAGTGAGTGAGAGAGAGCAATTGACTGTTCATCATTCATTCATCTTCAGCCCCTTCTCCGGGGTCGGGTCGCGGTGGCAGCAAGCTAAGTAGGGCACTCAGGAAGTCCCTCTCCCCAGCAACGCCCTCCAGCACCTCCTGGGGGATCCCAAGGTGTTCTCAGGCCAGATTGGACATGTAGTCCCTCCAGGGAGTTCTGGGTCTACCCCGGGGTCTCCTCCCAGTTGGCCATGCCCGGTAAACCTCCAAAGGAAGGCACCCAGGAGGAATCCTAATCAAATGCCCGAACCACCTCAACTGGTTTCCTTCTACGTGAAGGAGCAGCGGCTCTACTCCGAGCTGCCTCCAGATGTCCGAGCTCCTCACCCTATCTCTAAGGCTGAGCCAAGACACCCTACTGAGGAAACTAATTTCAGCCGCTTGTATCTGCTATCTCACCCTTTCAGTCATTACCCAAGCTCATGACCATAGGTGGGGGTTGAAATTAAGATTGACTGGTAAATTGAGAGCTTTGCCTTCCGGTTCAGCTCCCTCTTCACCACAATGGTCCGGTACAACATCCGCATTACTGCTGATGCTGCACCAATCCGCCTGTCAATCTCCCACGCCATCCTACCCTCACTCGTGAACAAGACCCTGAGATACTTGAACTCCTACACTTGAGGCAACAACTCATCCCCAACCCAGAGGGAGCAATCCACCATTTTCTGGTTGAGAACCATGGTCTTAGACTTGGAGGTGCTGACTCTCATCCCGGCCATTTCACACTCAGCTGCAAACCGCCCAGTGCGGGCTGGAGGTTGCGTTCTGATGAAGCCAACAAAACCACATCATCTGCAAAGAGCAGAGATGTAATTCTGAAGTTCCCAAAACTGACACACTCCTCACCTTGGCTAGGCCTTGAGACCCTATCCATAAATATCACAAAAAGAATCAGAGACAAGGGACAACCTTGGCAGAGTCCAACACCCACCGAAAACGTGTTTGACTTTATGCCAAGAATGCGGACACAGCTCTCACTTTGGTTATACAAGGACCGGATGGATTGTAGCAACTGCCCTGGTATCCCATACTCCCGCAGTACCCCCCACAGAGTGCCCCGGGGTACACAGTCATAAGCCTTCTCCAAGTCCACAAAACACATGTAGACTGGCTGGTCAAACTCCCATGCCCCCCTTCGGCAAGGGTAAAGAGTTGGTCTGTTGTTCCACAGCCAGGACATGTGCATGTGCAACTGCATTATTCCTCCTGGATCTGAAGTTTGAGTATCGGTCGGAGCCTCCTTTCCCGCACCCTAGAGTAGACTTTCCCAGGGAAGCTTAGCAATGTGATGCCCCGATAATTGAAGCACACCCTCCGGTCCCCCTTTTTAAATATGGGAACCACCATCCCAGTCTGCCACTCCACAGGTACTGTCCCCGACCTCCATGTGACACTGAAGAGGCGTGTCAGCCAAGACAGCCAAGCAATGTCCAGAGCCTTCAGCATCTCAGGGTAAATCTCATCCACACCCGGCGCCTTGCCACTGAGGAGCTTCTTAACTACCTCAGAGACCTCTGCCAGGCATATTGGTGGGGCTTCCCCTGAGTCTTCAGACTGTACCTCCTCCACTGAGGACGTGTTAACTGGGTTCAGGAGCTCCTCATAGTCTTCTTTCCACGGCTGGACAACATCCCCAGTCCGGGTCAACAGTTCCCCTCCCCGGCTGAACACAGCCTGAGTCAAGCCCTGCTTCCCCTTCCTGAGTCGCTAGATGGTTTGTCAGAACTTCCTTGAGGCCAACCGAAAGTCCTTCTCCATAGCCTCGCCGAACCCCTCCCACACCTGAGTTTTTGCTTCTGCAACTGCTGAAGCCGCAGCCCTTCTGGCCTCCCGATACCTGTCTGCTGCTTCAGGAGACCCCAGGGCCAACCAACTCTGAAAGGCCTCCTTCTTCAGCCTGACAGCTTCCCTCACTGCCGGTGTCCACCAGCGGGATCTTAGGTTGCCACCTCAACAGGCACCAATGACCTTATGACCACAGCTCCTGCCTGCCGCAACTGCAATAGAGGCTTTGAACATGGCCCACCCAAACTCCATGTCCCCAGCCTCCCTCTGGATACACGAGCACTTCTTCCGGAGGTGGGAGTTGAAGACCTCACGGACAGGGGCCTCCTCCAGATGTTCATCATATGAAGTCAAATATCTCGTTCTGAACTGAGAATACTTTGTGTATTTGCATATAGAGAGCCATCTCATCGATTTCTAATTGTAGTAAGTGGTCCATCACTTTCTGGGCTTAGGTTCTAAGGTTACAGTTGTCACCATCTCTCAAATAGATGCTCCCAACCATGTCACTGCTGAGGGCTATTTGTAAAATATTAATCCAGGCAATCATTTGTTTTTGATTTTTTTTCTTTACCCGCTTCTTCCCTTTCAGTGAGTGCAAAGGCTAACCTAGTGAAATATTAATTGCGCACAAACAGCCATGAATACTAAGCAATTAGGCTAATTAGTTTTCTGTATTACAAATTACATATACAGGAATACGCACACATACACGCACGCACACATGTGTGCACACACACAGACAGACACAGGCTGGCGTCAGTATTCACAAGAGGGAAAGAAATGGCAAGGGAAGAGGGGAGGTGCCTATGTTATGTCAGTTTTCCTTTTCAACAGGGACAGGACGTTAGGTTAGGCACAAGCAGTGCTGCTTTATGAATACAAATGGGACGGCAGTGAGAGAGAGAGAGAGAGAGAGAGAGAGAGAGAGAGAGAGAGAGTGTGTGTGTGTGTGTGTGTGTGTGTGTGTGTGTGTGTGTGTGTGTGTGTGTGTGTGTGTGTGTGTGTGTGTGTGTGTGTGTGTGTGTGTGTGTGTGTGTGTGCGGTGCATGGGTGCGTGCGTGCGTGCGCCCGTGAACGGAGCCATAAACTCACAGATGAAGACTGGCACCGCGCACAAGAATTCTCATTGCCCCAAGTTTAAGATCTAATCAGATACCCAGCACAAGAGCCTCCAGGGGTACCCAACACAAGACATTTAGGATACATAGTTAGCTGGCTCAACATGGATGAGCACTTGATTATATGTAAGGTGGCCTGTTGATTTCTTCATGAGCCTTTGGGGAAGGATTATATGGTGACGCAGCATTGCCTGACTCTGGGTTAAATTTACAACTCCTCTCCTATGACCTTGGCTCAACAGCTCTGGCAACCTTCCATCTGCAGTAAATATTTTACTGCTCTGTGTTTTGAGTTGTGTGTGAATGTGTAGATGTCAGTGTTCATGTGTGTTTTCCTGTATACACACTTCTATGAGCATATACAATGGAAGTTTGTCAGTCATTCGCTGAGTTATCATCAGAATCTGTTGTTTATGTGAGAACTGCTTTCACTTTGTTTCTTCATCATCCTCCTTACCCCCTAGCTCTCACTCTCGCTACCCATCTGCAGAGCTGCAGGTTGTGGCAGGACGGAGGAGGAAAAGATGGTGTGAGGTCTAGTATCTCTTAACACCGATTAGCCTCAAGTGACCCTCAAAATGCCACCTGATGAAACTACTGCTGACTTTAGGACAATAGGTCAGACGTTGTTTTAGATTAGATGAGATTAGATTGTTTTATTAACCACACAACCAAGGCCGATGGAATTTCTTTGTGGTACACATTAAACTCTGCAGCACAATACATACAGGGACAACAACAGACACTCACTCCACATATTATCACGAACAATGCAGTTACACAAAAGCAGAAACAAACATATCACACATAACAATTGGGTGAATGGTGGTATGCATGCCAATGGTGTGTGAGGAGGGGATTATAGGGAGGAATTCAGAGTCCTGTTGGCTACGGGAAAATACGGTTGTGAAGCGTTTAGTCTTAGTGGATAGTGACCTGTGCCTCCCTGAGGGAAGGAGCTGGAAGAGGTGATGAGCAAGATGTGAGGGGTCGGAGATGATCTTCTTTGCTCGCTTTACAGTCTGGTTAGTATGTGTAGAGGTTGAACTGAGGGGAGTGAGTTGTCTATGATTTTGAATGTCTTGTTGACAATCCGCTGCGGTTTTCTTCAGTGTTTGAATGTCCGTGCCACTGTACCATACTGTAATAGAATATGTTATGAAAAAAGCTGCCTGCATGGTACAAAAACAGCTTTCTAACACACCCCGGTCAGATATGGAGGGACAATGGAAGTCAAACTAAATTAATAAGATGTTCTTCCACTTCTAGGCAAAGTTGTGTGACTATTCTTTCAAAATTAACAAATGATTAACAGTGTGTTATATAATTAAAATGATTTATCTTAGTGTGTACTTGTTTTGGAAACAGGCTGGAGGCAGTGAATTGTGTGTAATAGATTATAGCACAACACTAGCACTGTACTGCTTAACAATGAGCAGCACAGTTAGTATCATAGTGTTATTCAGCGCTGATCTAGATGAAAATCTATTTGACTCGTCTGCATGTGCAAACAGATCGGAGAGAATGAAGGTGAGAGTGAAGGAGAGAGCACAGAGAGAAAGTGACAAAAAGTGTGAGGGCATGTTTGCACGTGTGCGTGTGCATGTGTGTGAGACAGACAGACAGATAGATAGATGAACCAACGGATAAACAGACCTTAAGACAGACAGATAAATAGACAGACCGGCAGATAGAGAGAGAGAGAGAGAGAGAGAGAGAGAGAGAGAGAGAGAGAGAGAGAGAGAGAGAGAGAGAGAGAGAGAGAGAGAGAGAGAGAGAGAGAGAGAGAGAGAGAGAGAGAGAGAAAGAAAGAAACAGAAACAACACTGAAACAGAACAGAACTGTAACCACAGTGTTTGTTCTCAGCAGAGACTTAGCAGCACAAACAAATGGACAGCTAAGTGGATGCAAACTACTCCCTTCTGTATCTACATGACAGTGTAGCAGTGAGAGAGTTCACTTAATGTGGAGAGAGAGGGTGTGTGTGTGTGGGGGGGGAGCAGTTGGAGTGGGATTAGGGTAGCATCTGTATAAAAAATGCTTGATTGCTGAATTTATTTACTCTCTTACAGACTCGGGCTCCTCCCTCAGTCTCGTGACCAGTAGGGTTTCAACTCCTGCTACTACTCCACCATGTCACTCTGGGCCAGACATTAATGATGTATTAATATTACATACTGTTAACAGACTATGATATATATATATAAAATCCAGTTAGTCAAGTAAATTCTTTATGAGATACTGCAAGCCTGTTTCATGCCATAAACAATCATCATTGACAGCTGATGATTGCTTATGGCATGAAACAGGCTTGTACTCTCTCATAAAGAATTTACTTGACTCACTGGATTATTTTGTTGCTCCTTATTTGTTGAGCATTTTCCCTACCATTAAGTGTTTCTTTTAACAAAGTTGCGTGTGTGTATATATATATATATATATATATATATACAGTGCTGCTTGAAAGTATGTGAACCCCTTGAACAGTTTAGATTTTTCTGTTGTTTTACCATGATTTTCTTATTCTATCATCACCAGTTTTTATGTATGAAATTTCAGATATATGTTTAACAATTTCATGTACTTGTTTAGAGGGACTTGTTTAAGTAGCCCAAAAACTACATGAAACATGGAATTAGTGTATGTGCAAAAGTAAGTGAACCCCCAGCTGCATTGGTTAAGTCAAGCAGGTAACAGACTCGGGTGACACACATTTGGGTGCTTAATTAATCATTTAAGCAGACCAATGAAATGAGACATCCTTGGGAAAGGGTTTGGCCTGCACTAATTAAAAGAGAGAGGAAACCAACCAAACCACTGTGGTCCCATACAAATCAACAATGCCGAGAGCAAAGGAGATATCCGAGGACATGAAGAAGAGGGTAGTGATAGCCCATCAGTCTGGGGAGGGATATAAGACCATCTCCAAAAGATTCCAGCTCCATCCATCCACTGTAAGACAAATAATTTACAAATGGAGGGCCTTCAACATGACAGCAACTCTGCCTAGAAGTGGACGCCCATCAAAACTATCACCCAGAAGTACCAGAAAAATAATAAATCAGGTAAAGGCCAACCCACACATCACCTCTAGAGAGTTGCAGACCTCTCTGGTAGCATCTGGGACAAATGTGCATGCGTCTACAATCAGACGAAAATTGAATAGCCATGACATTCATGGGAGCGTTGCTAGGAGGAAGCCTCTGCTCTCAAAAAAGAACAAAGCTGCCCATTTCAACTTTGCCAGAGAGCACTTGGACAAACCAGAGACCTTCTGGAAGTCCATTCTCTGAACAGACGAGTCCAAAATAGAATTATTTGGTCACAATCAAAACCAACATGTTTGGAGAAAAGCCAACACTGCATATGAAGAAAAGAACCTCCTCCCAACAGTGAAGCATGGTGGTGGAAATGTGAAGGTCTGGGGCTGCTTTTCTGCTTCTGGACCTGGACGACTCCATATTATCCAAGGAACCATGAATTCTCTGGCATATCAACAAATTCTTGACCAGAATCTCCTGCCATCAGTCAGGGAGTTGAAGCTGGGACGAAAATGGATTATGCAACAAGACAATGACCCAAAGCATTCCAGCAAAACTACAAAGGAATGGCTTCAGAGAAAGAGGATTCGTACTCTGGATTGGCCCAGTCAAAGTCCGGATCTTAATCCAATTGAAATGTTGTGGCGAGACCTGAAGAAGTTGGTACATACCAGATGTCCCTCCAACCTCTCTCAACTGGCTGAGTTCTGCAAGGAGGAGTGGGCAAAAATCCCCATAAGCAGATGCGAGAGACTGGTTAGTGGTTACAGAAGACGTTTGGTTAAAGTAATGGCTTCAAAAGGAGGAGCCACAAGCTACTAATACAAGGGTTCACATACTTTTGCACATGTTAAATTTTCAGTATTTGTGAAATAAACTACCTTTGTTGAATTAAATTATGAAAATATATCGCTTTTTGTGTGTGTGTCCATTATTTGGAAGGTGTGCTTTACAAATTGGGATTTGGATGTATGTGTGATAAGCTTATTTTAATGTTTTTTACAAAAACAGTGACCATGTCTGGAGGGCTCACAAACTTTCAAGCAGCACTGTATATATATATATATATATATATATATATATATATATATATATATATATATATATATATATATATATACATACACACACACACAAACACACACACATACATACATACACTACCGTTCAAAAGTTTGGGATCACATTGAAATGTCCATATTTTTGAAGGAAAAGCACTGTACTGTTCAATGAAGATAACTTTAAACTAGTCTTAACTTTAAAGAAATACACTCTATACATTGCTAATGTGGTAAATGACTATTCTAGCTGAAAATGTCTGGTTTTTGGTGCAATATCTACATAGGTGTATAGAGGCCCATTTCAAGCAACTATCACTCCAGTGTTCTAATGGTACAATGTGTTTGCTCATTGGCTCAGAAGGCTAATGGTTGATTAGAAAACCCTTGTGCAATCATGTTCACACATCCGAAAACAGTTTAGCTCGTTACAGAAGCTACAAAACTGACCTTCCTTTGAGCAGATTGAGTTTCTGGAGCATCACATTTGTGGGGTCAATTAAACGCTCAAAATGGCCAGAAAAAGAGAACTTTCATCTGAAACTCGACAGTCTATTCTTGTTCTTAGAAATGAAGGCTATTCCATGCGAGAAATTGCTAAGAAATTGAAGATTTCCTACACCGGTGTGTACTACTCCCTTCAGAGGACAGCACAAACAGGCTCTAACCAGAGTAGAAAAAGAAGTGGGAGGCCGCGTTGCACAACTGAGCAAGAAGATAAGTACATTAGAGTCTCTAGTTTGAGAAACAGACGCCTCACAGGTCCCCAACTGGCATCTTCATTAAATAGTACCCGCAAAACACCAGTGTCAACATCTACAGTGAAGAGGCGGCTGCGGGATTCTGGGCTTCAGGGCAGAGTGGCAAAGAAAAAGCCATATCTGAGACTGACCAATAAAAGAAAAAGATTAAGATGGGCAAAAGAACACAGACATTGGACAGAGGAAGACTGGAAAAAAGTGTTGTGGACGGATGAATCCAAGTTTGAGGTGTTTGGATCACAAAGAAGAACGTTTGTGAGACGCAGAACAAATGAAAAGATGCTGGAAGAATGCCTGACGCCATCTGTTAAGCATGGTGGAGGTAATGTGATGGTCTGGGGTTGCTTTGGTGCTGGTAAGGTGGGAGATTTGTACAGGGTAAAAGGGATTCTGAATAAGGAAGGCTATCACTCCATTTTGCAACGCCATGCCATACCCAGTGGACAGCGCTTGATTGGAGCCAATTTCATCCTACAACAGGACAATGACCCTAAACACACCTCCAAATTGTGCAAGAACTATTTAGAGCAGAAGCAGGCAGCTGGTATTCTATCGGTAATGGAGTGGCCAGCGCAGTCACCAGATCTGAACCCCATTGAGCTGTTGTGGGAGCAGCTTGACCGTATGGTACGCAAGAAGTGCCCATCCAACCAATCCAACTTGTGGGAGCTGCTTCTGGAAGCGTGGGGTGCAATTTCTCCAGATTACCTCAACAAATTAACAGCTAGAATGCCAAAGGTCTGCAATGCTGTAATTGCTGCAAATGGAGGATTCTTTGACGAAAGCAAAGTTTGATGTAAAAAAAATCTTATTTCAAATACAAATCATTATTTCTAACCTTGTCAATGTCTTGACTCTATTTTCTATTCATTTCACAACATATGGTGGTGAATAAGTGTGACTTTTCATGGAAAACACAAAATTGTTTGGGTGATCCCAAACTTTTGAACGATAGTGTACATACATACATACATACATACATACATACATACATACATACATACATACATACATGTACAAACACTGTAAACTGACTCTGAATAGTATACATTGTGTATTGTGTAAATATGTGTTCTCAAATATCCATCCATCGGTCTATCCGAACTTGTATTATGGATGAAAACTAGTTGGGGTTTAATATTATACTTTATATTATCTGTATATAATATGCTGTATATTATCTGTATTGTTTGTATTTATTTTTTTAATTTAATTTACATGTTTATGTAAAACGCTTTGAGTGGCTGTTGCAGCTAGAAAAGCACTATATAAAATGCAACTTGATGGATTGATTGATTGATATTCAGTCGCATCTGTATAAATAGTATACACACCATATACTGGCTACGCACTACCTTTATGAGCCTGTTTTATCAAATCTGCAATAAAGGACACCAGCATGTTTGTTCAAGTGTTTGAATGTTTATAAAGCTTTGCGTTTTGTGTTTAAATATGTGCATATATCATTAAGAGTAGACAAGTGTTTTTGTACGAGTGTGTGTGTGAGCAGACAGGTTTGTGCTTGCATGTGCCTATGTCTATGTTCTTATGTGTGTGTGTGAGGGGGGGGGTTGTGCACACTTGTGTGTGTATTTCATTTGTGTGTATGTTTGTATGTGACAACATGACACGTATTTGCCAGCATTCATACACTTTGCATGCATGTGTGTGTTTTGTGTTGTGAGTGTGTGTGCACGTGTGCACCATGTTGTGTGATGGACCAGGCTAGGGCCAGAATACCCTGGGATCAATGCATCTGTTCCTTTGTGACACATAGCCTATCCACCAGTGAACAGGATGGCTCCTTCTGTTAACCCCTTCCAAGCCAGGACATACACAGTCTCTCGCTCTCGCTCTCTCTCTCTCTCTCTCTCTCTCTCTCTCTCTCTCTCTCTCTCTCTCTCTCTCTCTCTCTGTCTCCCACACACACACACACACACACACATCCAATTATTGAAACCAAGATATGGTTGGGGTAACATAATGAACACCCATTTTTCAGCTGTGTGACTGCTGCTACCATGTTCCATGTTTACCGTGTTTCTATCAAACGCCCGTGTTTCTCCCAGGTGACAGTAAGCACACGTTACTAGGAATTGAACAGTTCAACCTGTTGCACGACTTGTATTCGGTAAGGGATTTTTAAAATTTCACTTTCAGAAAGGAGAACCAAGTCATTACTGAGAATTGTTAAGAATAAGTCTCCATTTTATTCAACAGCACTTGGATGGACCAGAGAGATGCAGAAGAGGGTGGGCTGAATTGCACAGTATTGTAGGTAATTTGCCAAGCTCAAACACAATTTGTCACAGGTATCATACATAGCAAGCTAATCTAGTAGATGTCCCAGCAGATTTCTCTTCTCATCTTATTTCTATTTCTACTAGTAACTGGACAAACAGAATAAAATAAACTCTTATTGCCAGTCCCTCTGATGTTTGACCTTGCCTCACACTGGCTTATACAAAGTCCTGTTTAATGCACGCAGTCATTATTCAATAACTCTCCTATTTATGTTATAAATACAATTTGACAGCCTCCTCTGCTCCCAGACAGGAAATGTGTAATTGCTACTTTGTGATATGCAGACATTATCTGTCTGCCTTTGGTCATTTACTGTGGACTGAGAGAAATATTCTCAATTGCTGATGGCCAGTTTTCTTAGTAACAAAGCTGGCATACTACCATCCCTGTTTTATCAATCTGCAGTTGATCTGAGCTGTGTGTATGTGTGTGTGTGTGTGTGTGTGTGTGTGTGTGTGTGTGTGTGTGTGTGTGTGTGTGTGTGTGTGTGTGTGTGACGAACAGGCTCTCACCTGGCCTTATTACTGTACTTGTTATGTGTTTCTCCATTATTGTTTGGTCTGGGCTGCTGGTCTTGGTGTATGTTGCCCTGTTATTCTACGTGTCTTTGTTTACTGTGTGGAGTCGGCTTTTTTTTTTTTTTTTGGAGTTGTTTTGTCGATATTCCAATTCTACTGAGAAAGTCTTCTGCCAAGCTGTCTACATCAATAGTAATTTGAATTTCATTTTAAGTTGTTAATTTCTTTATCTGTCTATCTATCTATCTATCTATCTATCTATCTATCTATCTATCTATCTATCTATCTATCTATCTATCTATCTATCTATCTATCTATCTATCTATCTATCTATCTATCTATCTATCTATCTATCTATCTATCTATCTATCTATCTATCTATCTATCTATCTGTCTGTCTGTCTGTCTGTCTGTCTGTCTGTCTGTCTGTCTGTCTGTCTGTCTGTCTATCTATCTATCTATCTATCTATCTATCTATCTATCTATCTATCTATCTATCTATTCATTTTCTTCCTTTCTTTATTCCTATCTGTCTATCTGTTTTTACCAAGCTGTCTTCATAGTCATTTGTTTGATTTTTTTCAACAAGTTGTTAATCTGCCTGTCTGTGAATCCACCCATCTAACCTTCTATCCATTTATTTTTCTCCTTTTTCTTTCTTTCTTTTTATCTATTTCTCAATCTGTTTGTCAAACTGTCTTCATCGATGGTAATTTGTTGATTTTTGCATTCATTTTTCTGTTTGTTTCTATCTAGATATATAGATAGATAGATTTCTTTCTTTCCTTCCTTTCCATCTTGCTGTCACAACTACATTCAGAATCAAACCCAGCCACAAATCCACCAACTCACCGGGTCTTAACCACATCTAAGAAAACTATTCAGTATTCATGACACTACAGGTCCAGGACAGGTACTGGAATAATTACAGGAGCTGCTGTTCCTTCCATCCAACATGCCCGGAGCCACTCCAACTCGTCAGTTCAATTTCTCACCTTTACTGCAGTTTTCCAGGTACATGGGGACAGGTATTACAATGCCCGCCTCAGCTGCTCTGACTGTTTAAAATGATGCAGCAATCGACTGCTTTTAATCCTCTGTGACACAGTGTGTAAAAACAAACAAACAAACAAAAACACAGTCTGGCCATCACATAGGAAAAAAATATCAAAAAACACAAACCAAACTACATTCAATATGTCTGATTTGATCTTTGAAAAGACTTACGTCAGTTCTGCTTTTGATCTGAGGGGCAGTTTAACAGGTAGTGGTGTGTGTGTGTGTGTGTGGGGGGGGGTACTTACACGACTACTGTGTACCTCTTATCACTAGGTGTGTGTGTGTGTGGGGGGGTAGTTAAACTACTACTGTGTTCCTCTCAACAGTAACAAACGTACATCTCAAACTCTCATTTATAACCAAGCACCAAAACCAAGGAGCTATCACACATTTCTATGATGATTCAGTACTTTTAGTTGTCACTACTGAAATCACACAAAACACTAAAGTCTGAGTTGTCATTTCTACATTCTCCCCCTATTCTTAAAAAAAAAAGCAATCAAATTAGTGAAGAGCGACAGACTCGCCAAGGGGAAAAGGTGAAGGTGATCCATTACCTGTGTCGGCAATCCACATCCAGCCCCAGCTCCGGACCACTCATCCCGTGTCTGCTGCTTCAGCTGTCCTGTCTCCTTTAATTGTTTTTCCCCTCGTTCCTGTCTCCTTTTTTTCGTCCCCCTCTGCTCTGTCTCTTTCGCACTGTCTCTCTCGCTCTCCGTCCCCTTCCTCCTTGCACTTGTTTGAGTCTATTTCAGTAGGAACAGAGGAGCCCGCTGCGACGGTGGCATGCGTTCCGGCACTTTGGCAGAAGGTCACATTATCACTGCTGGTAAGGGAAAAGATGAAGAGGAGGAGGAGGAGAGGGAGATGGAGGAGGAAGGAAGAAGAGGGAGCGGGTGGGGTGTTGGTGTGATAGTGTATGGGCAGAGTGAGAGAGAGAGATTGAAGTGAGCGACAGCCACAGTAAAAAGGGAAAGACAAAGCACACATAAAACTAGCCCTGCTAGCACCGACAGACTGATCTTCCAGGTAACACCCCTACCCACAAGTTAGATGTCCCAGAGCGCACTGAGTAGTGTGTTTGTGCATGCGTGGTGAGCATGTATGTGTGTGCTCAGTGTTACATGACCAAAGACTGTCAAGGGTGAGTGTGAATGTGTATAACCTTACGTATCAGTTTGTGTGTTATGTGAGTGTCTCTCTCTATGTGTGTGTATGTGCATGTGTGTGCAGTTGGTAATGTTGGGTCCTCAGCCGTCTCTCACCTCTGGCAAAAACATATAATCCATAGTCCTTCCTCTGCTGGGGAATGAGAGCTTAGAATAGCTCCAAACCTAAATCATTTTACATATAAAAAAAATAAAAAACAAACAAACAAACAAGCGGCCCTAAGCATGTAACTCTTCACTCTCTGTTCGAGCCTTCTCTCTTCCTCAGTTACTGCCCGGATCCGTTTAACCCTTACGAAAGACATAGTCCATTCTTTTGAGGGTTGACACACCTCGCCTGCCTCCACGTTGGTTTAGCATTCACAGGAATCTACAGCTTAAGTTTGTGGTGGGGGTGACCTTCCAGTGTGTGTGTGTGTGTGTGTGTGTGTGTGTGTGTGTGTGTGTGTGTGTGTGTGTGTGTGTATGTGCATTTCTCCTTAGTGGCTCGCCTGGTTCTGCTGTAGTTTGGAGGGGTGCTTTGGTTCCTCCATCAATTGAGACAGACAGAGAGAGTTGTCCAGATGCTCGGGTGAGGCTGTCAGCGTCCGGGAGCAGATGGGGATAGACACAGTTGGAAATTGATGCTGCTGACCACTGGTTGTTGCATGGGTTCCACAATGCCTTTTGGTTTTGCTCTTGTCTTGTTCTTTCCTTTCTCTTAGTGTTCAACCGGAGTCTGCACTTGTTGTCCCAGCTGTTCTGTGAGAGCTGTTGTCCGCGGGTACCTGTGCTTTCTCTTTTGCCCCCCCCCTGCCCCCCCTCTCCCGCCTGCTCCCATACACAGCCTGCTGACTGGCTTCACTCTGACCAGCTGTAATCCGGACTCCTACACTCCATGTCACAGGATGGGCTTGTGAGCCCTAATCATAATGTAGGAAGGATTTATCCTGTGATTCTCTCTCTCTCTCTCTCTCTCTCTCTCTCTCTCTCTCTCTCTCTCTCTCTCTCTCTCTCTCTCTCTCACACACACACACACACACACACACACCCCCCCCCCCTCCCTTACTATCTCTCTCCCCTCTTTCACCCCTCCCTTCTTTTTGAGCTCTATCCACTCTGCAACTCACTCAACTCATAGCCTCTCTGCTCTTTCTCATTCCCACAATTTGGTACATCTATCCTCCCGTGTCACCCTACACCCAGTCCTCATTTTTTTGCTTTGCTTTTTTTTCTCCTCTTTTTCTTTTTTCCTTTGCTGTCTATGGCTGTCTCGCGATAGCTCAGCCTCGTCACATCAACAGGTATGCCCTTGAAATGTTCTCTTGGACAACTGGGGTAAAACAGACTCTCTCTACTGTCTGTTTGTCTGTCTATCATTCATTCGGTCTGTCTTTTATTCAACCCGCCTTTCTCTCAATCTGTCTGTCTATCAGTCGGTCCTTAAGTCAGTCTGTCTTTAATTCAGTCTGTTTCTGGGTCTGTCTGTTCATCTCTCTGTCGGTCTGTCCCTCTCTTTGGCTGTCTGTCTCTCTCTCCCTGTGTTGTGTCCATCCATATGTCTCTCTCTTTCTGTCTGTCGGTCACTCGTTATCTTTGCCCGTTTATCTTTCCATCTATCTATTCATGTATCTGTCTGTCTGTCTGTCTCTCTCTGTCTATCAATCACTGTCCACCTGTCTGTGTCTGTCTCTCTCTTTCTGTCTGTTCGTCTATCTAGCTATCTATCTGCCATTCTGTCTGCTTATCTATCTAGCTGTCTCTTGTTCTGTCGCTCTCCCTTTTTCTGTCTATATCTGTCCTTATTTTCTCTCCACTCATTACTCTCTTCTCCCTCACATTTCCTGCTGGCCCTCTTTGCTTCTGTCTCTCTTTTCTCTGCCTCTCCTTCTTTCCCTTTTTTCCTCTTCCTCTGCCCTTTGTTCGTCTGTAACCTGAGACGGTGGTGCAACTTGCATCTTTTAAGAGAGACCCCGTTGAACAACACACATTTTGGCTGAGGACGGCTACTGCACAACAGAAAAAAACAAAATGTACAAAATCATAAATACAGGTGTTTGTTAATAGTGAACCTGCTGCTTGTTTACCATTTAACATGCTTTTAAAATGGACCGATTCCCTCCCTTGTCTCATTTATGAAGCATAATGGTTCATTCGCCTCACTAAGAGTGAATAAGCCACTTGGCTCTGTACTCCAGGATGAGAGCCAAATACCTGAATTTGGTAGACTTTCAGCTGCAGTTTGCCTTAAATTTTGTGAAGGATATATCTCGGTTTGAGATATATCTGACGAGGAGGTTCGCTGTCCCAAAAAACATTTTCTTTAAATTTATTTCTGATTTTTCCTTTTTTTCTCCCAATTTAGTGGCCAATCGATTCCTATTTTAATTCAAACACCCACCCTCGTACTGCATGCGTTCGCCAACTGCATCTCTCCGGCCGGCAGTCTCGAAGGAGACTCCTCCCCACTTTCGTGACAAGGCGACTCCAGGCCGAACCACTGTTTTTTTCCGACACATACAGAGACGCATTCATGTGACGAACACAAGCCGACTCCGCCCCCTCCTGAAGACAGCGTTGCCAATGATTGTTGCTTCATCGAGTCCGGCCATAGTGGGCAACTGCATCGACACAAAGCCGATGCTTAGACCGCTACACCACCGCGGATCCCCCCAAAAACATTTTCTGCGTGTCATGAGAGTTGACTTGGTTTCAAAATACTTATGATAATATCTTTGACATATGTGTTGTGGGTAATGTGTGTGCACAAATGCAGGTGTTGCCTTGTGAATTCGTGTAAACCTGTTTTCATATTCATGTCCATGCCATTTAACAGGCTATCAATACATCAACTTATTGCAAGTCACATAACAGCATGGCAGCAACAGCCCCATTGTATCTGATGATATAGATCGTGATATTATAAATACCAGACAATATGAAATATGGATGCTACTTTGCAAAACTTTAAAAGTTTTCCAGTGTTTTTTTTTTCACTGCACCATGTGTGATGAAGGGAAGGAGGAAAGGGGGAATTCAAAGTTTGTTAATCTACCATGGTCCTTTTCCTGTTTGTTCTTTCAAGGCCCATCCTGCACATATTTCAACTATATACTGAACCTAATAGTTTTAATAGAACAGAAAAGTTACCACTGAAATCCATGGAAGCTGCACCTGGAATTAAAAAAAAAAAAACTTGCTCTCTGTTTAAAATATGAACCCTGCAAAGTATTATGGCATCTAGTTTCAATAGACGTGACAATTTTCACAGATAGTTTTCCGAGAAGTCACGAGAGTTGTGGTATTGTTTTGTTAGGCTAAAACTGGCAGAAACGCTGTGGTACAGGTGCACGTTTTCCCAGAGAGCCTTATGTGGCCAATATTCAATTTAAATAAGCACAATTAATAAAGCCATATATAGTGGAGTGTAATTTATTATTAGGATACATGTATTGTTGGAGCATATGTTGGGTCAAATATCATGGTAAATCTAAAGAGGAGATTTGAGTGCTCAGACACTTCTGCATAGCACCATATATACGTATATTCTGATATATTCTTTGCCTATCTCAGAGATATTCTGTGATAGGCAAAGTTAGCGGCTTAAATATGTACTAAAACTTTTAAGCCACTAACTTTTGTATTTTTCTCTCCGTCCTCCAGTCATATTTGTTAGCTGTCTTGTACCTTGTTCGATTCCTGCGATCCTAATCTGTAGCTATAGCTTTGACCACCTCAGCTCAACACTGTCACACTATGACCAAAACCAGATTAACCTACAACGTTTCAACCAAGGCTGCTGTTTCTTTAATCATCAAGTGATAATCTCAGGGTCAATGTTACTGTTTTACACCCCGTTTGATACATAGAACTGAAATCATTGGGGTACTTGGGAGATTAGATAGCAGTGAGACTCTATTGAACTCTACTAGAGCTACTGTTCCTCTGTATTTGAATCAGATGGATCTGGGTCTATTTGAGGCTTTTCTGTCCCTACTCCTCTTCACAGGTCAGGAGAAGAGCCCCCCCTAGAGTTCAAGTTGGGGCAATGCCCATGCTGCTTGGCACATGATTTTTACACACACACACACACACACACACACACACACACACACACACACACACACACACACACACACACACACACACACACACACACACACACACACAGACACACACACACTTTTATCAATGTTTAAAAGGTTGGGTTTTTTTCCTAAAAAAATTATTCCACGTTCCCATTCTGTAGTTTTAATTTACCACTGACTTGCAACATGATTTAATAGCTTCTAAAATTGACTTGACATCATTTTAAATTCTAAGTATGATCACTAGCAAGGAATTTGACTTGGTACACTGCTGTTGGTGGTACATAACATTGCTTGTCGGCTATCAAAAATATGTACAATAAAAGTAAAAATATCAGCAGAAGAGCTTAAAAGTAAAAAAAATGTAAGTATAAGTATGAAGTATGAGTGCAGATCTACGTAAATATGAGCAATATTGGGGAAGTAACAGAAAAGGCATACGCTACAATTAGGCTATAATAGGACCAGTTACTGTGAGACATGTAGCATTGCACAGTAGTAGGTAATATTTCACAGATCCTGTTGCATGGCTAATTGCACAAGTTAGTTATTGCATTGGTAAGATCAGGAGTTCAAATTAGTAATATGAATTACAGAGTTATACTGTCAGCCTCAGGCTTTGTACTTCCAGGTTATATGTATGATACTAGATCACCAAGCTGTAAACTACCTCTTGTAAGCAAGCAGCTGTATCCTCTAAGGCATCACCAAAAAAAAAAAAAAAACGTCATCTGTATTTTATTCTTCTCTAAATGAATCCCAACAAAAATTAATCCTTGGTTTACCAGATCGGTAGACATCAGGGAAACTTTATGACCCTCTTAAAGCTGCTCAGGGGAAAGTGTCACCATGATAATATACATTTCCCAGCCTCCAACTGTTGAGGCCAGTAGGCTGGGCTCCTTTAACCTATCGATCGCCCTGCCATGATGAACATACATGCATTCCCTGTTCTTTGCCTGCAGCCTATACAGTAAAGAACTTCTCAATTGATCATTGAACGTTAATGCAAACTGGCTGGACTGTAAAGTGAGAGATAATTATGTGTTGGGAGAATGTCTGGAGTTACCCTAACGGCTGGTTTTGTTGGTGAATGGCAAAAATAGCAACTTTTATCTATAGTCCCCATGGTATCAGTTCCTCTAACAGCTCTCAAGTTCAAGTTCAGGTTTATTGTTATGTGTGAAATACAAAGAAATTCTTGGGTTTTGGCTCTCTTTGCCTTAACATAAAGGACACAAGGGCAAATGAGACAAATGACACTCCATCCCAAAAAAAACATACAGTTCATGATAACGCAACAATATAAGGTGCATATGGGTGTGTCAGCTGTTCAGCAACCTGACTGATTGTGGAAAGAAACAATTGCTGACATGGGTGGTGCGTGATTTGATGCTCTGGTAACGTTTTTTAGATGGAAGAATCGAGAACAGAACATGAGCTGAGTGGCTTGTATCCTCAATGATGTTTTCTTAAATATGTTTTGGGCTTTCCTTTTGGCAGCGAGTGGTGTAAATATTATGAAGTTTTGGTAGTTCCATGCCAATTATTTTTGCTGCTGTCTTTACAGTCCTTTGCAACAGTCTACAGTCCTGAGCAGTCAGGTTGCCAAACCACATGGATACAGCCTGTCAACACACACTTGATGGTACCTCTCTAGCGCATCATACTGCTCATATGATCATAACATATATAACATAATAGTTAACATTACATTATGGTTGATCCCATTGCTTCATAAATTACTCATCATTCCACTGTGTGCGTATACTGTGATTTGGGATAGGCTCAGTCAACGGTCTCTTAGTATATCAATGGTCATTTTTTTTCACCAAGTTGATCAAATTGAGTTTGGAGGAGGCTATCACAGCTTACATTTCATACTGCAAAATACAGTGAGTCTCTATAAGGCCATATTTTAAGTAATAAAAGCATCCCTCTGTATTGCAAATTATTTCTGTTTTGCTCCTGATTTTGAAGCATTGTTAATTCCTTTATGACTCAGGTCCCCTTTGTAACTGCGATGAGATTAATCTCTGCAGAATGACAGATCCCACCACGTATGGTATGTTATTGTAGCTGTAATCCTAGTATTCATCCCTGATTTTGTGTGTTTGTATGTAGGTGAATACACAGTGAAATGTAGGGCTGGGAGGAGCAGGTGGGGGGATGGAGAAAGAGGAGGTGAGATTTTGGGGGCAGTAGCAGAGAGAAAGAAGGACATATGTTCTCTCTCCATGGCCTGGACTTACTGCTCCACCAGGCAAAATGGCAGAGAGAGCACATCTGACCCAAAATAAAACTGCCACAGACAGCGAACCAAACGTCATCACAGTTGCCGACATGATTGAAAAACTCGCTGTTGTACAGAAAGCACAGCCAGTCCTTCTCAGTCTGGGCTTGTTTAGCTGGGACTATTTTGAGCAGTCCCCCTGAATGAAATGGAGGTTAAAAGGCAACACTTGGCTGATATAGATCCCATGAGGGATGCCAAGTATATCTCATCTTTCTCTCTGTATTGACCAGAGGCATCTCAACTTCCAACCTAAAAATCAGGTTTCTCTCTCACTCAATCTCTCTCTCTCTCTTCTCTCTTTCTGTCTCTCCTGACTGTCTGTGTATCCTATTTTCTCTGATTAGCCCAGGACAGCATCCTTCTGATTCTAGTTTTTCTACTTTATCTAGTGTTTAGATTATGGTGATATTCTATATATACTTGTATCTTTCTTCTCTTTGCATGCCATGGATACTGTTTACTATATGGCGTATTACATTTCCAGGTCCCTTATCTACCATTGTGTACCATATGTAACTCTCCATGGATGGTTTCACTGGCCTGTTTTTATTTACAAAGCCATTGCTGGTTTACTTTCAAACTGTTAGTCTAGTCTTCTTAATTCGAGGTCTTGTAGCTATAGACTTGAATCAAGTAACTTGCTCCTGTATAAAGTCCCTTATATTGTCTCTGAGTTTGGAAAGAGGGCCTCTAGTTAATATGCACCTTGATGCTGGAACCAATTGCAAAAAGAGGTTAAAGTTCAGGTACCTTTATGCCCCTTGCTGGGTTTATTGATTTGTTAAATTCACTTAGGTGTGAATCCTGTATCTGTTCTAGTAACTGACATTGATCAATTATTTTGAATTTGTTGTCTTGTTATGCTGTACATTAACTTAATTTTATGTAAATGATTGATAAGCGGCACAGATAATTGATGGATGGATGGATTTGGCACAAACAGAAATGGCCCCTTAACATGTCTTGAGCCTATCACTGTACTAAGTAGTAGCATACTCTGAGGATGTGTGGTTCTATTCAGCTCTGTCACCCTCTCTGTACTAGACAGGTCTGTCTTAAACTCTGGCATTTGCAAGCCCATGAGTACACTATGCTGCCCGGTGGGTGCCTTGGGGCTGTCTGGCAAGGTGGCCATGTCTATCCAGGAGCCAGCAGCACTTTGTTTGGTGCCTTAGAGCCTAGGCACAAACCTGTCATGCCATTAAGCACCTGTGCATTCTGGGAACTCAAGCCAGGCCAAAACCTGTTGCCTGATGGATGATTAAATCGCTGCAAAAAACCAAACATGACCACAACAAGCCATTTTCTCCATTCGCTGTGGTGCCGATCACAATGAACTTCATGGTTGTAAAATTTAGAAAAATTAAAATGATACTGACATAAAGAAAATGACTATGCTTTTGTTTCAGAATGGCTGTTTGTATTGCAAACAGTCTAATGGTGGGGAATCCTCCCTTTCTTGACAAAAAAACCTGTACATGTGCCATAAGCATATGCATGTGTCATAATACAATTCTGTGATACAAACATTTGTTGAAACTTAGTGAATGGCAATACTATACTTTCTGTGATTTATCATGGTCCTGTATGGAGTTAGACAAAGCTAGGGTTAATCATTGGACCAGCCATCCTGGTGGTTCAGTCTGTTAAATGTGTCCTACATTGCCAAGAGTAGCATCCAGGATTCGAATTAGTCCTGAGATCGTCACTTCTCTTTTCTGACACTCTCTCTTTTTATGTCTATTAAAAACAAGACTTTACTACCAAAATCCTTTAAAAAATAGCAACAACACATTGTCACAGATATGAAGCACAACTGTGATGTCTACAAGACTTAAGTTGTATTTTTGTACTGTTTTTTGCAATGATTTACTATGCCTTCGTATCGAATTGCATTGTTTGTTTAAAATGTTCGATAAAGTTTGTTCAAACAGCCCACTCCCTGTTAGTCAGCACATCACTTTCTGTTAGTCAGCACATCACTTCCTGTTAGTCAAAGATGCCGGAAATGCAGGGAAAGTCACATTTGTTGTTCAGCACGTGGATCCATTCGCATCTACACTCAAGGACTGATAATTCAATATTGTAAGTTGTTGTATTTCATCATTTACATGTTAACGTTCATATATTAAGGGTTATTTGATGAAGAATATAACAATAAGTTAAGATTATAAAACGTCGTATTTACAAGTACGTACAAGCTAGCTCAAGCCTTTGCTAGGCTAATTCAGTACAGTTCTGAGTTTGTAAAAAACAACACAAGACTTAGTTTGCTTTTCTGTATTTTTATTATCCTGCAGTTTTCACTCCACATCATTTTGAAGGAGTTACCAGTAAACGTTTCTGCAACTACTCCGATGACTCTTTTCTTCATCTTGAGTGGAGTTTAGCTTTGTGTTTAGTCTGCGGTTCTTACACCCTTACGAGAACACTAAAGTGAAAACACAGAAAGAGATCAGTATCTGCAAGTTTCAACATGGCTTCCAAAAGTGTAAAAATCAGCAACCTCAAGGTCAAGGTCATCAGCCTCCTCATCCAGCAAGGCAGGACATGCCCGGGCTAAGGCCAAGGCAGCTAAGATAAGAGCAGAGTATGCATCACGGCAACTAAAACTGAAGCTCGAATCAGCTAATAAGGATTTGGAGTTAAGCGCTAGAGAAGCAGAAAAAAGAGAAGAGATGCTGAAGCACTGTTTTAAAAAACTAGAACAGATGCAGAACTAGAAGTGTTACAGCTACGATGTCAAGCATAAGCAACAGCAGCGGAAGCATGGGTTTTAGAAATAGCGGAAGGTTTGGAAGTTATAGGCGAAGTTGCAGCAACAGAGTCTGAAAGTAAAATTGAACGCACCAGTGATTATGTCCATTCACAAAACGCCCTGAAACATTTTGCTTGCATCCCACACTCACCTGTTACGGGCCCATCCCGTATGGAACCGGATAAGAGCGTCATATCACAGCGGTCACCTGCAGCAGACATCATACAGCCACCATTAGGTAACCTTAAAACAGATTTGAAGCAGCCGATGATGTATACTTACCTTCACCAACAAAAAAACAAAAACAAAAACAAGCCAAGACAAAGAACCTATGGCCAGAATCCAATCCCAACGAAAACTTTCAACCATACACTCCTGAACGTATGAATGTTCACGCTCAGCCCTATATCCCAAAGCAAGCTTCTCCAGGCATCCCAACACTTGTAGTAGAAGCTCTCGCACAGTACCTCACCAGACGAGATCTCACAAACTCAGGCCTGTACCAAATTTGACAAGTCCGAAAACTACCTTGTATGGTATGCCTCATTCACAAATACAATCAGCGGCATTAATTTGAGTGCAGCCCAGCAACTCGACCTCATGACAAAGTGGCTTGGCAAGGAGACATATGAATACGTAAAATGCATATGCTCAGTGTATGTGGGCAATCCCACCGAGGCACTGCACAAAGCATGGGAACGTCTCCATTAGTGTTATGCTGCCCCAGTGTTTATGGAGGAGTCACTTTTTCAGCGGTTGGAGAGTTTCCCAAAGCTCACCCACAGAGACCACGTCAAGCTCCGTGAGCTTGGCGATTTTCTGACCGAGATCCTCGGTGTCAAAGAAGATGGCTATCTCACGGGCCTTTCGTTTTTGGACACCTCACGAAGCAGCTCACCAATCACAGGAAAACTGCCTTTTGGACTTCAAGAGAAATGGCTGTCAGCTGGCTGAAGACACAAAGAGGAGAACAATGGCAGGTTCCCTCCCTTTGAATACTTATACAGATTCATATGCTACAAAGCCAAAAAGCAGAAGGACCCCAGCTTCATGCACCAAGGGAGCAATGCAACCTCTACCAAACCAGTGAGACTCGCCTTGCAAAATTCAACAATGATATAACATTCTCAGTACACAAAACAGATGTTTCCACAATGAGATTCAACAAACCAACCATTATGACCCGACCAAGACCTGCCCTGTGCATGACAAACCACACTCACTCCAGGACTGTAGAGCGTTCAGAAACAAACCTATTGAAGAGAGAAAAGCTCTCCTAAGGGAGAAAGGAATATGCTTCAGACGCTGTGCGCCCACCTCACATCTTGCCAAGGATTGCAAGTCATCAGTGAAGTGCTTGGAATGTGACCGCACCTACTATGTCACAGCAATGCATCCTGGTCCATCACCTCAAGCCCCAAAGGCTCCTTCACCATCACAAGAGAAAAACGGAGAGGGAGAAGTGGATGCTAACCTGGCTGTTAGCTCAAGCTGCACAGAGGTTTGTGGCTTGAGACAATGGAGCATCTCCTGCGCAAAGATCTGCCTCACAAAGGTATATCCAGAGGATGCTAGGCACAAGGCTGTCAACACCTATGTGATAATGGATGACCAAAGCAATCGCTCACTAGTCAAACCAGAGTTCTTCGACCTCTTTCGTGTGGAAAGCAGACCATCCCCATGTTGGCTGAGAACCTGTGCTGGTTTGGTAGAAATGTCGGGGAGACACGCCGAAGGATTCCAAGTCGAATCTTTAGATGGCGAGGTGGTCATTTCTCTCCCACCACTCATCAAGTGTAGCGAGATCCTGAATAATCGTTCAGAGATTCCAACACCAAGCGCCATGCTACACCAACCCCATCTCCAGCATATAGCCAAACACCTCTCGAAACTAGATCCGAATGCAGATATTCTGCTGCTTCTCGGAAGAGACATTTTGAGAGTCCACAAGGTTAACGGGTTCCCTTCACATAATGCCTAGACCTTGGCTGTGTAGTAGTGGGAGAAGTGTGCCTGAGAAATTTTCATAAGCCGACGATCAACAGCTTCAAGACCAATGTGCTGTAAGGCGGTTGTCCTTCATTGTTTCAACCTTGCACAGGCTACATGCATGTCAAGGGAATGCAGGATAGCTTCAACCAAGCAGCCAAAGCAACAGAGGAAACACTGAGAAAAACTGTGTTCAATAGAACGGAACATGGCAACAGACCTGCTCCGTCGATCGAGGATAAGATCTTCCTGGACAGGATGAATGCTAGCATCTACAGGAATGATGAGAATAGTTGGGTTGCCCCACTCCCTTTCAGAGAACCCGCCAGCGTCTTTGCAACAACAGAGGCGGCCGTCAGCAGGTTCACATCTCTGAAGATAGTACTGAAAAGAAAACCAGAAATGCAAGAACAGTACTTTGCATTCATGGGTAAGATCTTCCAAAATGGACATGCAGAGGTGGCGAAGAATGCTGGTATCTTCCTACAGATCAGGGTCGTCTTCGATTCTAGTGCTCAGTACTGTGGTGTCTCCGTCAATGATGTATTGCTAACCCGCCCGGATTTGAATAACACCCTAATTGGAGTTATTCTCCGCTTCCAGAAAGAGAAGGTAGCAGTGTTCCACTGTTTTGAGGTGAGCGGAGTCTCACTACCCCTTGGCAACTTCTCAGAGAAGGATCTGTACACGAAACAGTGGAGACAAGTCCAAGCTCTCGCAAATCAATTTTGGACATGTTGGCGACGAGAATACCTACCTTGTTTACAACACAGACAGAGATGGACAGCACTTTGGAGAAACCTACAAGTCGGGGATGTGGTCCTGCTCCGAAATGAGCAAGTCATACGCAACTCTTGGCCTATGGCTCGGATCACTGCCACGTTCCCTGGGAAAGACGGACACGTAAGAAAGGTCGAGGTTAAAACAACCGACCAAGGTATCGTAAACACATTTCCCAGACCAACTGGGGAAGTTGTCTTACTTCTCCCAGAAGACAAGTAAAAAGCCTGGTTCAAACTCCTTGTTTACCAGGTGTAGTGACCTCATTGAGGTCAGGCGGGGAGTGTGATGTCTACAAGACATAAGTTGTATTTTTGTAATGTTTTTTTGTAATGGTTTACTACTACTACTACTACTACTACTTTCGGCTGTTCCCGTTAGGGGTCGCCACAGCGGATCATCCGTTTCCATTTCTTCCTGTCTTCTGCGTCTTCCTCT